>NC_060143.1:67544809-67865264 GCF_021461385.2 Schistocerca piceifrons | reverse complement strand
AACTATCCAAGGCGGCTATTCAGCTTTTCTCCCAAATCGTCTGCATAGATTAGGAAAGCGGAGGGCATATAGCACTTCCTTGTGGAACGCCACATATCACTTCCATTTTTTCTCGATTACTTTACGTCAGTTACTACTGTGACCAGTCGCACAACTGAGACTATACTCCATAAAAGCCGCTTGTGAGGAACGGTATCCGAAGCCTTTTGGAAATCTAGAAATATGAAATCAATTTGAAATTCCTTGTCGATAGCACTCTTAGTTCGTAACAGTAAAGAACTAGTTGTCTAATATTTTCCGCAGCAATGCTGACTTTGTGTCAACAGATCGTTATCATTGAGGTAATTCATAATGTTCGAACACAGTATACGTTCCAAAATCCTGCGGCAAATCAACTTCCGTGATATGTTGTTGTTGTGGTCTTCAGTCCAGAGGCTGGTTTGATGCAGCTCTCCATGCTAGTCTATCCTGTGCAAGCTTCTTCATCTCCCAGTACCTACTGCAATCTACATCCTTCTGAATCTGTTTAGTGTATTCATCTCTTGGTCTCCCTCTACGATTTTTACCCTCCACGCTGCCCTCCAATACTAAATTGGTGATCCCTTGATGCCTCAGAATATGCCCTACCAACCGATCCCTTCTTCTAGTCAAGTTGTGCCACAAACTTCTCTTCTCTCCAATTCTATTCAATACCTCCTCATTAGTTACGTGATCTACCCATCTAATCTTCAGCTTTCTTCTGTAGCCCGCATCTCGTGGTCGTGCGGTAGCGTTCTCGCTTCCCACGCCCGGGTTCCCGGGTTCGATTCCCGGCGGGGTCAGGGATTTTCTCTGACTCGTGATGGCTGGGTGTTGTGTGCTGTCCTTAGGTTAGTTAGGTTTAAGTAGTTCTAAGTTCTAGGGGACTGATGACCATAGATGTTAAGTCCCATAGTGCTCAGAGCCATTTGAACCATTCTTCTGTAACACAACCCTTCGAAAGCTTCTATTCTCTTCTTGTCTAAAATATTTACCGTCCACGTTTCACTTCCATACATGGCTACACTCCATACAAATACTTTCAGAAACGACTTCCTGACACTTAAATCTATACTCGATGTTAACAAATTTCTCTTCTTCAGAAACGCTTTCCTTGTCATCGCCAGTCTACATTCTATATCCTCTCTACTTCGACCATCATCAGTTATTTTGCTCTCCAAATAGCAAAACTCATTTACTTCAGTGATATAGATCTGTAATTTATCGGATTACTACTTCTTCTTTTCTTGTGGATCAGTATGACCTGTGCAACTTTAAAATTCCGAGAGCGTACTTTCGTAAAAGAAAAAATGGCTCTGAGCACTATGGGACTTAACATCTGTGGTCATCAGTCCCCTAGAACTTAGAACTACTTAAACCTAACTAACCTAAGGACGTCACACACATACATGCCCGAGGCAGGATTTGAACCTGCGACCGTAGCGGCCACGCGGTTCCAGACTGAAGCGCCCAGAACCGCACGGCCACACCGGCCTGCTTTCCTAAAAGAGTCGAAGTCCCCTTCGCCAAAGCGAACACAAGTGAACCAAGTGAACACATTCGCAAACAATACGCAAGTGTGCACTAATTATGAGGCTATTATACTTTAAACCGTCGAGGATGCGTATTCCTAGATATTTTACTGTCCAGGCGTGGTAAACAATATTTATCTGTCATAACAAATTCGTAACATTACACGTGCGCCAGCTCTGGATGGCTTGCACTGATAGCATTTCGTCTTCATTGTTTTCACCCCCAGTGACGCCATTCGTGTGGGTTCCAGAGACCGCAACTCGCTGTTTACATTTAGCACGCCCGCGCACGTCGAGCGGCGAGCCGACAGGTGGCTGTGTGGCGTTGTCAGCCGCTCGCCATTGCTGGCCGGACGGCGTTTATCTGACTTTGGCGATGCGATACGATATGAGGGACACTCCCTGACGGGCGACACGGAGCGGAACCACGCCACGTTTCGTCGCGTCCCTTGCAATAGCAGCAGTGTGGTGAGTAGCCAGCCTATTGGTGAGCGTGTGTGCAACGCAGCCTCTCACATTCCTGTTCTCTTATTTCATCTAAGCTTCTGGGTCACGAATCCCTGCTGTTACATCAAGAGTGGCTCGAAACCCACGCAGCGCACCGTATCAAAGCGCGTCGGTGACGGCAAGCTGTCAAGTTGTGAAAGTGGAGGTGGTCTTTCTTCTGGTCGGAGATCAGTGTCATCAGACTATGAGATAGTAGCACACACTCGACGAGGTAGGCAGGACTGGGTTGGTAGAAGGGGACAACCTGGTAACCACCCTCCCCTTTTCCAGGAAAAACTTTTCACAATTCTTCGGCAACTTGCATAGTAACATCGCAACTTGATTTATGCTCCCCTTCAGCATTTGATCTCTTTGTTTTTAGTATAGCAATTTATCTGGTTTCGCGTCAAAGTAAGTCCTATACTAGATCTACATCTACATCTACATCTACACTCCGCAAGCCTCCTGACGGTGTGTAGCGGAGGGTACCTTGAGTACCTCTATCGGTTCTCCCTTCTATTCCAGTCTCGTATTGTTCGTGGAAAGAAAGATCATCGGTATGCCTCTGTGTGGGCTCTAATCTCTCTGATTTTATCCTCATGGTCTCTTCGCGAGGTATACGTAGAAGGGAACAATATACTGCTTGACTCCTCGGTGAAGGTATGTTCTCGAAACTTCAACAAAAGCCCGTACCGAGCTACTGAGCGTCTCTCTTGCAGAGTCTTCCACTGGAGTTTATCTATAATCTCCGTAACGCTTTCGCGATTACTAAATGATCCTGTAATGAAACGCGTTGGTCTCCGTTGGATCTTCTCTATCTCTTCTATCAACCCTATCTGTTACGGATCCCACACCGGTGAGCAGTATTCAAGCAGTGGGCGAACAAGCGTACTGTAACCTACTTCCTTTGTTTTCGGACTGCATTTCCTTAGAATTCTTCCAATGAATCTCAGTCTGACATCTGCTTTACCGATGATTAATTTTATATAGTCATTCCATTTTAGATCACTCCTAATGCCTACTCCCAGATAATTTATGGAATTAACTGCTTCCAGCTGCTGACCTACTATATTGTAGCTAAATGATAAAGGATCTTTCTTTCTATGTATTCGCAGCACATTACACTTGTCTACATTGAGATTCAATTGCTATTCCCTGCACCATGCGTCAATTCGTTGCAGATCCTCCTGCATTTCAGTACATTTTTCCATTGTTACAACCTCTCGATATACTACAGCATCATCCGCAAAAAGCCTCAGTGAACTTCTGATGTTATCCACAAGGTCATTTACATATATTGTGAATAGAAACGGTCCTACGACACTCCCCTGCGGCACACCTGAAATCACTTTTACTTCGGAAGACTTCTCTCCATTGAAAATGACATGCTGCGTTCTGTTATCTAGGAACTCTTCAATTCAATCACACAACTGGTCTGAAAGTCCATATGCTCTTAATTTGTTCATTCAACGACTGTGGGGAACTGTATCGAACGCCTTGCGGAAGTCAAGAAACACGCCATCTACCTGGGAACCCGTGTCTATGGCCCTCTGAGTCTCGTGGACGAATAGCGCAAGCTAGGTTTCACACGATTGTCTTTTTTCGAACCCCATGCTGATTGCTACAGAGCAGATTTCTAGTCTCCAGAAAAGTCATTATACTCGAACATAATACGTGTTCCAAAATTCTACAACTGATCGACGTTAGAGATATAGGTCTTTTGAGGATCTGCGTGTATATACTGCTTATCAGTCAACGTGACGTGAGTGGTGGTGTGGAGTATGTGAGCAGAAGGCGAGACCGTGTGTCAGCACACAACCTGCTGCTCTTCAATAGCACCAACTGCCGAGCTTAAGACCCTACCTGACGGACGAACCAATCGTAATGGTCTTTCACTCCGTCAGACATTAAGTGGTTTGGAATTTCGCCCGTGATATTCGGCGGTCAGTAGATGACTTCTTCACCTCTACACCCTTTAAGGCATAAAGGACGATCAACACATAGCAGCGTAGCGGGCATTGATTTATGTCAACCGGAAAAGTTGAAAATTTGTGCCGAGCAGGGATTTGAACCCTGGTCTCCTCCTTAATACGCAGATGCTCTGACCTTTTTTTTTTTGTTGATCTCATTTTGCTCGTTATTGGCCGTTGATTTTTGTTCGAGGCGGACGTCCTATGACCCAGGTTCATCGTTGAGCCATTCACTCAGTTTTTTATTACAGAGGGCAGCTAACCCTCTGACCGAACACGCTGAGCTACCGTGCCGGCAACCACTACGCCATCAGGACACGGAGGTCATCCCATCTGCACGGACTACCCTAGCACGCCTCCCGTCAGACCCAAATTCTCAGTTTACTCACACACAATTGACGTAGTGCCCTACCCATTGTCCTCATTACTCGTGGCGTTTCGCCGATTCCCGTAATAGTATGTGCGTGGGGTGTATCTACACTGAAGAGATCATTGGACAGCCACGCGCTAATTATATATGTCGTGTCTGTTTCTTTGGACATGTCCGAAAGAACAGACACTACGTATCTAGTCCCTTTTTCGAACCAAGTACTTCAAGATGGAGTCCGCGATCTAGACTCTTCACTGCCGAGCTGGGCATTTGTGTTTGCTGAGGGGCAGCCTAATAATGGGCAAAGAAGTTATCCGATCGTCTTTAATTGAAAAAAAAGGCAGAATTTTGATCAGACGCCTGCTCCCCTGTTCTAAAATAGCACCCTCCATACCCCTTCCCGAACGTTATCAGGGAACCTTCCAGAACCACTTCCTTTTCAAAAGTTTCCGTTTACATCAATGAAGCAAATCATATCAGTTCTTACTTCAGTAACATTAAATCATTCCCAAAGATTTTTGACGAGGAACGATGCTATTTCTACTGACAAGATCATCTTATCTCAATGTACTGCTACCAATCAGTAGTTATCATTTTCTCTGAATGGGGTGTGTCGGACGAAGTTTCATATTACGCGAAATTGTCTCTTCAATTCAGGAACGTGAAAATCTTACCTTTACTTGAACTTCAACTGTAGAGCTGCGTCATGCTATGTCATTATCACGCAACCAGCATTTGAACCTAACTTTATTTAATGGTGAATAACGAAACCAGCCACAAATACTTTTACAATGCTTTATTTCATAGCCATAACCGGTTACGGAAATGTTATCCATCATAAGATGGGGATAAATGTCCGAGATCGGATACTGAACTGGCCACGCAGTTCTTGAGATCCAGTAGGGATAAGGAAACAATAGATTTATTCGTCCAATTCATGCTTGGTAAATACAAAAATATACCGGCAATGCCCCTTTTAACAAAATTTCGGCTGCTGAATGTTTCAAACTGTTTATGCTCGGCTTTGGAATGCTGCAGCAAGACAAAATGTCCATATCCATTGCCACTTTATTCGCAGGTCATTGTCAGGAATATGCAGTCAGACTCTTGAGTACTATTTTTGACGTAACAAATGGTTCAAATGGCTCTGAGCACTATGGGACTTAACATCAATGGTCATCAGTCCCCAAGAACTTAGAACTACTTAAACCTAACTAACCTAAGGACATCACACAACACCCAGCCATCACGAGGCAGAGAAAATCCCAGGCCCCGCCGGGAATCGAACCCGGGAACCCGGGCGTGGGAAGCGAGAACGTTACCGCACTGACGTAACATAAAAAAAAACAAAATGTAATGGCAATTTGTCGGCTAAACAAATTACATGGATGGTTCGATAAGTCTGGTAAATTTCCATGAAAGAATTGTACATTTTTGTTGCGCCTTTGTGGTAGGTAAGCTTGATTGTTCCACGAATCGTATAAAGAATTCAACAAGGTACAGCGTACGGTCCATTGTTGATCGCCGTCTGAATTAGTGTGTCTACTGCGACTGAAAATGGAGAAAACCGAGTCTCGTGCTGTCATTAACCATTTTCATTTGAATGGTTGGACTGCCGCACAAGTCAAAACAGAACTGTATAAAGTTTATGCGGCTTCTGCAAAATCACTGAAGAACTTTACTTTTGGATAAAGCAATTTAAACGTGGTCGGACAAGCACAGAAAACGAAGCTCGATCCAGCCCTACAATAGAAGTCACCACAAAGGAAACGCCCGACAAAATCAATGATACGGCAATACAAGGCGCTGAATGAAAATTCTTGAGATTGCTGAGACTGTAGGCATGTCAAATTAGCGAGTGCACGGAGAACTGGCTACGAAAAAGCTGTGTACGAGGTGGGTGACCCGACTGCCCACAATCGATAGCAAGCGCATCCGGAAGGACATTTCAACACTATGTCTGGCGATGTTTAATCGCAATCTGCTAAACTTTTTGCGCCGAATTTTGTCTTTTGACGAAAACTGGATCCATCGTTACACGTCAGAGTCAAAACGGCAGTAAAAATAATGGACAAAGGCAATGGCCATTTCGTCAACTGGTGAGGTGATCGTCACTATTTTTTTGGGTTTCCCAAAGAATAGTCGTGATAGAGTACTCGAAAGAAGACAGAACCGTAAATTGATCCTATTATGCTTCATTCCTGGATCGTTTGAAACTTACATTGGTGAAAAAAGACCAAGGTTGCCACGCAAAATAGTAGTATTTCACCAGGATAATGCACCATCCCACACATCAGAGATAACATGGCAAAAATGGACGAACTGGGCTTTGAATTCGTTCCTCACCCACGCTATTCACCAGACTTAGGGCCAAGTGACCTATTCTTGTTCCTTAACTTGAAACTTTGGCTTACTGGGAAGTAATTTTCATCAAGTGAGAGAGTGACAGTTGCAGTCAAGAAGTATTTTGCCAACGAGTATTTTGCAGAGTTTGAAAGAACTAATTTTGCGATGGGAAGAAAAAGCTGGAGAATCGCTGGACCAGGTGTAAATCCCTAAAGGAGACTTTTTTACCGGATTTACTAAACCACCCTCGTACATGTTCACAAATTTAATTTATTCAACTAATAAAAAGTTGAGACATATATCAGCATTTTGCATAAAGTTCTGCTATGGCGGTTACCATTAAAAGTAAAATTGTAATATCAACAGTGCAGAAATAGTACAAATGCTATGGCATGTGGTGCGCTATCTGGAAACGTATTAGAAAATATTGCTTCCGTCCCAACGTATGAGATGTAACGAGTAAGTAAAAACACCAGTATTCCCAACTACTAATTTTCAAAAAATGGCTCGGAGCACTATGGGACTCAACTGCTGAGGTTATTAGTCCCCTAGAACTTAGAACTAGTTAAACCTAACTAACCTAAGGACATCAGAAACATCCATGCCCGAGGCAGGATTCGAACCTGCGACCGTAGCGGTCTTGCGGTTCCAGACTGCAGCGCCTTTAACCGCACGGCCACTTCGGCCGGCTCAATTACTAATTTTAAAATTCAAAGTTCTATCTACGTCCGGTAGTAGAATATTTTCTGGTTAGTAAGAGGTATTCACACCTGTCGGTATCTTGAATTTACCAAAATTGTAGATATCCTGACGCTTCAATCTTCCCTCTCCACAACCCAAATAACTGGCTAGTGAGGCGCTTCATCTGTACGAGGAACACAAGGGCACAGTTATAGCTTCACCAGATCAATTTAGAATACAGCTAACTACCGGCCTCTGTGGCCGAGCGGTTCTAGGCGCTTCAGCCTGGAACCGCGCGACCGCCACGGTCGCAGGTTCGAATCCTGCCTCGGGAATGGACGTGTGCGATGTCTTTAGGTTAGTTAGGTGTAAGTAGTTCTAAGTTCTAGGGGAGTGATGACCTCAGATGTTAAGTCCCATAGTGCTCAGAGCTATTTGAAGCATTTTGAATACAGGTAACCGATACTGAAACCAACAATACTGGCTGACTGCCTTGCTTAACGTAAAAGGAGTTCCGTCACGTCTTTTCCGAGACAGTTATTATATTGTGTTTATCAGTTTCAATTGTTGACGCTAGCAAATTATTGGTTTAATTCACTCCGAATAGTCCGTATCAAACGATAAGGTGCAAGCGAACAAAACACTAGACGGGAAACTCTTGGCTGGCCTGCAGATAAGGAGAGAAGATATTGCTCGATGATTGCAGCTGTGTGCAAGTGTTACGTAATGAAGCTGAACACCGGCGAAGGGAAGGCAGACGACGAATATACATGTCTGTTAGTGTGAGACGCTGAAGGAAAGGGACTTTTTCTGCCTTGTCTAGAAATAGCGGGCACCAGAGTCAACCATATGAAAACTTACGTGACTGGATGCACCCTTATCGCTCTGCGCTTGCGACATATAACAGCCGTGTTGAGATAATTGTGTGGTATCTCTCGTCGCTGGTTTGTAATGTTGATGGCCGCTCTTCAGAGACTGCCAGTTTGTAAGTACAGAAAACATACGTGTTCGGTGTTCGAAAACGTCCCTTGAGAAAACACTTTGGTATCAGGTTTAACATTTGAGTATAATGACCTTTTCGTAGAACGAAAATAATGAAACTTACTGGCAGAGTAAAACTGTGTGCCGGACCGAGACTTGAACTCGGTACCTTTGCCTTTCGCGGGAAGTGCTCTACCAACTGAGCTACCCAAGCACGACTCACGCCCCGGTCTCACAGCTTTACTTCTGCCAGTACCTCGTCTCCTACCTTCCAGACTTTAAAGAAGCTCTCCTGCGAACCTTGCAGAACTAGCACTCCTGAAAGAAAGGATATTGCGGAGACATGGCTTAGCCACAGCCTGGGGGATGTTTCTAGAATGAGATTTTCGCTCTGCAGCGTAGTGTGCGCTGAAATGAAACTTCCTGGCTGATTAAAACTGTGTGCCGGACCGAAACTCGAACTCGGGACCTTTGCCTTTCGCGGGCAAGTGCTCTACCAACTGAGCTACCCAAGCACGACTTACGCCCCGTCCTCACAGCTTTACTTCCGCTCCAGAGTGAAAATCTAATTCTGGAAACGAAAATAATGTCGGTAGGGGTCACATGGATTACTCAAACAGGAGCCTTCAGAAAACTCAGTGTGCTTTATTCATCCATGAGCTCTAGAGGGAAGTAGATAACTGTGCCTAGATACACGCTGTGTTCCTTGGCGTCCGTAAGGCATTCTCTACAGTTCCGTACTGTTTTTAGTGAACGTGCTACGAGTTTATCGAGCATCGGATCAGCATTGTGGAGATACAACTCTACAGATCTTAATGGAACGGAATCATCAGATGTTATAGAAACGTCGATCTTTTATAAGTGAGTGTTTCAGAAGCGTTACTCTTACAATTATACACAGACTACCAGGGGCATCCAATAAGTAATGCCACACATTTTTCTCTCGGACAATTTCGGTTGAAAAAAGAAAGCGGAATTTGTTGTGGGACATAATGGATCATTCCCGTTACAGCCCCTGTAGTTTCATAAATTTCAGATACGCAACCTTCAAAATGTCGTCTGTAACGGAGGTGCGTCCAGGCAGAGAGATGTCACTGATTTTCTTTTGGCAGAAGACAAGAGCATCGCAGATATTCATAGGTGCTTGCAAAATGTCTACGGAGATCTGGCAGTGAACAAAAACACGGTGAATCGTTGGGTAAGGCGTCCGTCGTCATAGCAACAAGGTCGCAGAAACGTGTCCGATCCCCGGCGTGCCGGCTGGCCGCCACAGCTGTGGCTCCGGCAATCTTGGGACGTGCGGACACTCTCATTCGAGGCGATCGACGGCTAACAATCAAATGCCTCGCTGCTCACTTGTACGTCTCTGTTGGTAGTGTTGACGCATTCGACCACCACTTGGGGTACTCACAGGGGTGTGACCGCTGGGTTGCTTGCCGCCTAGCAGAAGACCATAAAAAGCACTCTAATGGGATTATTCTGTTTAATCTTCGCACATCCATATTTAAACTGTATGAAGGTGGGACACAGCTAGCATATTTTTTTTTATTAAAAATGAAACTCCTCCGCTGTACTTAAGATTTATATTTACTTGGCTACTAGTTTCGACGTTGCATCAACGCCATCTTCAGGCCTGTACACTTCGATGAAATCAATTGTGTGTGGCAGTTACTGTCCGCCATCCATGTGGAGCACGTGTTGGTCTCACCGCGGACTTCTAGTACTGAGCCACACACAATTTATTTGATCAAAATTTACGGGCCTGAAGATGGCGTTGATGCAACGTCGAAACTAGTAGCCAAGTAAACATAAAATCATAAGTACAGCTGGAGGAGTTTCATTAAAAAAAAAAAAAAAAAAAATCTGTTTAATGTCCTCCCCATGGTGCAACGATCAACTCTGAAGTATTGTGCTACCCTCAGGAAATCGAAGGAAATTCAGCGTGTTCGTCACAACAAAAATGCAAATGAACTTCCCATCTCTATAACAATGCAAGGCCTCACACACGTCTGCGCATCCGAGAGAACGAGAGAAGTTCACATAACTTCATTGGACTGTACTTCCTCATCCACCCTACAGCTCGGATCTCGCAGCTTCCGACTTCCTCCTGTTTGGCCCAATGAAGGATGCACTCCACGGAAAGCAGTATGTGGATGGTGGGGAGGCTACTGACGCACCAATACGTTGGTTCCAACGTCGACCAGCAGAATGGTACCATGCGGGCAAACAGGCCCTCGCAGTAAGGTGACGTAAGGCTTAAACGGAGATTGTGTTGAAAAATAGGACTTTGTAGCAAAAGGAGCGGGGAATAATATGGTGTACTGGAAACCTGAATAAAACCAATATACTTTCAGAAAAAAAGTGTGTTGCATTACTTATTGAAAGCCCCTCGTAAGTGATGTGGTTGATAATTATGGAAGGGTTTTCGTGGATGTTTACAGGAGAATCTTAACGCCACAAAATTGCAGCGAAAACGAGGAAGGCCTGTAGAAAATCGATGCTTGGTGTAGGAAAAGGTACTTGATCCTAAAGAAACAACTGTAACAGGTCGCAAATAGAAGGAAAGGATTATTATTGTTCGACTACACAACTGTCTCTTGTGGAAAGAGTCGTAACTGTAAAATATCTACTCCGTCAGACCAAAAAGTATCAACACTGGATGAACCAAAAAAGAAAAGATAAGATGGTGGTTTTTAGTATATCATGTGTTCTATATAGTCTTCTCTCACTTGAATACAGCTCACAGACCGTTAATACAACTACGCGAAACTGCCATTAAACTAGTTCTATGGGATATTATTCAACTCGCTTGTCACGTTGGCTTGAACGTCAGTTATGACGTCAGAGCGTTTACTTTGCATGTGGATTTCTGGACTTTTGTGATAGGTTCGTATTGATAATACCAACTCTTGTCACCACTCTAAATTTTTTTTCCAGAAAAGAAATGGGCACGTTTTGCGTTTCAATCTCGTCGCGACAAGTGTCCCTAAGCCGTCCTTTTTGCTCGGGAATCAAAGTGTGAGCGACCAACTTTTGGCCAATATTTTTCTCTTCTTCAAAAACTTTCTCCAGAAAATCTTTAACACTTTATTTCCATAGTGGCTTGTGGCACAGCAATGGTGACACACTCGGGCCGCAAGCCCATTATTTAACACCGCCTGTTGACCACGGTCTGGACGAAAGCAAATCTGTTGCTTACAGGTGTTTGCTCACGCTGCAACCGCAGTTGCTCCGCTGACGTCGCGTATACGCCAGGAATAAAATCAATCTCGGAATTTTTTGGGCGAACAGTGCTAAAGTATGTGACCTGTGCGGTTTTTGTTTGAACTATGACCCATAACTGCCCGTCAGAAAGATTGATTAGAATAGACCAAAAGGAGATACCTTACAAAACCTTCGTTCAATCGACTGCTGAGGACTGTTCGTTAGTCTAAGGTATCTACCTAATAGGTAGGATCAACAGATAAGACGGACAAAATCCAAAGAAGAGCAGCGCGCTTCGCCACGCATTTCGTATAGCAACAGAGCATCGTTGGGAGGATCGGAAAACTTCAGTGACAGTTTAAGAGTGCGTATCTGTTGAGTTGTGCAGCCAGAGTCAAACAACGTATTTCTTTGTTCCACACCCATCTCCCGAAATTATAGTGACTGTAAAATCACAGATATTCCAGCTCATTTACGGAGCCTTGCCGACAGCCGCTAGCACACAATTTGTTAATGGAACAGGAAAAGAAGCAAATGATATTGGGACAAAAAGAGTCGTCCGCCTGTGGCTGATATTGATAACAGTCCGTATGAGGAATACAGCTGACAGAACGCAGTACGATATCCTGGCCAATGAGTCATCCCCCCACTCCCCCCTCCCTCTCTCTCCCTCTCCATTCCCCCCCCCCTCTCTCTCTCTCTCTCTCTCTCTCTCTCTCACACACACACACACACACACACACACACACACACGCTGTCTGACGTGTTCCTGGAAAATGTGAGAAGACCATTACTCTCTATAGTATCTGTATTACTAGAGGGATAAACCGTCACCTGGTTCCTATTGCAGATTGCGCATCTAACGGCTTCGATGTATAACAAATTTCATTTTTAGTATTTCATATAATTATTGACCGAATTTAAAGTTTAAAATGCTGTCATAATCTACCCATTAAGGAGTACAGTCTTATGTTAAGGTATTAGCACAACAAAGCAATTATTACAGTTAGAAAGTGTGTGTGTATGTGTTTAGACGGCGTAACTCACGACTATATGCTCCGAGTGTTTGACAAAGAGAGCACAAGCGACTTCACACATAATTTCGACGCTTTCTGAAACTTTTTCACTAGTCTATGAGTGAATAATCGGAAACTAATAAAATCAACACAATTAGCGTTTTGCGCCTTCAAAAAAAAGATTCAAATGGCTCTGAGCACTATGGGACTCAACTGCTGTGGTCATAAGTCCCCTAGAACTTAGAACTGCTTAAACCTAACTAACCTAAGGACATCACACACATCCATGCCCGAGGCAGGATTCGAACCTGCGACCGTAGCGGTCGTGCGGTTCCAGACTGTAGCGCCTTTAACCGCTCGGCCACTTCGGCCGGCTTTGCGCCTTCAGCCACGAAAGTTTTAAATTATTAATGTCAAATACACTCCTGGAAATGGAAAAAAGAACACATTGACACCGGTGTGTCAGACCCACCATACTTGCTCCGGACACTGCGAGAGGGCTGTACAAGCAATGATCACACGCACGGCACAGCGGACACACCAGGAACCGCGGTGTTGGCCGTCGAATGGCGCTAGCTGCGCAGCATTTGTGCACCGCCGCCGTCAGTGTCAGCCAGTTTGCCGTGGCATACGGAGCTCCATCGCAGTCTTTAACACTGGTAGCATGCCGCGACAGCGTGGACGTGAACCGTATGTGCAGTTGACGGACTTTGAGCGAGGGCGTATAGTGGGCATGCGGGAAGCCTGGTGGACGTACCGCCGAATTGCTCAACACGTGGGGCCTGAGGTCTCCACAGTACATCGATGTTGTCGCCAGTGGTCGGCGGAAGGTGCACGTGCCCGTCGACCTGGGACCGGACCGCAGCGACGCACGGATGCACGCCAAGACCGTAGGATCCTACGCAGTGCCGTAGGGGACCGCACCGCCACTTCCCAGCAAATTAGGGACACTGTTGCTCCTGGGGTATCGGCGAGGACCATTCGCAACCGTCTCCATGAAGCTGGGCTACGGTCCCGCACACCGTTAGGCCGTCTTCCGCTCACGCCCCAACATCGTGCAGCCCACCTCCAGTGGTGTCGCGACAGGCGTGAATGGAGGGACGAATGGAGACGTGTCGTCTTCAGCGATGAGAGTCGCTTCTGCCTTGGTGCCAATGATGGTCGTATGCGTGTTTGGCGCCGTGCAGGTGAGCGCCACAATCAGGACTGCATACGACCGAGGCACACAGGGCCAACACCCGGCATCATGGTGTGGGGAGCGATCTCCTACATTGGCCGTACACCACTGGTGATCGTCGAGGGGACACTGAATAGTGCACGGTACATCCAAACCGTCATCGAACCCATCGTTCTACCATTCCTAGACCGGCAAGGGGACTTGCTGTTCCAACAGGACAATGCACGTCCGCATGTATCCCGTGCCACCCAACGTGCTCTAGAAGGTGTAAGTCAACTACCCTGGCCAGCAAGATCTCCGGATCTGTCCCCCATTGAGCATGTTTGGGACTGGATGAAGCGTCGTCTCACGCGGTCTGCACGTCCAGCACGAACGCTGGTCCAACTGAGGCGCCAGGTGGAAATGGCATGGCAAGCCGTTCCACAGGACTACATCCAGCATCTCTACGATCGTCTCCATGGGAGAATAGCAGCCTGCATTGCTGCGAAAGGTGGATATACACTGTACTAGTGCCGACATTGTGCATGCTCTGTTGCCTGTGTCTATGTGCCTGTGGTTCTGTCAGTGTGATCATGTGATGTATCTGACCCCAGGAATGTGTCAATAAAGTTTCCCCTTCCTGGGACAATGAATTCACGGTGTTCTTATTTCAATTTCCAGGAGTGTATTACTAGCTGAAAGGGCACAATTAGTTGTTGTACGAGACTCCTCGCAGACGAAGCTATGATTCCTATGTAAGTGATTTCGTTGTACCACCCGTCCACGATATTATTGCGCTTTGCCTGCCGTGGCTGTTACCGGAAACACGCATCGCACTGTGGACAGCTACGTATACACTGTGAAATGGTACAGTGTGTCCTCGTCAAATATCACGATAAAAACTCAACGATATGCCGACGGAGCGCCCTCAGTGCCAGGTGCAATAATTTTGTGATCGACTAATAATAATCATAAACACGTCAATAAAACATCATCCACATGGGAAGATTGGCAATTATCTCTTAACGAAGGGAAACAAAGTTATGCATTTCACGAAATGTGAAGTTCAAATAGGCTAAGCTACACGCACAGCAAATGGTTGGCTTCGATTAATTGGTAGAACATTTCTCAGGTGTACAGCGTTCACATCAGATCACACTAACAGGCGACGTCGGTAGTGTACAAAGTAGGTCAGCGCCATTGGTAAAGGAGCTGTTTGGCTCAAGGGCGACTAACAGATATGCTGGAAGATGGTGGTGGTGGTGGTGGTTAGTATTTAACGTCCCGTCGACAACGAGGTCATTAGAGACGGAGCGCAAGCTCGGGCTCGGGAAGGATTGGGAAGGAAATCGGCCGTGCCCTTTCAAAGGAACCATCCCGGCATTTGCCTGAAACGATTTAGGGAAATCACGGAAAACCTAAATCAGGATTGAACCGTCGTCCTCCCGAATGCGAGTCCGGTGTGCTAACCACTGCGCCACCTCGCTCGGTATGCTGGAAGATATCGTTAGCAAACTTTAAAGACGTCTAATATCTCATGAAACATAATCTGGAAATTATTAGGATCTGTTTTTAGACTAAATCCGTGTACATTCTTGAATCACCCGAGACGATATGACACGATTTATTTTTTAAATTCATTTTTCCGACGTCTTGTGTTTCGTAAGCCCAACGCTTTATAGTACCAACGTATGGAATAGTATGACGACTGCTATCTCTCAGAAAATTATCAATTTACTTAAAGTGCTACGTAAATGGACGAGTTAATTTTTGCCAACCAAATTATATTTGAATTTTTTTCCGTACAGTATTTTGACGTAGGTAGAAATGAAGATTGTGATCGCTTGCACACACGGTGACGTGGATGCTGGTGGAAGATCAAGGCGCTTCCGTGTAGTCTGCAACTACAGCTAACGCAGTTAACGGCTGGGCAGGCAGAAAGTCCAGACCACAACGAAGGTCGCCGTAAAGAATGGTAAATACGTCTTCAGAGAAGTCCAAATCGAGAAACGAGCAGCAAGGTCGACCTCGGAATAATCGTACGGCGTGTAGACAAAGGCTTCACAGGCTGAGAGAGAGTGAGAGAGAGAGAGAGAGAGAGAGAGAGGCAGGCTGGCCGCGGTATCGCTTCAGTGGCCACGCCCACCCCACACCACGTGCCGGCTTCACTGTCCATAGGACTCCGCGTCAACTGCTTGGGATGGCCACACGGCCCGATAAATCATTGATTACGGGTCCTCATCATTAGTACTCAGGCTGGGCGGTTTAAAGATCCACAGTTTGATAGTTTCTGATACAAATTGCGTCTATCGATGCCGGGTTACTGTATCAATGTTTTCGATATTGTTTTTGTTTCTATTTGCGCAATTTTCTGTCTTTGCAGGGGTGTTTGGTGTATTAATGTACTTTTCAGTTGTTGCTGTTTCGTTATCCTTTTCGAAGCTTTCAGGAACATTTTGTATGTTCGGGATGCAAATAAATGAAAACTCTAGAAAGCTAGTCATTCTGGTATTTTTCAAGCTAATTTAAACAAAAATTGATAAAAAAACATCACTATATTTACAAGAACAGATCAATTTCTGATTTTTATTGCGCGCAGTGCACATCACAGGTTCTATTTAAATCTTTGTAAGGCTGTTGAAATTTGTCTTTGGTATTGGGATGGCTCCAAGACGGGCGATCAGTTTCTGCTGCATTAATCATGGTGCAGAGAGAGAGCTGTGTGTGCTGCTTAATATAACTGTTTTAAGATCGAGTCTCAGTTGAAGTTGTATGTATGTGAAGCTTTACATTGTGCTCGAAAACATATTAGTGTGCTCGTCTAAGAAAATATTGTAATAAATCAAAAAGAGCAAATAATTAGTCTTCAGGAATCTCATGACATGGAGCTGCATGAACCGTTTATTTACTGGCGGTTATGTCACATTGGTTTTGTGAGTGACAATCGATGAAGCGAGAAAATCGTTGTCTCCCTTGCAATTGGTCACGACTTTGACAGTTAAGGTGATTACGTTACTATATGAGTAACATGTAATTCGTATTGGCCAATTTTTCGCACCAGACGACCGATTTGGGCCGAAACAGGGAGTAAATAAGCAGTGCAGTTTTGTGTCATGAGTTTCCTAAAACATGTATACGCTGCTGATAAGAGCCTGAAAAAAGTATCGGAATCAGCCTTCCGTCATCTCAAGAAATTGGCAAACCCGGACCGACAAAATGGAAAATTTGAATACACTATTAGCATTTCTAGACGACTGCTGCCAACAGAAGATAAGTACATTGGATACTCCGCAAATCACATTTAAGTGCCTGGCAGAGGGTTCATCGAACCACCTTACAATTCTCTATTATTCCAATCTCGTATAGCAGGCGGAAAGAATGAACACCTATATCTTTCCGTACGAGCTCTGATTTCCCTTATTTTATCGTGGTGATCGTTCCTCCCTATGTATGTCGGTGTCAACAAAATATTTTCGCATTCGGAGGAGAAAGTTGGTGATTGGAATTTCGTGAGAAGATTCCGTCGCAACGAAAAACGCCTTTCTTTCGATGATTTCCAGCCCAAATCTTGTGTCATTTCTGTGACACTCTCTCCCGTATTTCGCGATAATGCAACAGGTGCTGCTCCCCCTTGAACATTTCGATGTACTCCATCAGTCCTATCTGGTAAGGATCCCACACCGTGCAGCAGTATTCTAAAAGAGGGCGGACAAGCGTAGTGTAGGCAGTCTCCATAGTAGGTCTGTTACATTTTCTAAGTGTCCTGCCAATAAAGAGCAGCGTTTGGTTAGCCTTCCCCCACAACATTTCCTACGTGTTCCTTCCAATTTAAGTTGTTCGTAATTGTAATACCTAGGTATTTAGTTGAATTTACGTCTTTTAGATTAGACTGATTTATCGTGTAACCGAAGTTTAACGAGTTCCTTTTAGCACTCATGTGAATGACCTCACACTTTCGTTATTTAGGGTCAACTGCCACTTTTCGCACCATTCAGATATTTTTTCTAAATCGTTTTGCAGTTTGTTTTGCTCTTCTGATGACTTTATTAGTCGATAAACGACAGCGTCATCTGCGAACAACCGAAGACGGCTGCTCAGATAGTTCCCAAATCGTTTATATAGATAAGGAACAGCAAAGGGCCTATAATACTATCTTGGGGAACGCCTGAAATCACTTCTGTTTTACTCGATGACTTTCCGTCAATTACTACGAACTGTGAAATCACAAATCCAGTCACATTACTGAGGCGATATTCCATAAGCACGCAATTTCACTACGAGTCGCTTGTGTGGTACAGTGTCAAAATTACTCAGCAACATCGCATAACACCTCTCAGTGGATTTTAATTATGTGTAATATTAGTGATGATTCAGTACACTGATATGCTAATATTGTTATCAATTAGTAACTACCATTTGATGATGATGATGTTCGGTTTGTGGGTCGCTCAACTGCGCGGTCATCAGCCCCTGTACAAGTCCAATTTTTACACATTTCAATTTTTTCACACAATCCAATCTAGCCATAGTCACGAATGATGATGATGATGGCCAACACATGTGGTGCGCTATTGTCGAGAATGGCGGCGAATATTTGATGAGGCCCGCCCCAGAAGACAGCAGACCGATCTTAGCCAACGCCAACTCCGGGACGACGAAGATGAACAAGAAGATGTGGGTGCAGGACGACATAGGTCACCATCGACGCAAGCTAGGCGCTTGAGAGGATGCACCCCAACACGCCGATCAAGGTCTCCATCGCCGTTTAGAAGCTCCAGCCGATCACCTACCCGCGCAACCTGGAAAACTAAAGGGTGCGATCTTCCTTTTAGGTGAGGCCGCCGAAGAGAAAAATCCTCCGCCGCCGATCACTACTAAAATGATAGGAAACTACGTCGATATCCTCATGGATGGCCGACCAGCCCAAGCTCTTGTGGACTCTAGAGCATCATATTCAGTCATTTCGGGGGAGTACCGTCGCCAGTTGCAGAAAACCGTATTCGTCGACAGCAAAACATCTCTGCTGAAGATGGCTAATAGGAAATATGTAAAACCTACAGGAAGATGTACCATTCGTGTGGGTATAAGTGGACATACACGGCCCTTAGAATTCATCGTCTTACAAGAGTGTAGTCGCTTGGCGTAAGGAGCATAAACACTGGACGATTGAACAGTGGATAAACGTTGTGTGGAGTGACGAATAACGGTACACAATGTGGAGATCCGACGGCAGGGTGTGGGTATGGTGAATGCCTGGTAAACGTCATCTGTCACTGCGTGTGGTGTTATGGTGTGGTCATGTTTTTCATAGAGGGGGCTTGCACCCTTTGTTGTTTTGCGTGGCACTATCACAGCATAGGCCTATATTGATGTTTTAAGCACCTTCTTGATTTCCAGTGTTGAAGAGCAATTCGGGGATGGCGACTGCATCTTTCAACACGATCGACCACCTGTTCATTATGCACGACCTGTGGCGGAGTGGTAACACGACACTAGCATCCTTGCAATGGACTCGCCTGAACAAAGTCCTGACCTGAACCGTATAGAAAACCTTTGGTATGTTTTGGAATGCCAAATTAGTGCCAGGCCTCACCAACTGACATCGGTACCTCTCCTCAGTGCAGTACTCCGTGACGAATGGGCAGCCATTCCCCAACAGACCTTCCAGCAACTGATTGAACATGTGCCTGCGAGAGTGGAAGCTGTCATCAAGACTAAGGGTGGCCCAACATCATACTGAATTGCAGCATTACCGACGGAGGGCGCCACAAATTTGTAAGTCATTTTCAGCCGGGTGTTCGGATACTTTCGATTACATAGTGTAGGTTTGTAGTTGTGTTCGACTACATTTTTCGAAAACGGGAATGACTTGTGTTTTCCCTCCATAACTAGGAAAGAATCGCTCCTGCGGCGACCTACGGTACACTATTGTTAAGGCTTTCGTGGCCACTTGTTTAGACAAACTGCCTGTTGGCGTCTGTCTCGGATTCTCTGGCCGAAGAACCCGACACAGAAGCCAATAAGCAGTTTGTCTACGGTACATTGCTGCTAGAAAGGCAGCAGGTTCTGTCACTAACTTTATGCAGAATAGTGTTGGTATCTCATTAGGTGTCCACAGTTTGTGGTCTCGCGGTAGCGTTCTCGCTACGCGAGCACTGGGTCCCAGGTTCGATTCCCGGCGGAGTCAGGGATTTTCACCTGCCGCGAGTTCACTGTGTGTCAGTGTATGCTCGACAGTGAGCCCTTGGCTACGTTAAAATTGCTGTCACGCTCTCTCTGCTTTCGTAGCAACTTAACAGCGTTATCGGGTATTCCTCCTAGCACAATGAAACGAGGCGTCAGATAAGGATTGCACATGCTCTCCGGTAACAAACAGAAGTAAATAACCTTCAGTATCTAGCATACGTAATTTGGAAGACTCTCGCAGCTGTAACACACAGTGGGATACAATGGTACTGTCACCTCGTTTATCTGACTATTGATCTTCAGAACTTAGGTGACTTTTGATCATCTCCTGCAACTGTTACGAGCTCTCGGTGGGATGTACAATGAAAACATGCTGAGTTAAGTCTGTTTTATCGGGAATGGAAGTATGAGTTTCTCAGTCGCGTAAAACCTTGATATGATCCGCACCCATCTCTGAAACTGCAAAGGACCGCTGCTCGCAAGTAACTCGTTGAAATATCTTTCCATTGGTGGGCAAATTACGGTACGACATGTGGGTGTCTGTAGCTTGATAAGTATTTTCTAGGCTACTCTCATGCTGACGATGTAAAGTGGCGGCTCCGCAAACTCAAAACAGATGCTGACCCTAAACGCCCCGTTAATAAGGCACTACTTCCACGGTGCAGCTCATCTAATGTTTTGAATATGATTGTCTAGCAGACTTGTCACTCGTGCACTAATAATCGCGCCATGGACGCATGCAGGGGATAGATTATCTATATACAAGCTGCTCTGCACAAGGTGTTTCTCTCGGTACCTTACAAAGTAATACGTAAAAGGAACATACACTACTAGCCATTAAAATTGCTACACCAAGAAGATGACGTGTTACAGACGCGAAATTTAACCGATAGGAAAAAGATGCTGTGATATGCAAATGATTAGCTTTTCAGAGCATTCACACAAGGTTGGCGCCGGTGGAGACACCTACAACGTGCTGACATGAGGAAAGTTTCCAACCGATTTCTCATACACAAACAGCAGTTGACCGGCGTTGCCTGGTGAAACGTTGTTGTGTAAGGAGGAAAATTGCGTACCATCACGTTTCCGACTTTGATAAAGGTCGGATTTTAGCCTATCGCGATTGCGGCTTATCGTATCGCGACATTGCTGCTCGCGTTGGTCGAGATTCAATGACTGTTAGCAGAATATGGAATCGGTGGGTTCAGGAGGGTAATACGGAAAGCCGTGCTGGATCCCAACGGCCCCGAATCACTAGCAGTCGAAATGACAGGCATCGTATCCGCTTGGCTGTAACGGATCGTGCAGTCACGTCTCGATCCCTGGGTCAACAGATGGGGACGTTTGCAAGACAACAACCATCTGCACGAACAGTTCGACGACGTTTGCAGCAGCATGGACTATCAGCTCGGAGGCCATGGCTGCGGTTACCCTTGACGCTGCATCACAGACAGGAGCGCCTGCGATGGTGTACTCAACGACGAACCTGGGTGCACGAATGGCAAAACGTCATTTTTTCGGATTAATCCAGGTTCTGTTTACAGCATCATGATGGTCGCATCCGCGTTTGCCGACATCGCAGTGAACGCACATTAGAAGCGTATATTCGTCATCGCCATACTGGCGTATCATCCGGCATGGTGGTATCGGGTGCCATTGGTTACACGTCTCGGTCACCTCTTGTTCGCCTTGGCGGCACTTTGAACAGTGGACGTTACATTTCAGATGTGTTACGACCCGTGGCTCTACCCTTCATTCGATCCCTGCGAAACCCTACATTTCAGCAGGATAATGAACGACCGCATGTTGCAGGTCCTGTACGTTCGTTTCTGGATACAGAAAATGTTCGACTGCTGCCCTGGTCAGCACATTCTCCAGATATCTCACCAATTGAAAACGTCTGGTTAATGGTGGCCGAGCAACTGGCTCGTCATAATACGCCAGTCACTAGTCTTGATGAATTGTGGTATCGTGTTGAAGCTGCATGGGCAGCTGTACCTGTACACGCCATCCAAGCTCTGTTTGACTTAATGCCCAAGCATTTCAAGGCCGTTATTACGGCGAAAGGTACTGATTTCTCAGGATCTATGCATCCAAATTTCGTGAAAATGTAATCACATGTCAGTTCTAGTATAATATATTTATCCAATGAATACCCGTTCATCATCTGTATTTCTTCTTGGTGTAGCAATTTTAATGGCCAGTAGTGTAAATTCTCTCCATCCAAGCGTTTGTTTCACGATGGAAGCGAAGAAAAATGAAGACTTCCCGTTTCTAGATGTCATGGTTCGTAGAAAAGCGGATGGCTCTTTGGGTCACAGTGTGTTTTGTGAAGCAACACAAACCGACCTGTATCTACGAACTAAGAGCTGTCGACACCCACACAGCGCAACAGTGCATTACGGACACTCGTACATAGGGCCCGAGCTATCTGAGACACGGAGGGCTTGTCTGCAAAGCTCAGCCATCTCCGCTCCGTGTGTGTGCTGAACAGGTACTTCCATAAGCCGGTAGGCAGCGATTTTCAAACAGCACGCACTGAACCTCTGGAGCAGGCAGAACAAATTCAGAACTCCACTAGTATGGTTATGCAGCCTTACACTGGCGACGGGTCCTTCCAAGATTGGTAGACGCTTCAAGAAACACCGAATAAAGTGTGCGTTCTGTGCTCCACCGCAAGCGCAAACGCTGCTGGGTTCCGTAAAAGTCGACCGGTCGACCGGGTCTAAGGAGACCACGAATGTTCAAATGTGTGTGAATTCCTAAGGGACCAAACCGCTGAGTTCATCGGTCCCTAGACTTACACACTACTTTAACTTATGCTAAGAAAACACACACACACACACACACACACACACACACACACACACACACACACACACACGCAGGCACGCACGCTCGAGGGAGGACTCGAACCTCCGGCCTGAGTGGCCGCGCAATTAGTGACATGGCGCCTCTTACCGCGCGGCCACTCCGCGTGGGAGACCACGAATATATCCGACCCCATGTGAGCGTGGAAAATCATACATTGGCCTTTACGTACTGACGCAGTGTTAAAGACAGATCGAAGAACATAGATGTCACACACCGTAGGTCAGCCAGAACAACCTGCTGTTGCTGAACACTTTCTTGATACGAGGTATATGAACCACGGACTGACCAAAATCCTCTCGTCGTCCTCTATGTACTGGGAGTCCGTCAATAAAGGAGAAGCGTAGATACGTGCAACTGACTACGTAACTGCCGGACACATGTTTTCAGCTCAGCAGAGCACGAGAACCAGTATTGGTTGCTGCAAGGAATCGTCGGCCGGACACAAAGTAATTCAGCGAAATGATACCGATGAAGAATCGAAGGCAGGACAGCTGAAGGAGGACAATAACGTCTCGCCCGCGAGCGTTCGCTGCGGTCCGCGATCGAACTTTCTCCCGTTTCGCAAACGGAGTCCGCGGCTCTCTGCTCTGACAGTGGGCTCTAGTCGATCCTCCGATGACGTTAAAGCACCGTCGCGCCTCGTGGCGCCTGTGCTGCTTTGGTGATATGCTCGAAGTCACTCACTTAGATACGACTTTAGACGCTATATGGATAACATTCCATCAGAATTTCTAAAATCATTGGGGGAAGTGGCAACAAAACGACTATTCACGTTAGTGTGTAGAATATATGAGTCTGGCGATATACCATCTGACTTTCGGAAAAGCATCATCCACACAATTCCGAAGACGGAAATAGCTGCGACTTTTCGCGGATGATGCTGTAGTATACAGAGAAGTTGCAGCATTAGAAAATTGTAGCGAAATGCAGGAAGATCTGCAGCGGATAGGCACTGGGTGCAGGGAGTGGCAACTGACCCTTAACATAGACAAATGTAATGTATTGCGAATACATAGAAAAAAGGATCCTTTATTGTATGAGTATATGATAGCGGAACAAACACTGGTAGCAGTTACTTCTGTAAAATATCTGGGAGTATGCGTGCGGAACGATTTGAAGTGGAATGATCATATAAAATTAATTGTTGGTAAGGCGGGTACCAGGTTGAGATTCATTGGGAGAAAATGTAGTCCATCAACAAAGGAGGTGGCTTACAAAACACTCGTTCGACCTATACTTGAGTATTGCTCATCAGTGTGGGATCCGTACCAGATCGGTCTGACGGAGGAGATAGAGAAGATCCAAAGAAGAGCGGCGCGTTTCGTCACAGGGTTATTTGGTAACCGTGATAGTGTTACGGAGATGTTTAATAAACTCAAGTGGCAGACTCTGCAAGAGAGGCGCTGTGCATCGCGGTGTAGCTTGCTCGCCAGGTTTCGAGAGGGTGCGTTTCTGGATGAGATATCGAATATATTGCTTCCCCCTACTTATACCTCCCGAGGAGATCACGAATGTAAAATTAGATTAGAGCGCGCACGGAGGCTTTCAGACAGTCGTTCTTCCCGCGAACCATACGCGACTGGAACAGGAAAGGGAAGTAATGACAGTGGCACGTAAAGTGCCCTCCGCCACACACCGTTGGGTGGCTTGCGGAGTATAAATGTGGATGTAGATATAGAGCTGACAAGTGCGAGAATTATCGCACAATCAGCTTAACAGCTCATGCATCGAAGCTGCTTACAAGAATAATATACACAAGAATGGAAAAGAAAATTGAGAATGCGCTAGGTGACGATCAGTTTGGCTT
Source organism: Schistocerca piceifrons (assembly GCF_021461385.2). Classification (NCBI taxonomy): domain Eukaryota; kingdom Metazoa; phylum Arthropoda; class Insecta; order Orthoptera; family Acrididae; genus Schistocerca; species Schistocerca piceifrons. Next base: position 67,840,637 of record NC_060143.1, on the reverse strand, counting down.
TATGAAAAGTAAAGGGACGAGAGAGGCAATTCTGACGTTACGGCTAGTAATGGAAGCAATGCTAAAGAAAAATCAAGACACTTTCATAAGATTTGTCGGCCTGGAAAAAGCGTTCGACAATATAAAATGGTGCAAGTTGTTCGAGATTCTGAAAAAAGTAGGGGTAAGCTATAGGGAGAGACGAGTCATATACAATATGTACAACAACCAAGAGGGAATAATAAGAGTGGACGATCAAGAACGAAGTGCTCGTATTAAGAAGGGTGTAAGACAAGGCTGTAGCCTTTCGCCTCTACTCTTCAATCTGTACATCGAGGAAGCAATGATGGAAACAAAAGAAAGGTTCAGGAGTGGAATTAAAATACAAGGTGAAAGGATATCAATGATACGATTCGCTGATGACATTGCTATCCTGAGTGAAAGTGAAGAAGAATTAAATGATCTGCTGAACGGAATGAACAGTCTAATGAGTACACAGTATGGTTTGAGAGTAAATCGGAGAAAGACGAAGGTAATGAGAAGTAGTAGAAATGCGAACAGCGAGAAACTTAACATCAGTATTGATGGTCACGAAGTCAATGAAGTTAAGGAATTCTGCTACCTAGGCAGTAAAATAACCAATGACGGACGGAGCAAGGAGGACATCAAACGCAGACTCGCTATGGCAAAAAAGGCGTTTCTGGCCAAGAGAAGTCTACTAATATCAAATACCGGCCTTGATTTGAAGAAGAAATTTCTGAGGATGTACGTCTGGAGGACAGCATTGTATGGTAGTGAAACATGGACTATGGGAAAACCGGAACAGAAGAGAATCGAAGCATTTGAGATGTGGTCCTATAGACGAATGTTGAAAATTAAGTGGACTGATAAGGTAAGGAATGAGGAGGTTCTATGCAGAATCGGAGAGGAAAGGAATATGTGGAAAACACTGATATGGAGAAGGGACAGGATGATAGGACATCTGCTAAGACATGAGGGAATGACTTCCATGGTACTAGAGGGAGCTGTAGAGGGCAAAAACTGTAGAGGAAAACAGAGATTGGAATACGTCAAGCAAATAATTGAGGACGTAGGTTGCAAGTGCTACTCTGAGATAAATGGAAATGTCGTGTGGCTAGGGCCTCCCGTCGGGTAGACCGTTCGCCTGGTGCAGGTCTTTCGATTTGACGCCACTTCGGCGACCTGCGCGTCGAACTCTGAGATGAAGAGGTTAGCACAGGAACGGAATTCGTGGCGGACCGCATCAAACCAGTCAGTAGACTGATGACAAAAAAAAAGGTAAAAGCAGATAAACTCTTTTTAAAAGTTGAACAAGTGCAACATACGTTACCGAAGCTCCACAAAACAGGCCTCGACAACCGAGCGACGCAACAGCTAGACGGTACCCCTCTGCTAGTAATAGACACTAGTTTCTTCAACTTCAATGTGGGTATCATTAGCGAAGCCAGCAATGCTTCGCAATTGCTAAATATGTATGAGAATTGTATATAGTTCTAATTTCCTTCTCCCTTCTGTCTCTGTCCATCTCCTCCTCTTCCCCCTTCTCTTTGTCCATCTGCTCTGCCTCACACCTCTCATGTCCTTCTACTCCGCCCCCACCAATCTGTCCACATCCTCCTTTCCCTCTGTCTCTGAACTTGATCCTTGTTTACTGTTATTGCAAATGAAACCTCGAATGGGAAATGTCACTTAATGATTAATACATGGAGTACAGGGTTGCAAAGGGAGTGAGACAAGGTTGTAGCCTATCCTCGATGATATTCAGTCCGTAAATTGAGCAGGCATTTGGAAAACCAAAGGAACAAATTGAAGAACTAATTGAAGTTCATGTAAAAGAAATAAAAACTTGCAGATTTGCTGATAACAGTGTAATTCTGTCAGAGACAGCAATGGACTTTCAAGAGCAGTTGAATGGAAAAGATGCTGTCTTGAAAAGAGGTCGTAAGATGAGCATCAACAAAAGTTAAACAAGGGCAACGGAATGTGGTCTAATAAAATCAGGGAATTCTGAGGGAATTACGTTAGAAAATAAGGTCTTAAAGAGGCACACGAGTTTTGCTACTTGGACAGCAAAATAACTGTTGATGGCCGAAGTAGAGAGGATATACCATACAGATTGCTCTTTTCCGGAAACGGTAGAGCCGGTATGCTGAACTTTACTACAGATTTGAGTGTTAGGGAGTCTGTTCAGAACGTATTCCCTGGAGTAAAACAGGTTCAATAACATCTGAGGTCATCAGTCCCCTAGAACTTAGAACTACTTAAACCTAACTAACCTAAGGACATGACACACATCCACGCCCGAGGCAGGATTCAAACCTGCGAGCGTAGCGGTCGCGCGGTTTCACACTGAAGCGCCTAGAACCGCTCGGCCACACCGGCCGGCCTGGAGTACAACCTTGTGTGAAAGTGACACGATGGTAGTTAACACTTTAGGCAAGAAGAGAATAGAAATGAGATAGTGCAGAAAAATGCAGAAGATTAGATGGGTGGGTCGATGATGATGATTATTTCTATTTATGGCAGAGGGTGCTAAACAACTAGGTCATCAGCGCCCTTGAATTAATGTTATACCGAAGAAGATTTTCACGATCTATGGAAGGAGATCAATAAACTGGAAAACTACGTTTGATCCCAGCACAGGAAACGTAAAGCAACCCCAAAAAGGTGAGGTCCAGAAAAGCCCGCAATAAAACCCCAGCGAGACACAGCGGGATAACTAAATAAAATCATGGAGGAAATACCTGTGAGGATGCTGTTACAAAAGGGACAAGTAACAATGGCTGGATGACGACTTAGATCGAGTCACTAATGAGGAGGTACTGAATAGAACTGCAGAGAAAATATAATTGCGGCACATCGTGTCTAAAAGAAGGGATCAGTTGACTGGACACGTTCTGAGACGTTATGGTATCATAAGTTCGGTAATGGAAGGAAGTGTGAGAGGCAAAAACTGTAAAGGAAGAACATGAAATTAATACAGTAAACAGGTTCAAAAGGATGTAGGTTCCAGAAGTTATTCGAAGATGAATAGGATTCCACAGGATAGGTAGCATGGAGAACTGTGTCGAACCAGTCTGGGCTGACGACGAAGACGAAAACGACGACAACATGTAGCAGTAGTTTACTGTTAGTATTGTTGTTCATTTAGTTTATAACAGATGCTGCTTTTCCTATTTTATCGACAAGGATATAAGCTGAAACAATGAATTAAAATTTGTGCACCAGCCGGGACTTGAACCCGTGTTCCCTGCTTACTAGGCAGACGTGCTAGCCATAAAACCACCCTACCGTTTTGGCTACCACAGCTGCACGGACTACGTAATTTCAATGCCCTTCTTAACACAAACTTCAATTCAAACCTGCAGCCCATTTTGCCCTTCTCTCATCGTCACTATTGCCGAGGCTGTCAGTCATTGGAGTAGTACCCGAGCATCTACATCTACATTTATAATCCGCAAGCCTACCAACGGTGTGTGGCGGAGGGCACTTTACGTGCCACTGTCATTACCTCCCTTTCCTGTTCCAGTCGTGTATGGTTCGCGGGAAGAACGACTGCCGGAAAGCCTCCGTGCGCGCTCGAATCTCTCTAATTTTACATTCGTGATCTCCTCGGGAGGTATAAGTAGGGGGAAGCAACATATTCGATACCTCATCCAGAAACGCACCCTCTTGAAACCTGGACAGCAAGCTACAACGCGATGCAGAGCGCCTCTCTTGCAGAGTCTGCCACTTGAGTTTGCTGAACATCTCCGCAACGAATAACCCTGTGACGAAGCGCGCCGCTCTTCTTTGGATCTTCTCTATCTCCTCTGTCAGCCCGACTTGGTGGTGGTGGTGGTTAGTGTTTAACGTCTCGTCGACAACGAGGTCATTAGAGACGGAGCGCAAGCTCGGGTTAGGGAAGGACTGGGAAGGAAATCGGCCGTGCCCTTTCAAAGGAACCATCCCGGCATTTGCCTGAAACGATTTTAGGGAAATCACGGAAAACCTAAACCAGGATGGCCGGAGACGGGATTGAGCCCGACCTGGTACGGATCCCACACTGATGAGCAATACTCAAGCATAGGTCGAACGAGTGTTTTGTAAGCCACCTCCTTTGTACGTAACGGGGAAATCCTCAGCAATAGTGACAAGTCTGTATTTAAGTTTGTGTTAAGGAGTGCGCCAGACGTATTAAGTCCATGGAGTAGTGGTAGTCACAACGCTTTTGGCAAGATCAATGTGTAGTATTGTGGCCCTTAAAAGGGCCTTTTGTTGAGAACTGCTTCAATGGTTATACACTGTACAGTCGCCAACTATGCGACAATATTCCAAAGAAGGTGACCCACTGGCCTTAACCCATAAATGAAGATTGGAATCAGAATTTATCTTAACACGTCTACGACAAGTCAAAGACAAACTCCCATGTGGCATAATGTAGGAACCCTCACCAGAGGTGATAACCTCTGATACAGGTATAGTACGGTAGGCCAAAATTTCACGAGTTTCAAAGGATTCCAAACCAGCTCTCCCTGCACTGTTACAGGCAACGAAAGCAACAGTTACCCATCCATTACCCAAACTCGAAGAAGATGAAGTTTTCATTAAAGAAAAATTTAACCTCGCGCCACAAAACAATGTAGGTCCGTTTAAAAGAACAAATTGAGCAGTTTTACCTACTCCCCGTACTTCGTTCTTTTTTGCCTTCGAGGAAGATGCGGAAGCACCAAGAGTACCGTCCACATTTACAAGTGTTTTGTAGACAAGCAATCGCCGGCTCCTCTCTCTCACACACTACACAGCGCTCTCTCTCGCACGCTCAAGGTCACGCGATCTACTGTGGAGCCATCTATTGAGCACCCAGAGAGTTGCCCAGAGAGCATCCCAGGGTGCCCCAGAGAGCTACAACACCAAGAAGAATCGCTTCTCGGCTTTTGGCAAGATCAATGTGTAGTATTGTGGCCCTTAAAAGGGCCTTTTGTTGAGAACTGCTTCAATGGTTATACACTGTACAGTCGCCAACTATGCGACAATCTTCCAAAGAAGGTGACCCACTGGCCTTAACCCATAAATGAAGATTGGAATCAGAATTTATCTTAACACGTCTACGACAGGTCACTACACAGCGCTCTCTCTCGCACGCTCAAGGTCACGCGATCTACTGTGGAGCCATCTATTGAGCACCCAGAGAGTTGCCCAGAGAGCATCCCAGGGTGCCCCAGAGAGCTACAACACCAAGAAGAATCGCTTCTCGGCTTTTGGCAAGATCAATGTGTAGTATTGTGGCCCTTAAAAGGGCCTTTTGTTGAGAACTGCTTCAATGGTTATACACTGTACAGTCGCCAACTATGCGACAATCTTCCAAAGAAGGTGACCCACTGGCCTTAACCCATAAATGAAGATTGGAATCAGAATTTATCTTAACACGTCTACGACAAGTCAAAGACAAACTCCCATGTGGCATAATGTAGGAACCCTCACCAGAGATGATAACCTCTGATACAGGTATAGTACGGTAGGCCAAAATTTCACGAGTTTCAAAGGATTCCAAACCAGCTCTCCCTGCACTGTTACAGGCAACGAAAGCAACAGTTACCCATCCATTACCCAAACTCGAAGAAGATGAAGTTTTCATTAAAGAAAAATTTAACCTCGCGCCAAAAACTCACACACAATGAGGAAAGAAGTCAACGAACCTAAATCGAAAACTTCACAGAAGAACAAAGCATTCTCAAAACAGACACAAGGAAAAATTTCCTAAGTCCAAAAACAAAACGAACTTTCAACAGTGAAAACATATTCAATGAAAATGTAATAAAAGAGGAAAGTTTCAGAAGGAAAAACTGAAACGAAACATAATGTAACATTTCCTAATAATATGTGCTATTTGTAAGTACATACTAAACTGAATAAAGTTTTGTGATTGTTAAAAAAAGCTCTTTTAAGTCCCGGCAGTGGTACAAATTTTAATTCATTGCTTCAGATTCTATCCTTATCAAAGATAAAGTTGGGACTCATGTGTCTCTATATTTCCATCAGATCAACAGATGCTGTTTTGATAACGTGAACCCGGTCTCGTTTTGAATCTGTCACGATTCTCTTTCCTGAAGATCTAAAAAAACACCACGGGTGGATGGATGGATGGATGGATGGATGGATGGATGGATGGACGAACGAACGGTTAATTATCTCTAGGAAGCTGGGGGGGCCAAGGTCAGTGGGTCAGACAGGAGAGGCTGGAAGTTGACGATGATAGTCGCACCCTAAAGGATGCTTCCGGTTGTTGCGGCTCTGTCCCAGTGTTATCGCCACACTTCCTGGCCGGATGGTGGCGATGATACAGCGCAAGATGGCGCGAGACCCGACCAGCCGCACCCAAACTTGGCTGCGATTCTTGCTGGAGCAGACGGTCGAACGTGGAATGCCGACGAACCGGAGATGACAACTGGCCTCTATCCCAACACGCTGTAAGTTGATTATACCTGTGGTCAGCCAGACACCAGAACCTCGAATATAGGGCTAACCTAAGGTGAGACAATTACATGCTAAATACACCAGCTCAAGTCAGAAGTAATTCTCTTAAAAATAACTACTTACTGGTGAAAGAAAGTTGCAAGTCACACCAATGTCTATGTAATATCCCTCGACCACTACTCAGTAACTGACAAGCCTCCTAATTGCGTTCTGGAAGAAGGTTTCTGACATCTCTCACTTCCACTCTATAGTCCGATTAAAATTACTTGATAGTTGACACTTCACTTCAAGCGTTGGAGCTGCTTTCCTCCAGTCAGAGCGCTCGACGTCACGCCTTTATCGTTCGCCGTTGGCAGATTGCCACCACAATTGATCAGTTCAGTTCCTTGTCCGGCATTCTTTCTTTACATGTTTGGATCCCAAATCACTTATTTCGTATTTCACGACACATGATAACTAAACTCCGTCCGAATAGGCCTTGGAAGGCCCAACGGTCACCGACCGGCCGCCGTGTCATCCTCAGACCTCAGGCGTCACTGGATGCGAATATAGAGGGGAATGTGGTCAGCACAACGTTCTCCCGGCCGTATGTCAGTTTACGAGACCGACGACACATGATAATCACACCGAAAATAACGCACACACGAGGCAGTGCTAATGAAATACACACGTTTCATATACAGCACTAACCAAACAATACTGGATACTTCCGCACAAGATGCAATTTAGCGTCACATACACAGTTACCAGAATTACAAATATCGGCTTACAGTAGTTTCGCACGACATTGCGTGAAGCCGAATTTTTGAAGGCTGCAATTCATCGATGCGACTGATGCACCACAATCATATATATAACCGCTCAACCGTCTCTGGTGGCTTAGCACAACTGCAAGCGAATTAACCTACTGCGAGGATGGTCGTAGACTCGAATCTCATCAAATAAACTGTAGAGAGATATTTTTATTTCTTGATCTAATCAAAAGACCTTGATTATTATTTTTATTCAATTAATTGGTTTAAAAGTAATTTTTTATTTCTGTTTGTAGGTGGTAAGGTCTTGTGGGACTAAACTGCAGAGGTCATCGGTCCCTAAGCTTACGCACTGTTTAATCGAACTTAAACTAACTTACGCTAAGGACAACACACACACACCCAAGCCCGAGGGAGGACTCTAACCTTCGACGAGGGCAGCCGCGAGGACCGTGATAAGGCGCCTCTGGCCGCGCGGCTACCCCGCGCAGCCTTTCTGTTTGTTTGTTTGTTGCATCGTTTTCATCACTGTATTGACCTTATTTGCTGTTATTTTTTTTCCTATCATTCGTTTTTCGTTTGGAATCTGCACGAGTCGCTTATAATCTGCAAACCAATTGCAAACAAAGGCTTCTCATCGAGTGGTAACGGGCAGTTCGTGTGACAAGTGCGAGGATAATTTCAGGTAATCAGTGACAGCGAGAAATTACAGTTTCCTTTTAGTGCCCAAACTGATTTCTTTTTCATCTTGAGTTTGCTCGTAATAGGTTAGTTTTAATCGCCGTGAACAAAACGATAGTGATTTTAGTTCTGCCGCAGATTGTTGACAGTCGTTTTCTCGGATACACTGCGCAGGTTGTGTCCAAAGCTAACCACGAGTTCAAACTCAGGGCTACAATAGGCGTTCCCTGCCGTTTAAAAATCGGCTGTCGACAGAGCATCTCGCCATTCCCGCACCTCGCGACGGCCACTTTCAACATTGCTCCGCGTTACACATTAACAGCATTTGTGAAGTACCTGTTGTGTGTGCGTTTGTGTCACCTATAACCGAGCGGAAGCCGGTAGCCGATGTGGCAACACTATAGCGGCAACTGACCGACCTCAACCATCAAGTAATTTTGATCTGACTGTAGCATCGACTCCCACAACCTTGTCACGTGAAGGAAACACTTACGGAAGTGCTCCCTCGTCAGACAAAACAAGTGAAAATCACTTTGAGCTGGCCCAGTACTGAACACTGGATAGATGAAACAACATTCTGAGGATACCACAACAAGGTGACTTGTAATATGCGTCACTTGGATTCTGGGGACTCACTGGTTAGTTATAAACAGAGGAACAGCGACAAAACTTTCCTTCTTATTTTTGTTAGTGCTTTTTTCCATGACACAATTCCATATCATGTGCCGCTAAACAGCTGCCTGAGAATAACATAACTTTCTTTGGCAACTTTTCTTTTTTAATTTATTATTTTGTATTTTTCCTTTCTTGGACGGAAAGTCCCTACGTTTGACAGAGGGATCGGAAGCCCGTCCCTATACTTTGGAAAAAAAAAAAAGAGCAGAAAGTCCCCCTGCGTAGGGACAAATGGTTCAAATGGCTCTGAGCACTATGGGACTTAACATCTGAGGTCATCAGTCCCCTAGAACTTAGAACTACTTAAACCTAACTAACCTAAGGACATCACACACATCCATGCCCGAGGCAGGATTCGAACCTGCGATCGTTGCGGGTGTGCGGTTCCAGACTGAAGCGCCTAGAACCGCCCGGCCACTCCGGCCGGCTGCATAGGGACATGTGGCTACAGTTGGCAACTGTGTTTAGAAGCATAATGGACCATCAGTGGACTTGTAAATACCGAGACAGTCATTATCAACGTCACTGATGACCTCAGAAGTCGCATAGTGCTCAGAGCCATTATCAACTTCTCTTTAGACGCTTGGCTTTTGGTTTTGCTGTAGGTAGAGGTGGATGTTTCCACTCCGTGCTCTACCGCTATTGTCCGTAGTCACTACGTTACTGAGAAAGCTTTCTTCCTCTTCAAAACGACGTAAATGTGTTTTCGAATTTTTGAAACATTTCTATCTTTCTTCAGCCATCACTAAACGTAGTCCCCAGAGAGCACACAACTTTACGATAGTTCAGATATTCATGGACGATTGGGTAGTGTTCAATATCCGCAATATCGTCAGTTCTGGGACGGCGATCACCACGAGTCATTCGCTCAACTTCTCGATGCTTCTCTCCTTTATTCGAAGTGGATGGCCTAGCCGAATGGTTTTCGTCGCAGACCGATGCTCATCCTCGTTTAAAGCAATTTACCCACTCGAAAGTTTTTCGGTCATTAAGACAGCTGCCTTCTGCGAAGCCTTTCCGTATTATCGTCCCTTCAGATCAGAGAAAATTAACCAATCTCCACATTTCTTCCTTGTGGCACAGCTCAAAGAGGTTTATTACCAGTGCTGTCATCCCATGGAGCAGAAACAAGTATCGTCCTTAGGTACTGACTTGGGCTCGCAGCAAACACATTGTGTGACATACACAGCATAAGGTGAGCAGATACCGTTCCAACGCGTATGTAACTTTCACTAGATCGCGGTCGAAATCTTATCCATGTCTGGTTTTAATGCAACTTCCAGCTAGGGCGGTGTTCTGGGCTGTCGTGCTGCGCCCCCTCCGTCCAGTTTTTCCATACACACGTATGCTGTGACAGCAATCTCGGCGAAGAAAAACTGGCCACGCGCATGTCGGGAGATAACAGCGCGACACATGTTTTCCACGCGTCACCCATGTTCTCCCTGAATCGCGGCGCAGGTGCGTTCTATAGTCGTCATATTCATTCACTGTGCCTAAAGTTTTTCAGATGAACAACATGCTGCAGCATAATTCACGACAATTCGTTCCAGCAAATTCTTCAGTGTGTTCGGTCACTGCTATTAAAATTCCACTGAACTTCTCTCTCATCACAATAATACCGTGCTGCACTTGGAGCTTGTACAAAATCCAATGAGATTCCTTTCCGTAGAGCCTTCCTCTAGTTGGAAAACTCAACTGTTTGCAGACTCGCTCCGTGTTGTTCCCGATCTGTATGTTCAGTCAGCCATCTTAATCACGGATTTTGATTAGTCTCAGTTATGTTGAGGAGGGACTTGTTGTGAGTACGTGGTGGTGGCTATTCACGCGGCAGCCCCTAGTTTCTGAGAAAATCGATGTTGAAGTTTTATGCGTACCATCTGTATACGTAACGTTAGTCACGTTTATCCGGAGTGGTTAGTTATAAACAGAAGAACAGCGACAAAACTTTCATTCTTGTTTTTATTAGTGCTTAGTGTGATAGGACCGTTGCTGTTTACAATATACGAGGGTTGGAACTTAAGTAGTGGTTCAAATGGCTCTGAGCACTATGGGACTTAACTTCTAAGGTCATCAGTCCCCTAGAACTTAGAACTACTTAAACCTAACTAACCTAAGGACATCACACACATCCATGCCCGAGGCAGGATTCGAATCTGCGACCGTAGCGGCCGCGCGGTTCCAGACTGTAGCGCCTTTAACCCCTTGGCCACGCCGGCCGGCACTTAAGTAGTGGCAACTATTTATTTACAGCCGATAGAAAAGAGTTACATCTTTGCACCTGTTACTGTCCTTCGAAGTACTCACCAACGTTGTATAGAACCCGTTGCCAGCGATATGGAAGGCGTAGTATACCGTCAGCAGAGCTTATTCTGTTGAATGGAGCGGTGTATTGCCTGTCGAATCTCTGGAACAGTTCTGAAGCGAATGCCACGAAGTGGTTCCTTCATCTTCGGAATCAAATCAAAGTCACAAGGACTTAAGTCCGGGAAATATGGTGAATGGTACAGTACTTCCCTGTCCCATCGACCGAACAGGGCAGCCACAGCTTGCACTGTATGAACCCGGCCATTGTCGTGCAAAATGATGGGTGCGTTGCGCAGAAAGGGTCGCCGCTTCGACCGGAAAGCTGGTCGCAGGTTATGCTCCAAAAACGAACAGTAATACTGTGCATTTGATTCTGAAGATGAAGGAACCACTTCGTGGCATTCGCTTCAGAACTGTTCCAGGTATTCGACAGGCAGTAGACCGCTCCATTCGCACCATCAACAGAACAGGCTCTCCTAGCGGTATAGTACGCCTTCCACATCACTGGCAACTGGTTCTACACGACGCTGGTGACTGCTTTGGAGGACAGTAACAGGTGCAAATATGTAACTCTTTTGTATCGGTTGTGAATAAATAGTAGCCACCATTTAAGTTCCAACCTTCGTATACATAAATGATCTAGTAGCTTTTTAAGGCTACTCGCAGGCGAAGAAGTTGTCTACACCAAAGTAGCAACGCCAGAAGACAGAATTTGCAGAACGACCTGCAGAGAATTTATGAATGGCAGTTGACCCTGAACGGTAAATAAATGTAACATATTGCGCAGACACAGGAAAAGAAAACCACTAATGTACAGCTACACCATTGATTACAAACAGTTGGAGACCGCGTCTGCCGTAAAATATCAAGGCATAACTATCCAGAGCGACCTTAAAAGAGATAGTGGGAAAAGCAGATGCCACACTCGGATTTATCGGAAGAAATAAAGAAGTTGCGCTTGCCCCGTATTGGCGGTCAAGGGAGTCATCAAAAAAGGACACACAGGATGGATGGTTGGGATGGAGGCGGAACGCAGCTTTAGTTTGGCGGCGTCTGCATAGAAACTCATAACTGGGCTAGTGTAGAAAGCTCCAATGACCAAACTTACGCCTCGATGGTGGACTGTGTTGAGATGGCGTAACGTAAGACAACAGTGAGCAATAAACCGCAAAATAAACCAATATTGTTGTCTTTAGGCCAACATAACATGAGATGCTTCTGAGAGCGTAAAACGCTGAAATGAGCTTCTCGATTCCTTCATAAGTGTGTTGACTCCATTTTAACTTTTTTATTCATCTGGACCCCGATTACACACGGTGCATGATTCAACGTATGACCATTTATGTCTTCTCCTGCTATTAAAAGCTCATTATTGTTTCTTTGAAATTGCTTAACATGAGTCTTTGTGAGATTCAGAAACTGCTAGCTGGTCAACCACTTGCAGGCCTGTACAGTTATCATCTGAGCTGTGACTGCTAAGATCGAGTTGGGACCCTTGACTAGTATACTGGTGTCGTCAGCAAACATTTTTTATCTGTCCTTGAAAGATGTCTGTGGGACTTCAGATGTTATCTCCCGCAGTCTGAAATTACAGCCGAAACCGGTTATAACGACATCGAAGGAGCCGATGGTTTACGGTCGGTAGCCAGTAGTCTCACAAACTTGGTATTTGCTTTGTTTTGTGATAAAAGCTTCGTATGTGCAAAACTTAGGTGCCATAGAGTTTAAAAAGTAACAGAAGTACAGTACGCCTTCAGTGTTTGTAATACAGTATTAGTGAAGAGAGACAAGACAGGATTTTTTCCTTATGTTTATGCAGAACGCACAGCAAAAAAATGCCACCAAGATGTAAAAACCTCTAATAAGTGAACAAAGAAGCAGCAGCAATGCAAGTTTTTCAGTAATGTCGAATACGGCCTCAGATAATGAATGACATAAGAGTTGAGCATGCTTGAAACTGATTGTATCTTCTGTATAGAACAACAGTCATGAACAACACAAAAATGGTTCAAATGGCTCTGAGCACTATGGGACTGAACTGATGTGGTCATCAGTCCCCTAGAACTTAGCACTACTTAAACCTAACTAACCTAAGGACATCACCCACATCCATACCCGAGGCAGGATTCGAACCTGCGACCGTACCGGTCACGCGGTTCCAGGCTGTAGCGCCTAGAACAGCACGGCCACTCCGGCCGCAATGAACAACACAACTTCGTTCCAGTTACTGTATTACAAAAAGTAATCAACAGTACCAAAACGAAATGATACGACTCTATACATAAATTACACGAAGGTCTACACGTTCTCCTATGTTTCTCTTTAAAATATTGTAGAAATGTTATGTACTACGCCTAACAGATAACCACAAAACATCAATAATGGATACACTATTATTTCATTTCTGTACTTTGGAGAAGTAACACATATTGGAATTTCATTTTCCAGTTTTCTACCGTCAACGCAAAGACAGTATTATTTCGTTTTTTAACCAGTCGCTTTAACTTTAGAATGCAATACAGTAACTCATACTACAGTATACTGTCCTACTTACCGTAATTAATTACCTCTGTTCGCTTTCTGCTTTAATATATGCGTACGCATTTTGAATTTGACAATGCATTCGTTTTGACGACTGATTTGAAACCAACGAAAAAAAAAACCACGAGTTCGAAAACAAGAATTACATTGTTAATAGTAAGCACCTAAAACGTAAAAAAGAAAAACGAAAATTGGAAGTTGTAGTCGATATATTTTTCGAAAAATGTAATTAAAAATTGTATGTCGTTTTATACGATAAGCTGCGGTAAGCCATGTCGTACTAAGCGATTTTTTAAGTATAGCCTTTACATATAGCATTTAGACGGGACCGTTAGATTTCGCCGTTATAGCCACTGCGTCGTTAAAAGCGATGTCGCTATAAACGGTATCGACTGTTAATGAGACCCTATGCATTCTGCGAACTATTGAGGAAGAAGTGCAGAAACGTTGTGCGGCCGGTTAGCTTGTTGTCGCATTATGACTAAGCCAGACATTCGTTCGATAAACTGACGCGGAAGGAAGGATGGAGGGAAACTGCAAGGGGGCACGCACACGCAGCTGGTTGTTCGCTGGGTGAAGCCGCCATAGCGTCGCTCCACTGGGAGGTAGGAAACTTAGAATACTGTAGACTAGCTACTAGACGTTCCCTCCTTCCCTCCTACCAATCTCCCAGCCTTGTTCCTGCCGCCGCCGATTCTCGTCTGTGAACTGAAGCTTTCTGGTCAAGGCAGTCTTCGCTCTGTTGTGATTGTTAAAAGGCCCATTCACACATACCGTCAGTGCATCGGAGCGGGACGTGACGGTCGGACACCAACGCGAAGGATTCTCGGGAAAAAGTATCCACGTTGGCTCTGGCGGTGGTGGACAGTGCCTTCATCTGCCAACATCGGAAGTTCGCCACTTCTCGCCGATCTCACTCATACCGTCATACTCCGTTTTGTGCTCTGGTGTCCTCTTAGTCATTTTATTGTTGGCAATGTTTTGTGACATTTTGTCATTGTTCTACGAGGGCTTTGATACTATCTCTGTGACCGTTCTTCAATAACAGAGACGAACTACCTGAAAGCGAAATACACCTCGACAAAGAAAGGCACTACATTGTTCATTGTCGGTACAAGCTGGGCGGACTGCCGTTCGACCGTTAGAACCTGCATGTACTTAATCGACGGAACCACACTACACAGAAACTCCTAACAATATTAAAGTTAGCCTTATTGGTTACAGCCACAGGAGACGGCAAAGGATACACGGCTTGTTCTATGGTTCAGAACTTGTAGTTGCTAATAATTTAACTTGCAGGGAACGAAAACATCAACGTTATCTCGTAGCTATGCACGAACTAACTACCAGCATGGAAGATACAAAACAATAACAAAAGCATAATCAAAGACTAACAGAACACACATTTATGAAACACAACGCCTCTGGAACAAAGCGCCTTTGGTGGCTGACGCGAAATGTTTGACGGCGCGGTAATTTCTAAACACAAGCAGACGACATGCGTAATACAACACTATGTAACTGCACTATGTCGCCACACTAGTGAATACTAACAAATTATTTATACAATTGTCACTAAAAACCTGTTTCATACTTGAAACGTCATCTCTACTAAAGGCGAAAAATGATGTTTTTAATGTTTCTCGATACTTTGAAAATAAGCGAAACACAATGGATAAGGCAAAAAGGTATTTTGTTTTGTGTTTTAAACATTCTCTGATGTGTATGTAGGTCGGCGTATATAGTTTCTCGAGCAATTAAATGTCAATATTTTTAAACGTTTCGGCGTCACTTTCCTAATTGGTTCAAATGGCTCTGAGCACTATGCGACTTAACATCTATGGTCATCAGTCCCCTAGAACTTAGAACTACTTAAACCTAACTAACCTAAGGACAGCACACAACACCCAGCCATCACGAGGCAGAGAAAATCCCTGACCCCGCCGGGTCACTTTCCTAATTCTTTCAGTGACCAGTGATGTAGAAAATTCACCCTACAGGCTTTTTATAGAGCACCGTCGGTTATGAAGTTTGCCGTAGCCATTAATGAACTTTAACATCACTGTTACTTCACCAATTCTCATAGCATATTCAGCCTTTCTGAACGACGGGTCGTATCCCCAGTACCTCGTCTCCTACCTCCCAAACTTCACTGCCTCTTCCGATTAGTCTGGACGTTTCAAAACAGCGCACATTCTTCTGTAAAGCGAAAGATTCATTCTGAAAACAGTCCCCCAGTGAGCTTTTGTGAACTATGGAAGGTAGGAGACGGCATTAAGTTTCAATTAGACATTATTTGCTGGTATCTTATATCTATTGTTAGCTGGTGTTCATTACACATTTGCATACGTATAGTTTTGACCCTAAATATTTGTCACATCCAACACAGCTATAATATTTACAAATTGGGAAATATAACCGACCACGTACCACATTGGAACCGGGAAGAGATTTAGGAATGTCAGGCATAGCGCTGTCTCTTATCTGTTTTCTCTTATGGTAGGATTTGGTTCAAAATGGTTCAAATGGCTCTGAGCACTATGGGACTTAACATCTGTGGTCATCAGTCCCCTAGAACTTAGAACTACTTAAACCTAACTAACCTAAGGACATCACAAACATCCATGCCCGAGTCAGGATTCGAACCTGCGACCGTAGCAGTCGCGCGGTGGTAGCATTTGGTAAGCCGTGCGTGCCAGATCAGCAGTTTAGTTTTACGGTCCACCACGGTCGATAAATAGACTGACAATGAGTAACGTATACGATGGGTTAGTAGTCATACGAGGAACAGATGCAGCACGGTCAGATGACATCCTCCGCGATAAGCAAATGTAGCGCGTGTGTGAGTCAGGCTGCACACAGCTGAGGCTTAGGGGGTGTGTGGTTCCCTGCTCTGCTGTTATGTTGGCCCTGGAGCGGTGCTGTAACACGAGCTTCCAGCGCACAACATAGCTACAAAAGCAGGCTGTAGATGGGCATCGGCAGAAATTTATCCGAGAAGTGGCGAGATACTAAATTTAAAATTTCTAAGAGTTTCAGAACTTGTCATAGTGTAGCACACAACGTACTGTATGGCAAACGACTGATAGTCTCAACCATTTTTTGAAGGTAGATTACTTTGATACAAAAAATGTAAGCAAGCATTTGTATACTAAAAATACTTCTTTTGGATTATCAATGTGAATATGGATGTCCCCTCTTTGATTTATGTGAGATTACATCCAGTATGATTAAATCCAGGATATCCAACGAATTGGGAAACACACCTAAAAAAAATCACAGAATTATTTATGTTCTATAAACCGATACGCCTCGTTTCCGGACATAAGTTTACTGGAACTCCTTCATAATCGTACACCTTCATTGACGTCAGTTTTCGACATTAATTATTGTGCTCTGTGGTGGCTCTTTTTTAATTTGATATTTTTAAATTGTGCAACTGCTCTGACAATGAGTCAACTGCATAAACTGGGAGGAGTAATTTACAATCAACAAAGCGATAGGGGATGACGTGCCATTTGGCACATACTCGTACACAAAATAACAGACAAATATCCTTAATATCGGTTTGCTGTAGCCTCTTCTGAGTTCGAATATAACAAATTTCCTATGAAACATAAAGTTCATGTCCACGAATCAGCACGCCTTTAGAAAGCATCGCTCGTGCGAAACCCAGCTTGCTCTTTTCTCCCATGATATTCTGCGAACTATGGATACCAGATTTCCGTAAAGCATTCGACACGTACCGCACCGCAGACTGTTAACGAAGACACATGCATACGGAATTACTCACAGATATGTGAGTGTATAGAAGACTTCTTAAGTATTAGAACTCAGTATGTTGTCCACGACGGCTAGTGTTCATCAGAGACAGGGGCAACATCAGGAGTGCCCCAGGGAAGTGTGATAGGACCGTTGCTATTTCCTGTACACATAAATGATCAGGCAAGTAGAGTGGGCAGCAATCTACGGTTGTTCGCTGATGATGCTGTGGTGTGCAGGGAGGTGTCCAAGATAAGTGGCCGTAGCTTGATAAATGATGGCGTAGACAAAATTTCTAGTGGTGTGGTGAATGGCAGCTAGCTCTAAATGTAGAAAACTAAGTTAACGGGGATGAGTAGGCAGAACAAACCCGTATTGCTCGGATACAGCATTAGTTGTGTCCTGTTTGGCAGAGTCACATCGTTTAAATATCTGGGCGTAACGTTGGAAAGCGACATGAAATGAAACGAGCATGTGGGGATTGTGGTAGGGAAGATGAATGGTCGACTTAGGTTTATTGGGAGAATTTTAGGAAAGTGTGGTTCATCTGTAAAGGAGACCGTATATAGGACGCTAGTGCGACCTATTCTTGAGTACTGTTCGAGTGTTTGGGATCCACACCAGGTCGGATTGAAAGAAGACATTGAAGTAATTGAGAGACGAGCTGCTAGATTTGTTACCAGTAGGTTCGGTCAGCATGCTAGTGTTGCGGATATGCGGGTCGTGAGCTCAAGTGGTAATCTCTGGAGGGAAGAACATTACTGAGAAATTTTAGAGAACCGGCATTTGAAGCTGACTGCACACGAAGATAAAATACGACACGAAGATAAAATATGAGAAATTAGGGTTTATATGGCGCCATATAGACCGTCGTTTTTCCCTCGATCTATCTGCGAGAGGAACAGGAAAGGCAACTACTAGTTGTGTTACAGGGTACCCTCCGCCACGCATCGTACGGTGGCTTGCAGAGTATGTATGTAGACGTAGATGTATGTTTGAAAACAAATTCCCTAAAAAAATTGTTTTTAATTTTGTTATCTCAAAAATATTATCAAAAGTCCTTGATAACACAATGACTTTATTACGTTCCAACTTACATGTTAACTTTGACAATGAAACCTATAAAGCTTTTACAAACGATGTTTGTGAGACAAATGTGTCGACAAAAATCACATTTTCTTTGAAAGATTCTTATTCTTCGATGACGTCCGTTTTTATGCCCTGCGAACTTCTTGCGATGCTGGAACTTAACGCTCTCAGCGAGAGTTACAGTGAACACTTTGGCTGTCCTTTTCTGCAGTAACTTAAACGACCCAACTGTGCATAAGATTACCAGCACTGTCAACAGATGCGGATACAAGGCAGGGGGACTTAAGGGCCATGTGCCCCACAAAAAAATAAAGCGTTTATATTTTCACGTACAAGCTTTGATAAAAACGGGAATTTTCGTTTACTGGAAAGACAAAATGTGAGAGAAGGTGCTTTATAGGGTGCAAAATCCGTGAACTGTTTAGGCACAAATATGCACTTTTTTTTCCTCTCTGACATGCAAACGGCGCTGAACTTGCAAGTGTTATTCCTTACTGATCGTTCGACCTTTTGCCAAGAGCTCCTGGTGCTCTATGCCGTTGCCGCTTGGGGCTACGTCTGGTGAATAAGGCGGACGAGGAACCAATTCAAAGACCAGTTTCTCCCCTTTCGGCATTGTTATCACTGATGTGTGGGATGATGCATTACCCTGGTGAAAGAGTACGTTTTTGCGTGCCAGCCTTTGTCATGTTTCAGTCGATGCAAATTTGAAAGATCCAACAATGGAGCATAATAGGATCCATTTACGGTTCCGTCTTTTTCCGATTACTGTGACGATTACTCTTTGGGAATCCTAAAAAACCGTGGCCATCAGTTTACCAGTAGACAAAATCGCCTGTGACTTCTTCGGTGCACTTTCACCAGTCTTTGTTCATTGTTTTGACAGCCGCGGTCGCAGGTTCGAATCCTGCCTCGGGCATGGATGTGCGTGATGTCCTTACGTTAGTTAGGTTTAAGTAGTTCTAAGTTCTAGGGGACTGATGACCTCAGATGTTAAGTCCCATAGTGCTCAGAGCCATTTGAACAAATCGGCGCAAAACGTCTTCTGGATTGCGATTAAACATCGACAGACATCGTGCTGAAATGTTGTGCCGGATGCCCTTTTGGTTGACTGTGAGCAAATGCGGCACCCACCTCGCGCACAACTTCTTCACAGCCAATTCTCCGTGCAGGATATTAACGACTGGCTCAGTTGAGATGTCTACAGTGTCAAGAACCTCACGGAGTTTTGTTCGGCGGTCTTGCATTACCATTCCATGGAATCTGTCAATGGTTTCCTCTGTGGTGATCTCAATTGGACGGCCAGAGTGCGCTTCGTTTTTGGTGCTTGTCCGACCACGTTTCAATTCATTAGTCCAAAAATAAATGGTCTTCATCGATAGTTCAAGAGTCCCCGTGAACTTTGTCCAGTTCTGTTTTGATTTGTGCGGCATTCCAACCCTTCAAATGAAAATGTTTAATAACAGCACTAAACTCTGTTTCCTCCAATTGCAGTCGACGCGCGGGATTAGCCGAGCAGTCTCGGGCGCTGCAGTCATGGACTGTGCGGCTGGTCCCGGCGGAGGTTCGAGTTCTCCCTCCGGCATGGGTGTGTGTGTTTGTCCTTAGGATAATTTAGGTTAAGTAGTGTGTAAGCTTAGGGACTGATAACCTTAGCAGTTAAGTCCCATAAGATTTCACACACAATTAACAATCGCAGTCACACACTGACCAATTAAGATGGCTGTCGACAAACTGTAGGCTGTACATCATTGAAATTCTTTACACGATTTTTGCAATAATCAAGCTTACCAATGATTAAGGCGCAACAATAGTGTTCCATTCTTTCGTGGAAATATACCCACGACTTATCAACCAACCCTCATACATACGCATTCAATGAGAAATCTTCTCATTCGGAATGGGCAACGTTTTCGCTCCTAAAAAAAATCATGGGTCAAGTTACTGCACTTTGTTAGAAACAAAGTTTCATATTTCGAGATTTTCGTTTTGTTCCGAAATGGCTTCCGAACTGCTTCCCGATATCCCCAGACATTAACACAGTAATTCGCAATGATTGGGTACCGCTTTAAATCGTCAGACTGAACGCAGAGCGCCTATGGAGCCAATAGAGAGGGGAGACGCAGCTTTCGCAAGGAGGGCGGTGCGAGTGGGCGTGGCGCAGGGGGGGGGGGGGGGGCGGGGGGTTACCCGTGGCCGGATCGGCTTTCCCTGCTCTCCACACGAAACACAACGCGGCACTTCCGCCAACAACGGAACCAGCGCGCTCCAGGCATAGCGTTGCAAGTCAGCTCACCGATTCTGGACTGTCCAGCACTGTAAGCCAGTGGTCGTCAAACTGCACCTCGCGGACATTAGCCGTATTTTATAGTAATATCCACCTACCAATTAACTACCGACTCCAAAAAAACACCAATAACATTAAGGGAGGTAGAACGCCAAAAATTTTAAAAAATTCGATTTTTCAAAAATATGCCTATTTTGAAGCGCACATCTTCCTGAGTAGTTTGATGTATAAAGCAAATACATTTCAGAGATTATGAGGCACGTTATTTGGTCTTAACTGTATCAAACTGCAGCGCCACACCCCTTTGCACAGCATTTTTCTGTCATACGTAAGTACGAGGGGCGTTTGAAAAGTCCGTGCAAGGTCCGAGAGATAGCACAACCGGCGCGTATCGAGATCATGTTTAGTTAGTAGCATCTTTGGAAAGAACGCACACCAAGTTTCAGCCATACTGGTCTATTTCTTTGTGTTTGGCATTCGTGTGAAACAAGGAAGTCGAGTGATTGTCAAAAAATAGACGAAAAAAATTCGTGTAGTGATTAAACATTACTTTATGAAAGGCAAAACGCCTCACGAGACTAAAGAGAAGCTTGATAGACATTACGCTGACTCTGTACCTTCCATTAGAACAGTTTATTATAAGTGGTTTCAAAATTTTCGGAGTGGCCATATGGGCAAGAGTGATGCTGAACGTTCTGGACGCCCTATGGAGGTTACGACTCCAGAAATCATAGATAAAATCCATGATATGATGATGGCGGGCCGCAGTGGTCTCGCGGTTCTAGGCGCGCAGTCCGGAACCGTGCGACTGCTACGGTCGCAGGTTCGACTCCTGCCTCGGGCATGGATGTGTGTGATGTCCTTAGGTTAGTTAGGTTTAAGCAGTTCTCAGTTCTAGGGGACTGATGACCACAGCAGTTGAGTCCCATAGTGCTCAGAGCCTTTTGAACCATGATATGATGATGGATGACATAAGAGTTCAGGTGCATGAGGTTGCTAGTGCTGTGGGCATCTCGAATGAACGAGTACATAATATTTTGCATAAGCATTTGGACTTGAGAAAGCTATCCGCAAGATGGGTTTCGCGATTGCTCACGCTGGACCAAAAACGGAATCGCGTGATTGTTGCAAGGATGGTTTGCAGCTGTTCATGAATACGCAGGAATTTAAGCGTCCTTTCGTCACTGTGGATGAAACATGGATACATTACTATACTCCTGAGACCAAACAACAATCTAAACAATGGGTTACCAAGAGAGAATCTGCACAAAAAAGGCGAAGACCATTCCTTCGCCGGCCGGTGTGGCCGAGTGGTTCTAGGCGCTTCAGTCTGGAACCGCGCGACAGCTACGGTCGCAGGTTCGAATCCTGCCTCGGGCATGGATGTGTGTGAAGTCCTTGGGTTGGTTAGGTTTAAGTAGTTCTAAGTTGTAGGGGGCTGATGACATCAGATGTTAAGTCCCATAGTGCTCAGACCCATTTGAACCATTCCTTCGGCCAGAAGGGTTATGGCGACCGTCTTTTGGGATTCGCAAGGAATAATCCTCATAGACCATCTGGAAAAGGGTAAAACTATTACAGGTGCATATTCATTGGACCGTTTGAAAACCGAGCTGCAAGAAAAACGCCGGAGATTGGACCGCAAAAAAGTCCCTTTTCCATCACGACAATGCACCAGCACACACCTCAGAAGTTGTGGTCGCAGAATTAATGGAAATAGGATTCCAACTCGTTTCACATCACCCGTATTCTCCAAACTTGGCTCTCTCGGACTACTATTTGTTTCCCAGTTTGAAGATATGGCTGGCAGGACAAAGATTTTATTCAAACGAGGAGATGATTGCAGCAACTAATAGCTATTTTGCAGACTTGGACAATTCCTATTATTCGGTAGGGGTCAACAAATTAGAACAGCGTTGGACGAAGTGTATAAGTCTAAAAGGAGACTACGTCGAAAAATAATAAAGGTTTACCCCAAACACGTAAGTAGTTTTTATTTTTGCACGGACTTTTCAAACGCCCCTCGTAAGGAAATCATCACAGGAATTCTCTACCAACTGCTGTAATGGAAACCATCATATATATTCAGGGATCTTCAATATTAAAACTTATTGAAGAAACGTCTTCATGGCAGTACCGAAAACCCAAATGAAAGTTTTAACCAATGTGTATGGGAAAGATTGCCAAAAACCATTTTTGTGGAGGGAAATGCACTTCTTATTGGTGTTTATGATGTAGTTTAATGTTTCAATGATGGTGTGCAAAGCAGGAAATACATTTTTTTTTAAAATGGGAATTAAGCCCGGAGTGAACTGCATCAAAGCTTTGTATGCGATAGAGAGCGTGTAGTGAACGCAGATAAATCATTTTTGGAAGTGAGAAGAGTACATCATAGGAATTTGAAAAGGAAGAAAGCTGATTTGGAAAATGAAAAAGAACCTGCTTATGGTGCTGGACAGTTCTAAAAGAATGCCAAATACAAGCAGAAACTTTAACGCCCATTTTACGCGAAACGCAAATTTCTGTACTTAGGTCCATGTAACATCCGAAATAAATGTCCTATTACTTTCAAACTTGCTATGCTTATTAAACACAAACTCCTTAATGCAAAACATTAGAATTTTCCAAATCAATTAAAAACTGTGGTAAAATTGAGATAATTAACTATAGAATTTAAGTTTTTTTCTAACCATTAAGTTTAAAACATAACAGCACCTTCATTTTTTCATAAATTAAATTAATTCTTGAGGTTCATGCACCTGTAAGTATGGTTGTATGCAGTGCAAAATTCATGGAAGAATCGCTCTTACTAATGAAGAAAAGTGTATCTACAGCAACGAAGGCAGTCAATAGCAAGTGAAAAATGGTGAAATGTCACATGTAAAAAAAAAGTTTATTTTGTTATGTTTTTGAACTTACACTGCTGTGAGTGTGACAAAAATTGTGTCAAGGCAAACTCTGACAAACTCTTACGACTTTATTTGTAAAAGTATAGGCAGCAGAAATTAAAATGTTCTGTGGTGCCTCTCCTGCTCGAAGTCGGTCCGTTTGGCGTCCTACCCCCCCCCCCCCCTCCCCCCCTACGGATTTCTTAAGTGTGTAGTTTTCATGCTCAGTAACAAAAAATACAGAGACAGACATATTGTAAGATGTGCTTAATTTAAATTGACGTTGGTGAATTCGACCGTGAACTACGTTGCGTCACGGGCACAGGGATAAGTAGCGCGGCCACTGCGTTGTTAGAGGAAGTGAGCGGGTGAATGTGTTTTTCTTTTTTTTTTTGTCTGTCTTCCTGTACTGACAACACTCACGTGTGCATTATTCGTACCGATCAGCTGCAAGGGCATAAATCGCAGTCTAATAAACACAGTCAGGACACACTCTAGAGCGGCAGTTGTTACTGTTTGACTAGCGCTCGCAGCAGCGAGAAAGCACACACTCACGTGCGTAGTACGCGTTTGTTTTTAATTATTTTCTACTTAATTAACGGACTGAGTGTTATATGAGTTCCATGCGTCAGGAAGTTATCAAGAGACATGAAGTATAGTGAAATACATGTAAAAACAGCTGAATCACACTGATTTAGTGACATAAGCTACAACTCATGAAGAAATACTTTCGAATATATATTTGCAGCTTATTGCTCTGAAAGCAAGAGAGTACAAACACATGAGAACTATGCATTTCTGTTGTCTGTTGCTATCGTCATAGGCACTTGCCTTGACACAATTTTTGTATGGAGTCCATCTATTCACCCTTTCTTACACTTCACTCGACTTCGTAATACTGGAATATTTTTGTAAATGTAAATACTTTTGTTTCAGAAGCGAATGTATTGATGTTTCTTGCCGCTTATGGCTCAGATTTGCCAACAATTGTGGAATTGGTTTTTCCTGTGTTGGGAAACAGTTTTATTGCTTTTGCCGTTTTTTTATCACGTGTGTTTGGTTCTCTCTTAAGCCACAAATATGGTGGTTTACTTGATACGTTAAATAATGTAGCTATTACACTCCATACAGGTTTCCTATGTTCCACATTCACTATTTTGGCTGGAAGAATAGCGAACAACTCTCTGCCTTGTTGGATAGATATACGTCATCTTTCTGTAAAAGGTCAGGTCTTCTTTTGCTATTAAAGGAAACCGACATTATTTGGCAAATGTTTGTAAGTTAGAAGAGAATCGTAAATAAGCTGACACCGTTTCGTACCTCCCATGGTCCTTAGGATACTAAATAGTCACAATTTTTTTAGTTATTGTCCTTTTTATGGTACTACACACAGTCCTATTGTAAAAACTATGTTACAAATCAATATAACCGTTAGCATTCGCACTGATCTGACATATTATTCAGAAGTGCCGCTTGGGGCGCTGCTATCGCTGGGGGTAACAAAAACGAGGTAGAGTGTCGCGACTGTGTTTATTACACTATGGTATAAATGTTGACACAGAAGTAACATGGATTAGCGAATGCACATTGTAAAGACCGTCGGGTTCAAATGTTGTAAATATTTATAGCAAGGCATTTGAAACTAAATTAAGGCTGTTGTAATACAACGCCATGATTAGCAGAAAAATAACATTTAAAACTTTTAGTAAACATTTGATCTGCCTCTTGTTGTATAAGAAGCAGTCAAATGAAAACCAGGCAGACGAAAATAAGTAAGTCCACTGTTTATTATTTCAGAAGTAGTTGCTGTAACTATTAATACATTCATCTCATTATGCGGTTGCCTACTGGACCATGATTGTAACCAGGCGTGCACTTCTTCGTCCAAAGCAAACCTATGGTCACATATGTTATCCTCCAGAGCTCCAAAAACATAGAAATCGCATGGCGCGAAAGCGGGACTGTATGGAACATGTGTAACGGCTACCCAGCGGAACTTTGGCAGTACAGTCGAAACAACCTTGACAACATGTGGGCGGGACAAAATGCTGCCAACAAGGTAGACATTCGTGGCCATCGATTTGCTTCGGACTAAGAGGTACACGCCTCGGTACAATCATGGTTCCTGAGGCAATTGGAAACTTTTTTCGAGGAAGATATTGACCGTCTTGTTTCTCAGTAGCATAAATGAATTAACAGTTATGGAGATTACTTTTGAATTTATAAACAATTCACTCACTTTTTTTCCCATTCGTCTCGTTTACAGTTGACTGTTCCTTTTATAATCCATTCAAATATACGTAGAATTACTGTTATTGGTCAGTCATCGGCTCACAAAGACAACGCAACAAGACATTGTCACGGTTTACAGTGATGATGATGATGATGATGATGATGATGATTGGTTTGTGGGGCGCTCAACTGCACGGTTATCAGCGCCCGTAAAAATTCTCAACCTTTGCTCAGTCCAATCTCCCCACTTTCATGAATGATGATGAAATGATGAGGACAACACAAACACCCAGTCATCTCGAGGTAGGTGAACGGTTTACACTGTCACAGCTTTAGGGCCGCTGGGGGCAGGCAGCAGTCTATAACAGCGGACAGCCGACACGAAATGCTGCGGATGGTACCGTCTTTGAAAGATAAGTACTTGGGGTGCCGGCGGCCAACTTATTGCGCCTTTACTACAACTCGTCTGTTGTGGCTCAATACGTACTAAAATATGTAGGTTACCAGATAGTAATAAAATCGGTAGATGTGCGGCCCGCGGTTCCGCCACGCTGTCAGTATTTGCTCCAGAGCAAAAACGTTTAACGACTGCTGCTTTAAACACTCCTATGCCATGTCCCACAGAGGCACACTTTCTTCCCGCAAATGTACTAGGAAGGGTGTAAGTTTCTACCAACCCCACTCCCGCCCGCCCGGTTAGCCGTGCTGTCTGCCACATGGCTTTCCGGCACGAATCCGCCCGGCGGACTTGTGTCGAGGTCCGGTGAACCGACCAGTCTGTGGATGGTTTTTAAGCGGTTTTCCATCTGCCTCGGCGAATGCAGGCTGGTTCCCCTTATTCCGCCTCAGCTACACTGTCGGCGATTGCTGCGCAAACAAGTTCTCCACGTACACGTACACTACCATTACTCTACCATGCAAACATCTGGTGTGAGACTTTCCCGGGGGGGGGGGGGGGGGGGGGGGGAGAGCACAATAACCGAACCGCACAATAACCCTGAAAGATGAAAGATTGCTTCGGTGTGGGGCGGCGGAGGGGTGAAGTGGACTGCGGTAGTCGTCGTGGGGTTGTGGACCAAAACGACTGCGGCGGGGACGGAGCCTCTCCGTCGTTTCTAGGCCCCCGGTTAACATACAATACACTCCACTCCCTCCTGTCAAGGGTGTTACCGGAAGCGTGGGTTGGCAGCTCGTGCAATAGTGGTTACCGTCGCTGTTTAGATCGCGTGGTACTGGGGTGGATTCCCGGGCATGTTAGAGATGTTTTTCGGTCGGGCACTGGATGTTCATTTGATCTTAATCCGAGCAAGTTGTCGAAGCGGCGCCAAATAGAAAGCGTTGCCCCAGAGAGCCGAGAAACTCCAGATGGGGTCTCCCGGACAATAATGCCGTACGATCATTTTATTCAACAGCTCTGCGTCAATTCGCAGTTTAATTGACACATTATGTACCAGTTCCTTTAGCAGGTCCCACTTGTTTCGATGGCGTGAAACCAACATGGGGAAAGGTTTTTGAGTTTACGTCAATGTTGTCGCGGTGTAGCCTTTCTACGGTATTACACAGTCGTTGGGTAAAATATGGAAACGCCGCTTGAACATAAATAGAGATGCTAGCCATGCCTGTGAACTTGAGCAACGTCCTCAATGCGTTGCAAGTTCACTCGTGATCAGAACAGTATTCTGTGTAGTTGTGAATGTGTGTCGGAGATAAGTTAATCCGAATGGGGGTAAAAGGTTAGCTCTCGTGTGATGGGTGCTTCCGTAAACAAGGTAGCCGAAGTGTTTCAATAGGCACCGTATCGAAGATTCATATCGCATTCAAAAATGGTTCAAATGGCTCTGAGTACTATGGGACTCAACATCTGAGGTCATCAGTCGCCTAGAACTTAGAACTACTTCAACCTAACTAACCTAAGGACATCACACACATCCATGCCCGAGGCAGGATTCGAACCTGCGATCGTAGCGGTCGCGCGGTTCCGGACTGAAGCGCCTAGAACCGCTCGGCCACCGCGGCCGGCACCACATTCAGTGAAAGCGGAAAAACATCATCCGGTAAGCCAAAACGCGGACAATACTGTGCGCTGAGTGATCGTGATGGAAGGTCATTGATGATGATTCTAACGAAACATTGGGAGAACACAGCTGTAAAAGTCACTATTTAACTGAAATTCGCTCTCGTGAACCCCGTCAGCACCAAAACAACACAAAGGGAGATCTGGAAGCAGGGAAATAGGGCGAGCAGGAATTCCGAAACCAATGATCAATGATGCAAATGCCCGTAATAGGAAAACGTGGTGCCGAACCCATAAAAACCTGGACTATGGAACAGTGCAAGAAAACCATTTTGTCAAGTGAGTCTCGTTGCACAGTTTCCAATTTCTGGCGGAGTTTACCTCCCAAAAGAGGGGGCGGTGGTCATTTGGGCAGTCATATCGTCATACTCCAGGATTACTCTCCATGTTCACATTACTGCCAAAGATTATGTGACCGTCTTCGCCGATCAGTCTCACCCTCTTAATAGAATGTTTATCTGGCGGTGGTGATACTGTGTTCCAAGACGAAAGGACCAACAGCTCTATGGTACTGATGCATGATACCCAACCACTAACATAACCTTACCTTGCACGATCTGTCGCAGATAGCAAGAAACCGCTACTGCCCTTACTACCCAACCTGACACTGTCGCAGAGGTTTTTTTCCCCCTTGGCCCTTGCCTTGGCACCGGCCGCGGTGGCCGTGCGCTTCTAGGCGCTACAGTCCGGAACCGCGTGACTGCTACGGTCGCAGCTTCGAATCCCGCCTCGGGCACGGATGTGTGTGATGTCCTTAGGTTACTTAGGTTTAAGTAGTTCTACGTTCTAGGGGACTGATTTATTATTTATTTATTTATCGTATCCAAGACATCACCATTTTACAAAAAAAAAAAAAAAAAAATTATATTACAATGCAAGAGAAGCAGTTATAATACAATAATACATGGTTATAAGGTAAATTAACTACAATAATATAGAAAAGTATGTAACATATAATGATAAGCGCTAAGGATGCGAAACAGAGCGATTTTCATATCCCACGTGAAGCCCAATACACTGCAGCTTGAATAGCCTTGTCATTTGCTTCAAATAGGTCTTGAGTCGAACACGGGTTGTTTAGTTTCCTGCAGACCAGTAGGTGTTGTGGGTCTTGCTGTTCTCCACACTCGCAGGGCTCGTCTACACTGATGTAGCCCCATTTTTCCAAGTTTGCTCTGCATCTTGATACGCCTGTTCGTAGTCTATTCAGGGCTTTCCAGGTCGTATATGGGAGTCCAGAGCCAGCTGTGGGTCCTTCCCTGGGGCTATTCCCTGGTCTTCCTGGGTCCACATTGTACCACAGCTCTTCTCGTCATGCTCTAGGCGATAAAAGAGTTGCTTCAGTTGTTCGTAGGAAACTCTTCCTTGATTTAAGTCGGCGAGGTTGAAGATTGTATCCGAACATTGGATGCCTGGGATCTGTCTCCTGTTTATGTTTCTCGATTTCTGCGGCAGTCCTTCTTCTGATGTCTGGCGGACTATGCCCATGAGGTGGTACAGCTGCTTTGTGGGAGTTGGGCGGAGGCATCCTTTCACGATGCGTCCAGTTTCATTCAGTGCTGTATTTACTTGTTCAGCGTGGGTGGAATTTTGCCAAACGGGTGCCGAGTACTCCGCAGTGGAGAAACATAAAGCTAAAGCTGACGTGCGGAGAACTGTAGGTTGCGCTCCCCATCTGCTATTTGTTAGCTTGAGGATGATGATGTTCCTGGCACTCACTTCACTTTCATCTTTGTGGCCAAACAGTGTTCCTTGTAGGTGAGAGCACGGTCAAGTTTAATCCCAAGATATTTTGGTGTGTCGCAGTGAGATAGATGTTGTCCCTTCCAGCTTATGTTGAGTTTCCTCCTTGCTTCCTTATTACGTAGGTGAAAAGGGGACTGATGACCTAACATGTTAAGTCACATAGTGCTCAGAGCCATTTGAACCATTGGAACTTGCCTTGGCACTTTTTTCCCCTCTGCCCTTAAAAACCGCTTTTCTTTCAAGCTTGATTCTGTCAAGCTTTTTTGATCAATTCTATCACCCAGATGCGCCCGTATTAATGGGTAACCTTACCCAGATGTACGGATAACATCGCAGTTCCTCGCTCCTGCGATCTCCTCGATTATAATTACTAACAATGCAGAGGTGACAGTAGACCTTTTGAGTTGGCCACCATGCTTGTGCGAGCGTGGAGGGGCTCCCACCTGTAAAAAAAAGGCTAGCACAGTCACCAGACCTCAATATTACTGATCCTTTGAGGTCTACTTTGGAGAGAGGAGTGCGTGATCGTTATCCATCTCCATCATCGCTACCTGGCCTTGGTACTATTTTGCTGGAAGAATGGTATAAGATTACCCTGCAAAACCATACAGGGACAGTATTTATCCATTCCAAGACGACTGGAAGCTGCTTTGAGAGCCAACGGTTTTCCTAGACCTTACTGCCTTTCCTAGGTACTGTGCTGTATTTTTGGTACTTCCACCCCCGCTGGCACAACCTGTCTGACAGCGGACTATGTCGCCAGACCTCGGCCCTGCGCTGCTGGATGTGGGCGTCCGGGTCGCCGCCCGGCTGACCTCGTTCGGCCGTCAGCCAGCTCCGAGTATTGAGTGCTTCTGATTGTGGTAGGCCGCCGGATGCCGGCCGCTCTGGGACAAAGTTCGGCCGCGCTGGTCATCCATTCCGCTCGCTGTGATAAAGTTGACGCAGTAGGCACGCGATCCCGCATATCAAGCGCACTATTTGTTGGAAAACCTTACCAATTTATCTCCCGTTTTCACTGCTTAATCTCTCTACTTAAATGTTCTGGAAGAATCAGGATTTGAACAAGATGATTTAAATAATGAAAAACTGTACCAGTTACTTGGTTCAAATGGCTCTGAGCACTATGGGACTTAACTTCTGAGGTCATCAGTCCCCTAGAACTTAGAACTACTTAAACCTAACTAACCTAAGGACATCACACACATCCATGCCCGAGGCAGGATTCGAACCTGCGACCATAGCGGTCGCGCGGTTCCAGACTGTAGCGCCTAGAACCGCTCGGCCACTCCGGCCGGCTGTACCAGTTACTGCTTTTTAATGCTTAGTACAACGAGTTTCGACAATTTATTATCATTTTCAAGTGCATTTGTTTAACTGAATTTTCTCATTTTGATAGTACCGAAGGAGCTGTCTGTTTTACTTGCTAAAAACTTTCAACAGCCTAGATATTTCTTCATTTAAGACAATCAGTTTGGGCAGACTTTGCCGTCATCTTCAGATCTTAAAAATCTTTTGTTGTGAAACGCGTTCATTCTTCGTCGGACCTCACGCCAAGTTGTCATGTGGATAAAAATCAGCAATTTATAAGAGGTTTGTCATAACTAGAATATTTAAAAACATAAAGCATCTTGTGCAAATGGCCATGTCCCGGTTATTAAAACAAAAATGTTGAAATGTGGGTGAAATCTTATCGGACTTAACTGCTAAGGTCATCAGTCCCTAAGCTTACACACTACTTAACCTAAACTATCCTAAGTACAAACACACGCACCCATGCCCGAGAGAGGACTCGAACCTCCGCCGGGACCAGCCGTACAGTTTATGACTGCAGGTTATTAAAACCTGAACATCACAGCGAAGTCTATTGAAACAGGTTGTCTTAAATAAAAAAAAATATTTATGCGGTCTACGCTGTTGAATGTTTTGCATTTGTTTACATAAATATTTTTGGTGGTGTTTGCATGTGTTTTTTTCTGCCTCTCTTGCATTGTAGATGTTTAAAAAATGGTTCAAATGGCTCTAAGCACTATGGGACTTAAGGGGGGTAGGACGTCAAACGGACTGACTTGGAGCAGGAGAGGCACCACAGGACATTTTAATTTCCACTGTCTATACTTTTACAAAAAAATTCATAAAATTTTATCAGCGTGACCATGAAGGATTCAGGATTCACACTCATAGCAGTGGAAGTTCGAAAACATAACGAAATAATTTTTTTTACATGTGAAATTTCATCATTTTTTTCACTTACTAATGGCAGTATTTGCTGCTATAGGTACACTTCTCTTCATAAGTAAGAGAGATTCTTCGATGAATTGTGCACAGCATACAAACCATACTTAAAGGTGTATGAAACTCTAGAATTTTCAAAATCTATTAAAAACTGTGGTAAAAATTGAGGTAATTAACTATAAAATTTGTGTTTTTCCTAAATATGAAGTTTAAAATATAACAGTTCATTCGTTTTTTCATAAATTAAATAAATTATAGAGTTTCATACACCTGTGAGTTGGTATGTATGATGTGCAAAATTTATCGAAGAATCTCTCTAACTTATGAAGAAAAGTGTACCTATAGCAACAAATGCAGCCATTAGTAAGTAAAAAAATGATGAAATTTCACACGTAAAAAAAATTATTTTGTTATGTTTTCGAACTTCCACTGCAATGAGTGTGAATCCTGAATCCTTCCTGGTGATGCTGACAAAGTTTTATGAATTTATTTGTAAAATTATAGACACTGGAAATTAAAATGTCTTGTGACGCCTCCTCTCCTGCTCCAAGTCGGCCCGTTTGACGTCCTACCCCCCCCCCCCCCCCCCCCCCCCTTAACATATGAGGTCATCAGTCCCCTAGACTTAGAGCTGCTTAAGCCTAACCAACCTAAGGACATCACACACATCCATGCCCGAGGCAGGATTCGAACCTGCGACCGTAGCAGCAGCGCGGTTCCGGGCTTAAGGGGCCTAGAACCGCTCGGCAAGGAGGTCGGCTGTAGATGTCTTTTTGAGGTTATAAGGTAGTGTACCTCCTCCATTACACACAATGTCACATACACACGAAAACTGCCTTGTGATGACTGGGTGTTGTGTGCTGTCCTTAGGTTAGTTAGGTTTAAGTAGTTCTAAGTTCTAGGGGATTGATGACCATAGATGTTGAGTCCCATAGTGCTCAGAGCCATTTGAACCATTTGAACACACGAAAACCGTCACCATCACTTACAGTGTTTGTTTTATTAATCAAAACATGCTACCTCAAAGAGACATCTATTAGTCGACCACAATATTATTGTATCTGGGAGAGAGAGCGCTTCGATTGGCTTATCGTGAGTTTTTATCGTGATGTTTCTCGAGGACATGCTGAACCACTCGACAGAGTATGCACAGCTGTCTTGAAATCGTTCACAAAGCGAAGCGTTTTCCTTAGTAACCACTGTACTTGTTTACTGTGACGCTACCACTTGTTTCCGATAACGGTCAAGGGAGGCGAAGTGCAACAGTATCGTATGGGGTAATATAATGCAAGACAGACAGAAAGTCACTCCTGCAAGCATCTCCAAAAATATTCTTGTAAACAAATGCACTTGAAAATGAGAATGAATTCTCGAAACGCGTTGTGCAGTTTTTCTTTATTTAAATAACGGATGACAGTTGCAGGCTTTTCTAAAGCATCGAATATGACGAACGAAATTAAATTTCTTGAAGTCCATCTATAATAGGATGGTTGAGGGACTTCGGCTGTTCAATATAAGATGTGAAGCGTCTGTATTTCAAGTTTTATTTTGCGAATGCGACCAATTCCAGCGTTTCACTATGTCATCTTCAGTCCCCCTGACCGACATGTAGGAAGAATCCAACCTCATCTGCACTCTAAATACGAGCCAGCATTCAGTAATTGGTATCCGTAGACTTCATTAACAACGCGGTCCCTTCGTTCATCAGTTGCAAAATTGATGTACGAAGGGATCGCGTTGTTTAAAAAAAGTCTACGGATAACAGTTACTGACTCATATTTCTACTGCACATGAGTTTGGATTCTCCCTATGCGTCGGTCAGGGGCCCTGGAGATGGCGTAGTGAATCTCCGAAACTGCTCGCATAAGTAAATAAAATCTGAAATATAAACGGCTGAAGGCGTTTTTGATTTGACATTGAAATTAAATTTGAACAACAGCTGTATGTCATTTTGTTATGAACAGTTTCTGTTACATAACACACCACTCTCAGGCATTTATATACTGTGAAACACCGCAATTAGGCAGTCATCACAAACAATAACAATCGTCACACAGCTATTCAACATTCCTTACGTCTCTTACTGAAAATTAGTTAAGTGGGGACAACTATTATCTACGTCAATGCGTCAGAACCATAGCAAGCAGGAAAGACACGTTTTGTGACAGAAGAACATATGCCACTACATGTTGTCCATGTACTTTACCACATTAAATCATTACCTTACGTGTGTGTTGTACGCTTTTCTGCATGTAATGGTTGCGATGGATTGATGTAGATGAAACTTGATGTCATCTGATACACGTCCTGTAACTGATGGAGTTTTCTTATACTATGTGAGGATTCTAGGATTCTTTTTCTTTGCGATCGTTGTGCCTAGTTACGGTCTTCTTCACTGGGTATAGACGCCTGAGGATGGTCTACTATCTGACGGAATTGGTTGTTTGCAGCGAAGTCCCATACAGATACACCCATGCTCCTAAATTAAGAATAACGCTGATACATGGTGAAACAACGCTCTGGTGGGCAGTTTGCGGGTTTAAATCACCTCGGGGTATGACCATGCGGTGCATTTGACCTGCGGTCGTGGCATGGTGGCGCTGGCAGCAGTCCACATACGCAGAGGTGTGTTGGTGCATGTCAGAGTACGGTGCAGCGAGTAAGTCTGCAGACGTTTTCAGACGTTCTAAGGTGACTGTGTGTTGAAAATAGCTCAAAGAACACATATTGATGACGTTATGATGGGTAGAATACTAGGGGGACGGGAGGCTGGTCAAACACAGCAGGTCGTAGCATGGGCCCTCCGTGTGCCACAAAGTGTGATGTCAAGATTATCGCAACGATTCCAGCAGACATGAAACGCGTCCAGGCGCTACAGTACGGGACGTCCAGAGTGTACACCACAAGAAGACCGATATCTCACCATCAGTGCCCGCAGGTAGCCTTGCTCGAGCCTTACCGCAGCCACTGGAACAGTTTTCTCCAGACACAAAGTCCACAGACGACTAAACAGACATGGTTTATTTGCCCGGAGACCTGCCAGGTGCATTCCACTGACCCCTGGTCACAGGAGAGCCCGTAAAGGCTGGTGTCAAGAACACAGTAGATGGTCATTGGAACAATGGTCCCAGGTTACGTTCACGGGCGAGTCCAGGTATAGTCTGAACAGTGATTCTCACCTGGTTTTCATCTGGCGTGAACCAGGAACCAGATACCAATCCCTTAATGTCCTCGAAAGCGACCTGTCTGGAGGTAGTTGTTTGATGGCGTGGGGTGGGATTATGATTGGTGCACGTACACCCTTCATGTCTTTGACAGAGAAACTGTAATAGGTAAGGTGTATCGGGACGTCATTTTGCACCAGTATGTCCGCCTTTTCAGGGGTGCAGTGGGTCCCACCTTCCTCCTGATGGATGATAACGCACGACCCCACCGAGCTGCCATCGTGGAGGAGTACCTTGTAACAGAAGTTATCCGGCGAATGGAGTGGCCTGCCTGTTCTCCAGACCTAAACCCCATCGAGCACGTCTGGGATGCTCTCGATCGACGTATCGCTGCACGTCTTCAAACTCCTACGACACTTCAGGAGCTCCGACAGGCACTGGTGCAAGAATGGGAAGATATACCCCAGCAGCTGCTCGACCACCTAATCCAGAGTATGCCAATCCGTTGTGCGGCCTGAGTACGTGTGCATGGTGATCATATCTCATACTGATGTTGGGGTACATACGCAGCAAACAGTGGCGTTTTGTAGCACACGTGTTTCGAGACGGTTTTCTCAAGTTATCAGCAATACCGTGGGCTTATAGATCTGTGTCGTGTGTGTTCCCCATGTGCCTATGCTATTAGCGCCAGTTTTGTGTAATGCCACGTTTTGTGGCATCTCATTCTGCAATTATCCTTTATTTATGAGTATGAGTGTATTTTTCGAACCACGATTTTTCGAAAACATTTACAAGATGTTAATCAACACTTCCTTAAATTAATGCGTAGACCGAGATTGAGACAGACTTAAACATTCAGGAAAGCTTGCTAATCGTGTCGTCGTTCCTCCCTTCAACTCTAACGTCGGCTTGACGCAGTTCCACATTCGTGCTGCCTTGCCATCTGCAAACTTAATTCCGTTGCAACTCTGGTCGACGGGATGCCTTAATAAACTTTTATGTAGAGCTGCCGATGCAATTCTTCCCTTCCGTCATTTTCTCATTTGCTCAATTTTCAACAAAGACTCGTGGTATAATATGTGACTAACTACTTTATCTGAAAAAAAAGCGAAGTACCCAGATGACTTATGCTTTGGTATACGTATGCGCCATCGCGGGTATGCATATGGTTATAGCTTCAATTTTCTTCGACAGCTGCAATGGCGACCGAAGTGCATTAGAGTTGTTCGTGTTTAGTGTTTTTTATAGACGTGTTAGGATATATACTGCCTGACCACGATATTACTGCACTTGGCCTCCAGTGGCTGTTAACGGAAACATACGGCGACTGAAGTAACCAAGTACAGTGGTGACTAAGGAAAACGCATCACACTGTGAATGATTTGAAGACAGTCGTACAAATACTACAATTGGTTCAGCGTGTCCTAGTGAAATATCACGATGGAAACTCACGATAAGCCGCCCAAAGCGACCAGACTTCAAGGAGCAGCAATATTGTGGTCGACCAATAAGGGCGGTGAACAGCGGCAGATGTTGAGTGGTAACCGTGAAAGACACGGAAGTGCCTCATATTCAAGTGAGACAGCGTTATCAATACCTGACCGAGTTCGAATGGGGCCTCATTGTGTGTCTCCATTTGACCGTCTGCTCGAATCGTTCTGTATGCAGAGCTGTGCGGCATTCGAACGTGACAGAGGCCTTATTTTGGACTGCGCGGGAACATGAGGACAAGCATACTTTTCGTCAAGCTTGTGGACGATCACGTTTGACTCCGCAAGATAGAATCGCCGCATCGTGCACCAAGGACATCGTAACGGATTCATATAGCTGTGCCCGGCATCCGACTAAAGTAATCGCCTCTCTCCAACATTCTGTGCTATCCCGCGTCATAGGTCGGAGAACAGCCGATAACACCACAACACGAACAGCTGCGTTTGGAATGGTGCCGTGACCATGAAGCATGGACTGGTGAATAGTGGCGTCGCATTGTGTTTAGCTATGAATCGCAGTTCTCCGCTACCCTGGATGACCATCGTTGGCGACTATAGCGGCGAGCTGGGTAGAGGTCGCATTCTTCCGATGTTTTCGAGAGGCACAAGGTGTTTCTCTTGGCAACGTGGTGTCCGAAACCATTGGGTAAGACTTCGAGTAGCGACTGAGCTAAGTGTGATGGCATAACGGTTCGTCGCGGACACCTTCCTTCCCACGCTACAGTATTGTGATGTCTTTATTCCGGACGGTTATGTTCATCTACTTGTGGAATGCGTCTCTGTTAGTTGTCTGCGTGATGTTCAGGCACCCTTGTGGCAAGCACCACACCAGATCTGTTACTGATAGTACACGAATGGAACCAGCTCAGACGTCAACCCCTTCCCAGTGCCTCTGCCCAGGATATCCAGGACGAGTTACAACGATTGTAAGCGAGCTTGCCCCAGGAGAGGATACAACGAGTTTAGGACACTGCATGTATCCAAGCCAGAGGAGATACAAGGTCATACCGACAAGTAGACTCATACTGCCAAGTTCAGTTTGAGTCAAGATTGCAAGCCCTTAAGTTTCATCACATACCCTCTCACCCCGTGAAGTATCATATCGCTTCGTCCTCCCCTTCTGGATGATTCACTTCCTTTATCAGGCAGTGTACTTCGTCTCCCATCCACAGGTTCTTTAACAGGCACTTTTTCACACTAACTCTTGTCAAGATGACTTCACTCCTAACTCGATCAACGCTGCTGACCTTCAACAATCTCCTGTGATGGACCAATAAAAAGCCTTCTGATCTTCTCACTTATGCCTTCCGCATTGTCTACGTTTGGCAGCCGTTCAGAGTCCTGCTCCAATCATTAACCAAGAGGCCAGAAAACATTAACCGGAAGCTGTAGTTGCGGAGATTAGCAGTTGTTTCCAGAGAGAGCACTTTTCAGCAAATACATGCTATTGTATTTTTCTGGCATGTTCCATCTTTATCTGTTCCGCTTCCGAGATGACAAGGGACCATGTAAGACTTGGGTGTATTTTCTGAAGCTTATCATTAAGCCATCGCCATCTAGGGGCATGCCTTGCGTATCATTACCTTTGTTTTCTTTTTGTTTCTATTTATACTGTAGCCACTGGCCAGCAAACGTTCCATTTCGTTAAGTACCAGAATCTGTTGCTGTTAACTTTCCGAGAGCAATGCTACGTCATCAGAGAACCGCATCATGCTGATCATCTGACCGTGACAAACAACTCCCAGCCTGAGATAGTTCTTTACTTCGCCCCATTACCTCTTCAATAAATCAATTAAACTCGTATATATCGCAGATTATCCATGATTTTGTTTCTTTCAATAAATGAGTGCGTTCATCTCCTTCAGCTACTGCTCAAATGGTTCAAATGGTTCTAAGCACTATGGGACATCTAGGGTCATCAGTCCCCTAGAACTTAGAACTACTTAAACCTAACTAACCTAAGGACATCACACACATCCATGCCCGAGGAAGGATTCGAACCTACGACCGTAGCAGCAGCGCGGTTCCGGACTGAAGCGCCTAGAACTGCTCGGTCACAGCGGCCGGCCAGCTACTGCTCAAAGCTTCTTTGTGGTAGATGTAAATCTGTATTCAAACTGGGACCAAAACCGTGAAAACACTGACATTCGTAACATATGTAAATTGTCTGAAGAAAGGAAGTTTTACTCTGGACTCAAACATACGATGTAGTTCCACTTCCTGACAGCTTGAAGCATTCACCGCAAAGGAATTCAAACCATGTGGTGCCGAGGGAAGGGGAAATGCATGTGGCTATTTTTGTGCTTGCCTTAGGTTCCGCTGAAACAAGAAATCGAGAAGAACTTCGAACATCTTCCGTGCATGGAGAAGAATAGTTGTTCACAGTGGAGCTATCGGATCCAATCGTACTAGCAGGATAAAATAGACACATTCATCTATTTTTTTAAAAAAAGGAAAAAGAAAAATAGACTTATGATTGTAATTCTAATCAAAGTGATAGACTACGAAAAGTAACAGAACGCAACATTTTAGTTCCGACTGAATGAATAAACCAAACTATCCTAACAACTGATACAACCATTATATAATAAACAGCGCTGAAAAATCGGGAAAGAGCATACAGACAAATATTGGGATTCTTCAATACAGCAAAGAGACATATTCAAATTATTATTTACATTTTTTGGTAAATCAAGATTATACATCAAGTTTGATTTTCATTTTCCATTTCTACCTTTCCGTTCATAAATATTTTTCAGTGTTTCTCCTAATAAACGTCTGAATTCCTTGTTTCCATTTGGACGGTGGTCTGCCTCTTTCCTTCCTTCCCGGAGGTTCCTATTCCACGATTCGTTGTGGCAGTGTCATCTGACATCCTTCACGTGTGTGCACATCAGAGTTGATTTTCTTCCACAGAATCAATAATAGGACTTCAGAGATCCATTGTCTTCCCGATGATTTCATTTCTGACCCTTCCCGTTCTGGATATCATTGCAGACCGTATCCAAAAATCCATCTCATTTGCCATGAACTGCGATTTAACTGTCCATACTTCTGATCCGTACATCATAATGCTTCTAATACTTGTTTTGAAGATTTTTCCTTTCTTTTCTTTTCTAATCTGTTGAACGTATAAAATACCATTTAATGTTCGAATAGTGAACTTTTCTAGATTTAGTCTTGAATTAATTTCCTTATCGTGTTTATCCGAGTTGTGTGATTCTTAGTCCTACATATTTATACTCTTTAGTATGTTTAATCGTTCCCATTCATTCTTGGACTGTCAAATATTAATTTTTTACTCCTATTACCACGTATTTTGTTTCATCCATGTTAAACAGATGCCCCCACTTTTCTTCAACTCTTCTGTTAATTTCCTAATGATATATTCAGTGTCTTCCTCATCTACCAAAATTAGGTGTTGGGCAGCAGATTTTGGTGAATATGCAATACTATAATTTACTGGTATTCTTAGATTTTTTCTTTTAATTTTCCAAGAGCTTTCCCTTGCATATTTAATAAAGTGTCGGTGATACACTCCCATTATTCCTTTAAAACAGAAACACTGCTAACGTTGCCATTAACGTAAGGGGGCAGGTTACACTTAACAGTTTAATTAAAAGCTTTTGTAATAATTCGATATTTTGCAAAATACCCCACCAACAGGCCGGCCGAAGTGGCCGTGCGGTTAAAGGCGCTGCAGTCTGGAACCGCAAGACCGCTACGGTCGCAGGTTCGAATCCTGCCTCGGGCATGGATGTTTGTGATGTCCTTAGGTTAGTTAGGTTTAACTAGTTCTAAGTTCTAGGGGACTAATGACCTCAGCAGTTGAGTCCCATAGTGCTCAGAGCCATTTGAACCAACCCCACCAACATTAATTATGAAAAATGAAAACTTTTGTAATAACACAAATTAAGGAAGCTTTCATGCCACATTGATCCACGTGTAACAAAACTGGTTTCTGAAATACCATTTCTGGAAAATAAGCTGTACACAGTGAGCTGTCAGAGTATTTTCAGCTTACTTTATTATAATATCGAAACATTCATTATTATTCTAATTATTTGTTTTGCTAATTTTTTGTTTATGTTTTAAATTATTTTACGTTTCAAATTCTTGTTTTTGTTTTTTTAAAGTTTACCATCTCACATACATGTATTTTCTTAACTGAAAATTATAGGCTGATACAAAACATTACAATAATGAATCTGTAAAGAAGTGCTTAAAACATTCTTTTTTTTTTACACACTGCACATAAAAAAATTCTTCACGTAATAAATACGACCAACAACACATTATAAAATGAAATTCAGGAGAACGATCTAGGAATGTGCCACTGCCTTTCGTATCGCTCCCGTAGCGATTGCGAATGAAGAAGTAGACTAAAAAGAGCGCGCACAGAGGCTTTTAAGCATTCTTCACGCGCTCCATACGTGAACGGAAAGGAAAGAAACCCTACGCACGGTGCAATGGGAAGTATCCTCTACCATGCACTTCACAGTGCGTTGCAGAGTGTGGATGACGTGTACAGTTGTCACGTCGTGGACAAAATACAAGATTACGGAACCTTGGCTCAGCTTTGTGACTCGATTCGAGTAGAACCCTACACGTATCTCTTAAAAGGGATCGAGTCGAGAGATGTATACGCAACTTTAGGAGCATTCCAGAAAGTGTTACAAGCACATAGCTACTCGTAATGTTTATAAATGATGTGCTGCATAACGTCGGAAGCTCGCAGATGGTGATGTTGTATTTAAGAAACGCCACCAAACTGTACCGTGTCTAAGACAACGTAAACGTCGACGAAACAAAGTAGATGATTCTACGTAATACCTTACGCGACTACCTGCACTGTAACCAGTCTTCTTAACTTCGCGCAGCTAGGCCACTTCCAAAAAAGCACCTGAGCAATACGCCTACTATAAAAATAAACCACACCATCATTAAATCTGAGTGTTGGCCTACCATTTTAAAAATCATTCTACACGATACCAAAAATGTGAATTGCTGAAAGACTGCATGGACAACTGTATGAAACCAGTCTTTGAACTGAAGACTACAACATCAACAATAGCAACAACAAATTAGATGTATATGGTAATGAGAACAATTTGCATACATTATTTCCAATAGAGTATGTTACCTTTATCAATGCCCACAAAAGGTGCATGGATGCATAGGTGCCACAATAAAAGTGCTGTGGGTGAAAAAAATCGTTGCATTTTACGCTATTGCCTGTGAAATGTCTTCTAAGGACTCCATTTTTGCACACAGCACAGAACAGTTCCACATTTTCCGCATTTTAAAGTCGACTATGTTGAGGGCAAAGTCTAAATCTTCCCTTCTGGCCCATACTGTGACCAGTTATCAAAACTGCCATATCGGATATCACCCACTGGCACAGGGGCATCAGTTTTCTTCTTCTTCTTCTTCTTCTTCTTCTTATTCTTGTCTTGTCCATCCAATACTCAAAGCTAGGCTTCCTCTTCCCAGAAAAGATAAGTCAATCTGCAATGTCCCAGGTAAGAATTCGCTAACATTTGTATAATGACTGACCTTCAAGACTTCCTCTTTCCGTTTACGAGCGGTTTTTGTCCACAATAAAAAAATAGCGCCACAAAATCTAAAGCAGCTGGTGCACGGGAAACTGATGCTCACATAATCTTGCACGATGTCTGCTCATTATTTAGAAATTTTTCACCAGAGACCATAGAATATTGCTGTATATTAAAGCTTAAACATTGCTTGCAAATACCATTAACAATCCAAGGACGAATTTGGAACATGTTGCAGGAAACAGTTTGCAATTTAGATGTTGGTTGAGAGCAACATTGCCAAATAAAGGATTAAGATCTTTACCTCTCTCGCAGCTGCCCTGCCGCAACCCCCTTTTCTTCTCTAGAAAAAAAATCTTGGCAAACCGAAGTCGCACCCTGCTTCACCAGGCATATCAATTTAAATCAAGTCGGCACACGTGATGTGGAGTGACCAGTAGCAAGTGCAAGCGGAGTCATTTTAGTCCTGTCACCTGAAACTCGTGTCAGATGATACCTCTCCGCCGGCTCAGTTCCAGAGTAGACTCTCAGTTAAAATAACCATTCATAGGTGCGACACACTACACTTATAACTTCCACGACTTACAGGTTTACCCTCAGCGAATTTTATGAGACGATAAAGGTATTCGTTACGAGGCAACCCCCAAAACACACAGAAACCATTGAAATATGCTAAGTCAGAATGGAGGAATTGGTATTGGAAACCTGCTCCTCTACAACGAGAATCCAATGTGCTAACGTCAGAGACACTTGGCTGTGCAATCTCTCCCGTGTAAGAGATTCCTCGAAAATGTATCGGGTTACGGAGAAAAAGCAGTATCAAATTCTGACATCGAAATCCAACACACGTAACGCTGTTCGCATGCTCACTCACTCACTCTCTCTCTCTCTCTCTCTCTCTCTCTCTCTCTTTCTCTTTCTCTCTCCCCCTCCCCCCTCCATGGCGCACAGATTTCGTTTCCCCGTGCAGCACTTCTGTGCGCTCTCAAAGCGAACTCTCTCGTACTACTCGCCTTTCTTAGAGGGAACGTATTTGGAAGAATAAATTCTGTAGTATTCCGATTGTGTGATTTGGAGACCTGTTTAGTGAATTTTTAGGGCTTGAGCGCGACACCGAAACAATGTTATCACAGTGAATCATAATAATGACATCTCGAAAAATCATTTCTTCTTGGGGAATATCTGTCTCTGTACATTGATCTCTCTTTACTTCTAATCCTTCGTTTGGTCAGTAACAATTTTCGTCCTCCGCGTGTACTTATCTGCAATTCTGTTGTATATAGTCGACATCTGTATTGTTTCACACATATTTTTAGTACAATACACTTACAAAGATAAAGGAGGGTAAGAAATCAAACGAATTTAACTTCTCTGTATAGAGCCATTGGATACCACGGGTATATTATACCAAATTAGCCAGAAAATATTTCTCAACTACATCAGAAATTTTGTCGCCGCAACTCGTATTCACTTTGTAAATGGTGTAATCTGCCAGTTTTACGTCGGAGTGTGACTGCAGAAACAGGACACCCTAAATCCAAGACTTGATCTAATTTATGTTGCACTACCTAAGCTTTTCTTCCCCCAGTTGTTACGGCGGCGTTCCATATTCGACGATACGAATCGCCGAGGAATTTTCGTCCGCTATCGCTTTATTTCACGTAGACGTCTTACCAAGAGTCGTGTATCACATGGCCTGTCACACTGTAACGTATCCTTACTTACTAGCAGGATAAAAAGTGAAAGAAGTATTTAAATCTGGTAAAAAATATACAGTCATTAACATAGGCTTGCCTCGGCGAAGACA
The DNA here is from genome assembly GCF_021461385.2 of Schistocerca piceifrons. Taxonomy (NCBI): domain Eukaryota; kingdom Metazoa; phylum Arthropoda; class Insecta; order Orthoptera; family Acrididae; genus Schistocerca; species Schistocerca piceifrons. The sequence continues at coordinate 67,796,899 of NC_060143.1, read as the reverse complement.
CATCAGAAATGTGATGATACAATGCCGTTACTACTTAAACAAGCATCGAATAATCTCCAGCTATTTTATTATATTTCATCACCTTCGATGATTTACGTATGCCATCGCTCATTTCTTGTACTCTTTTATCTATCATCTCCGATGGCGATTGTAAAAAAAAAAAATGGTTCAAATGGCTCTGAGCACTATGGGACTCAACTGCTCAGGTCATTAGTCCCCTAGAACTTAGAACTACTTAAATCTAACTAACCTAAGGACATCACACACATCCATGCCCGAGGCAGGATTCGAACCTGCGACCGTAGCGGTCTCGCGGTTCCAGACTGCAGCGCCAGAACCGCGCGGCCACTTCGGCCGGCTGATGGCGATTGTACATCGTCATTGCTGCACAGCACTGATCGTGAAAAATATTACGACGACTTCCACACACAAAGCGGTAATAACTATAGAATCGGACTTCGTAGTAAAGAACGCAGAAGTTCGACTATATACGCACGTAAAACTTAAACGACGCGATAAGCTATCGGCGGTTTTGCTCTCGAATAATGTGTGCACTACCCTGATACGCTGACCTGTGCTGTGAAACTCCAACAACAAAATTAATGTATTGTTTCGAACGGATACTACTAATAACTGTAGACACATATAACATAAAAGGGACAGTTATTATTCAATAATAATTAGAAATTGCACCGGACCCGATACGTACCTCTGATCGCTTCGCAAGTGAGAGCTGAAGCGAATTACAAGAAAAGGAAGCCCTCCTTCCCGAATTTTTGTTTTTGAAAAAACTGAAAGAGATTTTGAAGTTATCTTTGGCATTTCTCGTGTACACAGTCTGTGGGTTATACCCAATATTAGTTCTCTTGCACATGACATGTTTCTTTTCCATTACACAGTTCTCATAGAGAGCAACTATTTCGTCGTAACGTAAAGAAAACCAAAAATAATTCCTCTTTTATAAGATATGTTTGAATTACTGCTGTGGCTTGTTGTGTTCCAACTGCCTGACGCAAAACTTATGTCATCCATCCTCACTTCGTTTTATGTATTTCTAGACAGCTACAAGGACAGAGACGTAATACGCTCTCTGTCGTTTTGCTTAGAGAAGGGAATGAGGTTGTACTACGGCAGTGTTAGCGCGAGAGATCCGTTTTATCGCTTCACAAATATTCTTCGTGCCAGAACAAACTCTTAGCTGGGCATGTTTACTCGTCCGAAATTTCTCACCAGACTTCATGTTCACAACGTGGCGCCATACGTCCTATTTTGCTGTGTGTTAACTGTCGTGATTTAGTTTTCGGGGATGAACATTGACAAACGACGCCCGTAGAAAACAAAAGGTCTGTCTCAGCACGACTTATGTTAGGCTTTGGAGTTAAATAGAAGACCCGTCCCATGACTTGTTGAGGTCGTCAACCCTGAAGTCAGTTTGGTGGTGTCCTCCATTCATGCCAGCTGCCATTTATCCTCTTAATTTCGGCGTAACCGCTGCAGACCACTCCAGCGTCATATTCAGCTCTAGCTCTGAGATGCTTCCCCTCTATCGCCCTTTAAAGTACTTCAAATAGTTTAGTTGCAACAGAGATCACAGCCGTGATGAACTTCTTGAAATAAGTAAGTTTCCTGCATTGTCTGTTGTTCGTTTCCATTTTATTGTAATTAGCATACTACGACGTTTCGGCTGTGTAGCCATTCTCAAGTAAATGTTAAATCCTTTAACTACGTGTTTTTTGAGTTGCAGCCATTTTCTTAGGTAGTCCGTGGTTGGCCGGGCTTGAAAGTTGTAGCCACGATATCCGGTATGGTACAGTACAATACATGAAAATAAGATAACGGGTTAAACATTTTATTTTACAATACCTACACAGCCGAAATGTCGTAGTATGCAAAATGAAAATAAAAACTAAATGAATAACAGCCGATGCCGAAAACTGTATTTGTTTCAAGACTTCCAAGTATTGTTTTCGGGGGTGACATATGTCAATGTGGGCCCAAAAATTCTCTCTGTTTCATTAAGTCCTCCACGACATTTTTTTTCTTCCCATCTGATCGTCGCCAATCCTTTTATTTCTCGCTCAGTCAATCTATCTAATCCTCAAGAGTTCCCTGGAACTGGGCATTTTAGAGGCTTTTAAATATTTTGTTTCTCTCTTCCCTGTTTCAACGTATCGCACCCATAACAAGCCGTGCTCCAAAAATAGCTTTTCAAGAATTTTTTTCTGGTATCAAAGTTTATATTTTAGATGTAATCAGTAGATTCTTCAATAGGAAGCTCTCATTAATGTGTGCCATCCTTGCTACTAGACTGTATCTTACATATCTCTTCCTTTTTTCCTCTCTTCTAATTTCGTGATAGCAAACTTCATTCAGATGTTCAGAGGTTGTTGTCCAATTTTAACACTTAGCCATCCAGCATGTCCAGGAGTTTAAGTTTTCTTTTTGTTCAAGTATATAACAGGCATCAGCTAACGTACGTCCCATTTCACGGAACATCCGGATCTGTTCCTATACACTCTGCTGTGTCGTAAGCAAACAACTCTGCTACTAGCTTCACGTCCCTGACGTTGATATTGTTTTGGAGAAGCGGAGCAATTCTTAACCGGGTTACCAGCCCTCAGCTGCCGATAACTGGGCAGGTCGTCTTCACTGATAACAACTGTGACGCAACATCATATGTTATGGAATCTGACATGTTTTCACGACTGTTCTCAACGCTTTCGGAAGGATGGATGTGCTACAATCCAAGGCCTTCCAAGACAACAGTACAGGAAACTTAAGATTTACTACTGAATGTTATTCTCACGAGTTCGCAGTAACAATGGCACGGTTCATTGACCACTGAGCAGTGGCTGGATGGATTTAAAATTTCTGGGTGCTAAACAACTTTGTCATCAGCGCCCCTTCACAAGATCGTGGTATTATTGAGTAATAATTGTCTTTTTCTGTTAAATGTGTCTGCAATTATTTGTAGAATCCGTCAGAAAGAGTACATTTTTTTCTGGAAAACGATAGTAACAGAAAATATTACAAGTTCCAGTAGCTCCAAGCACGCCTTTGTCACACAAGCTGCCGTCGGTCGAATCGACTATTCGACCATGGCGCACATCTTTACGAACTCCACGAAAGGACGAAAGTGGTCCTCACCCGCCTTCGTATAGGCCACTTGCCCCGTGACTCTTGCGGCAAGAAGACCCGCCGGAAATTGGCACTTGCTGAGTCATATTCACGGTGCACCATATGTTAACCTCCCGTGTGTTGTATGGTGATAGGAGGGAAGCCTTTGGTCTATAGAGGGACTCAAGCCATAACGAAACAGTAGCACGACATTTGACATTTTGTGCGGCGTCAGGACTCCTGTCCAGTTAAACTGGACGGAGGCTGGCTCAACTTTTTAGCTCCGTGAACATCCAGCCTTCTAGAATGAGATTTTCACTCTGCAGCGGAGTTTGCGCTGATATTAAACTTCCTGGCAGATTAAAACTGTGTGCCGGACCGAGACTCGAACTCGGTAACTTTGCCTTTCGTGGGAAAGTGCTCTACCATCTGAGCTACCCACGCACGACTCTCGCCCCTTCCTCACAGCTTTACTTCTGCCAGTATCTCGTCTCCTACTTTCCAAACTTTACAGAAGCTCTCCTGCGAACCTAGCAGAACTAGCACTCCTGAAAGAAAGGATATTGCGGAGACATGGCTTAGCCACAGCCTGGGGGATGTTTCCAGAATGAGGTTCGCTGGAGAGCTTCTGTAAAGTTTGGAAGGTAGAAGACGAGGTACTCGCAGAAGTGAAGCTGTGGAGAAGGGGCGTGAGTCGTGTTTGGGTAGCTCAGATGGTAGAGCACTTGCCCGCGTAGGGCAAAGATCCCAAGTTCGAGTCTCGGTCCGGCACACAGATTTAATATGCCACGAAGTTTCATGCAGCCTTCTTATTGACTTCCACTGTTTTATTACTTCTTTTAATGTTGACCACTGAGCGACTAGACTATGACAAGCGCTCCATCTCTTCCTGGTAATATGAACCATTCGTGTCGTGATGACCATTTACTAGCTCACAGCCTTGGCTGACCCTTGCAGTCGACCCCAGCTAAGGTAACGTCCTGTCTCTAATTAGACTAATTTTGAAATATTGAAAGACAGTTATCGATCTCCAGTCCGGAAGATGCTCTGGCACAGTAGTAGCTCAAACGATACAGAAATGTTATTTCCAGTTACCTGGTTCAAATATCGGATTTAAACAATTTTTTATCATTTTAATTCGGCCGGCGCGAGTGTGAAACGTGACGGTGCACTGTTGCTGATCAGATGGTTGTATGCAACAATTCTGTGTTAAAATGAACTACTTCGTGGACCAGCGCGGTGATTCTTAGCTGAAGTATTATTTTATTTTTTTATGATTTAAATAATAATAATAATAAACTACAGCTGTCACTTGTCAGTACTTGTAGATAACTGGTGCAGTTTTCCGTGATTTAAATTATGATTGACACAGTTGGAGGCTTTATCGAAAGCATCGACTACAATAAACGAAATTAATTTTTTATTTTATATTCGTCTGAAAAACAGTGTCGTCTTGTAATAGCCGTGTGATTTGATTATCTCCAAATAGTTTTCTTATTGTTTTGTCAGGCCTATAATTTGTCCAGCTAAGCACCTCCGTAACTGGATTGATAATTTTTTTCATACGTCGAATGAAGACCGGGGGCACACCATCTCCTATAGTACGGTACCTCACAGAGTATTGTGCTGGTCTAATCAACCTTCCGGTTGATGGTAGTTTTACTTTTTACAGGAGTGGTCGTCAACTTTCTTCCCGTCAACTAAACGCGAATTTCATAGGAGTGGGTGCGGGAGGAGGGGGTGGGAGGAAAGTTCATGATTGACTACGAATACATCGCCACACACCGTACATTGATTTCCTAACTACAGTTGTAGGTGAAGTTCCAAAGACCTTGCTGCAGTCATAACACCGGTTCTCGGCCGGCCGGAGTGGCCGTGCGGTTCTAGGCGCTACAGTCTCGAGCCGAGCGACCGCTACGGTCGCAGGTTCGAATCCTGCCTCGGGCATGGATGTGTGTGATGTCCTTAGGTTAGTTAGGTTTCATTAGTTCTAGGCGACTGATGACCTCAGAAGCTAAGTCGCATAGTGCTCAGAGCCATATGAACCACACCGGTTCTCGTCAGATCACCGAAGTTAAGCGCTGTCGGGCATGGCTAGCAACTGCACGGGTGACCGTCGGACTCTGCCGAGCGCTATTGACAACCGGGGAGCTCTCAGCGCTTGTCAGGTCAATTGAGGAGCTACTTGACTGAGAAGTACCGGCTCCGTCCACGAAAACTGACAACGGCCAAGACGACCGTGTACTGACCACATAGCCCTCCATATCCGCATCAAGTGACGCCTATCGGCTGAGGCTGGTCGGTACCATTGGCCATTCCGAATCCTGTTCGGATGGAGTTTGGTGTATTCGTAGACGTATTACATTGATACAATAGCAGGGATATCTGCAACTGCAGATCAGACTCAAAAGCAGCCAAGTGCCTTGATGTGACGACTTCTAATGGTTAGCATCTAATCCACAAACTGACAACAGTGAAACACTGGTGAGCCGAAACGTTACCACCACCTGCTTGATAGTGTGTTGCTCCGGTCTGGAACAGACTATTTACATCTACATCCATACTCTGCAAATCACCGTGAATTGCGTGGCAGAGGGTATGTTCCATTGTACCGGTTCCTTACCGCTCCATTCACGCATGGAGCGCAGGAAGAATGATCGTTTGAATGCCTCTGTGCATGCAGTAATTATTCTAATCTTGTCCCCAAGATCCCTCTGTGAGCGATACGTATCGGTTGTTGTATATTCCTAGAGTCATCATCTGAAGCCGGTTCTTGAAACGTTGTTAATACATTTTCTCGAGATAGTTTACGTCTATCTTCAAGAGTCTGTAAATTCCGTTTCTTCTACATCACTGTAACGTTCTACCATGGGTCAAACAAACCTATCATGCTGCCCTTCTCTGTATACGTTAAATATCCCCTGTTAGTCCTAATTGGTGCGGGCCATGTTCCAGAATGGGTCGCACGAGTGATTTGCAAGCAATCTCATTTGTAGACTGATAGCATTTCCCCAGTATTCTACCAATAAAACGAAGTCTACCACCTGCTTTACTCACGACTGAGTATGTCTTCATTCCATTTCATATCCCTACAAAGTGTTATACCCAGGTATTTGATGTGTTGGCCGATTCCAACAATGACTCATAGCTATTATAGTCATAGGATTCTACGTTTTCTGTTTTGCGAAATTCAGAACTTCACATCCAGAACATTCAAAGAAAGTTATCAAGTTTGCACCACTTCGAAATCTTACCAAGATCTGACTGAATGTTTATGCAGCTCCTTTCAGACAATAATTCATTATACACACCAAAAAAAGGTCACCCCGGTTCCCAGAACTCCTGAAGATAAAAGTTGAATGTGGGTATTGTATCACACAGACACAGTCCCTTTGACTGTTCAGAGATATCACTAAACCCGCCCAAACATGTAAACAACCATGCATGAGCAGCGCCTATTAGACGGAGGGGGTCCGACAGCCGATCAGTTCCAGTCATTCCACCAGGAATGAGGTACACGGCTCGTGTTGTCTGTAGTTCAACCATGCATAGACGGTTAATATCGCGATTCGATCGCGTCCGCATTGTTGCTTTGTGCCAGGAAGGGCTCTCAACAAGGAAAGTGTCCAGGCGTCTCCGAGTGAACGAAAGCGATGTTGTTCGGAGATGGAGGAGATACAGAGAGACAGGAACTGTCGATGACAAGCTTCGCTCAGGCCCCCCAAGGGCTACTACTGCAGTGGATGACCGCTACCTACGGATTATGGATCGGAGGAACCCTGACAGCTTTCGTGCAACCACAGGACGTCATGTTACGACTCAAACTGTGCGCAACAGACTGCATGATGCGCCACTTCACTCCCGACACCCGTGGCAAGGTCCATCTTTGCAACCACTACACCATGCAGCGCGGCACAGATGGGCCCAAACAACATGCCGAATGGACCGCTCAGGATTGGCATCACGTTCTTTTCACCGTTGAGTGTCGCATATGCCTTCAACCAGACAATCGTCGGAGATGTGTTTGGGGGCAACCCGGTCAGGCTGAACGCCATAGACAGACTGTCCAGCGAGTGCAGCAAGGTGGAGGTTCCCTGCTGTTTTGGGGTGGCATTATGTGGGGCCGATGTATGCCGCTGATGGTCTTCGAAGGCGACGTAACGACTGTACGATGCGTGAATGCCATCCTCCGACCACAATAGTGCAATCATATCGGCAGCATATTGGCGAGGCATTCGTCTTCATGAACGACAACTCGCGCCCACATCATGGACATCTTCTGAATGACTTTCTTCAGGATAATGAGATCGCTCGACTAGAGTTCCAGCAAGTTCTCCGGACATGAACCCTGTCGAAACATGCCTGGGATAGATTGGACAGAGCTGTTTATGGACGACGCGACCCACCAACCACTCTGAGGGATCTACGCCGAATCGCCGTTGAGGAGTGGGACAATCTGGACCAACAGTGCCTTGATGAACTTGTGGATAGTATGCCACGACGAATACAGGCATGCATCAATGCAAGGGGACGTGCTACTGGGTATTAGAGGTACCGATGTGTACAGAAATCTGGACCACCACCTCTGAAGGTCTCGCTGTATGGTAGTACAACATGCAATGTGTGCTTTTCATGAGCAATGAACAGGGCGGAAATGATGTTTATGTTGATCTCCATTCCAATTTTCTGTACAGGTTCTGGAACTCTCGGAACCGAAGTGATGCAAAACTTATATTGATGTATCAAATTTGACATATGATTGAACTTTTGACAATAAGAGTAGGTGCGGTACCGAGTCAAATACTTTTCGAAAATCAAGAAATACTGTATGTATCTGCGAGCCTTGATCCAAAGGTTTCAGTATGACATGTGAGAAAAGTGTGAGCTGGGGTTCACATGATCGATGTCACAGCAGCACTTTAGTCCGACACGGATTCGAATAGTCCTTCCGGATGTGTGGGGCACCAGGTGTCTAAGCACAGATCACGCAGTTCTCGTGAATTATAGACCCGTGGTTTTTGCGTGAGAAGCCGGCGCCCAATAGCGCCCCAGATGTGTTCCAACGGATTCAGGGGATACTCATATCCAAGACTTCAGTGTGAATTGTGTATCAAGCTCCTCAAACCAGTGTAGCACGATTCTGGCCGCGCGACAAAGTTATCCTGCTGGAAGATGCCAAAGATAAAGGTGGTCCAAAATAAAGTTTATGTAGTCCACAGCTGTGTGGTGCGTTGGAATACTACCACAGGTCCAATGAAAGCCAATGTGGATCGCCTATAGCGTTAACACAGCCCCTACACCCTTCGTCCTTGGCGCGATTCATGTTTCGAGCATGCGTTGGCGTGGATTACGGAATATTTGGACACCACTGGCGTGGCGTAACAAGAGGCTTGGATCATTTGACCACGCAATAAGTTTTGTGCACAGGATTGCCACATCTAGCTGGAACCTTGTCGGGACACTCTAAGATGGGGGTGTAGAAATGAAGTAAAAATTTCATTTAATAGAATTACTTTTTACACTACTGGCCACTAAAATTGCTACACCAAGAAGAAATGCAGATAACAAACGGGTATTCATTGGACAAAGATATTATACTAGAACTGACATGTGATTACATTTTCACGAAATTTGGGTGCATAGATCCTGAGAAATCAGTACTCAGAACAACTACCTCTGGCCGTAATAACGGCCTTGATACGCCTGGGCATTGAGTCAAACAGAGCTTATATGGCGTGTACAGGTACAGCTGCCCATGCATCTTCAACACCACACCACAGCTCATCAAGAGTAGTCACTGGCGTATTGTGACGAGCCAGTTGCTCGGCCACCATTGACCAGACGTTTTCAATTGGTGAGAGATCTGGAGAATGTGTTGCCCAGGGCAGCAGTCGAACATTTTCTGTATCCAGAAAGGCCCGTACAGGACCTGCAACATGCGGTCGTGCATTATCCCGCGGAAACGTAGGGTTTCGCAGGGATCGAAACAAGGGTAGAGCCACGGGTGGTAACATATCTGAAATGTAACATCCACTGTTCAAAGTGCCGTCAATGCGAACAAGAGGTGACCGAGAAGTGTAACCAATGGCACCCCATACCATCACGCCGGGTGATACGCCAGTATGGCAATGACGAATACACGCTTCCAATGTGCGTTCACTGCGATGTCGCCGAACACGAATGCGACCATCATGATGCTGTAAACAGAACCTGGATTCATCCGAAAAAATGGCGTTATTCCAATCGTGCACCCAGGTTCGTCGTTGAGTACTCCATCGCAGGCGCTCCTGTCTGTGGTGCAACGTCAAGGGTAACCGCAGCCATGGTCTCCGAACTGATAGTCCGTGCTGGTGCAAACGTCGTCGAACTGTTCGTGCAGATGGTTGTTGTCTTCCACACGTCCCCACCTGTTGACTCAGGGATCGAGACGTGGCTGCACGATCCGTTACAGCCATGCGGATAAGATGCCTATCATCTCGACTGCTAGTGAGACGAGGCCGTTGGGATCCAGCACGGCGTTCCGTATTACCCTCCTGAACCCATCGATTCCATATTCTGCTAACAGTCATTGGATCTCGACCAACGCGAGCAGCAATGTCGCGATGCGATAAGCCGCAATCGCGATAAGCTAAAATCCGACCTTTATCAAAGTCGGAAACGTGATGGTACGCAATTTTCCTCCTTACACGAGGCATCACAACAAGGTTTCACCAGGCAACGCCTGTCAACTGTTGTTTGTGTATGAGAAATCGGTTGGAAACTTTCCTCATGTCTTCACGTTGTAGGTGTCGCCACCGGCGCCAACCTTGTGTGAATGCTCTGAAAAGCTAATCATTTTCATATCACAGCATCTTCTTCCTGTCGGTTAAATTTCGCTTCTGTACCACGTCATCTTCGTGGTGTAACAATTTTAATGGCCAGTAGTGTATTTAAAACACGAATACATGGATCTTGTTGCGGCGGAAGTAGTTGGTACACCATATTTTTCAGAAGATTTGACCTTTCTCAAAAAGTATTGTTTCCCATTTTACGTATTTATAAAACTCCATGCAAGTCAGCTTGTAGTTAAACTGGCACTGTAAGATTGATTCCACAGTCCCTGGCAGCAGTCGATTTCTTTCATCAGTCCACTGGGCCTACATCAGCGAAAATACTCTTTCCACAGTGGAATAAGCAGTAAAATGAAACTTCTTGCTATTGTTTTATGCATTCGGAGTGCGGTGCGAGAATATCTTTAACAAGGGCTGTAGCTTTGGTCCTGGCTGTAGATGCTTTGCGGCGACTTTGGAGTGAGGGTACATTGCGGCATTCAGCCTCAAGGTACAGTAAAGAGAACTAGAGGGTTGATGATGCCTGGCGCTTTATAACCTGTTGTTAATCCTGCAGCAGCAACGAGCAATTCTTCCCGGGTATCTTCCTTAACCATGTATGTAGAAATACGCTTTCATGCCGATGCTACCGCGGAACTACAGGGTGCAAAGTCCGGAAACACTTTCAATTATTTATTGCTCAAGAATTTGAAAAAAATTGTGGTAGGGGCTTATGAGACCAAACTGCAAAGGTCATCGGTCCCTAAGCTTACGCACTACTTCCTGCGTGCGAAACGATTTGAAGTGGAATGATCATATAAAATTAATTGTTGGTAAGGCGGGTACCAGGTTGAGATTCAATGGGAGAGTTCTTAGAAAATGTAGCCCATCAACAAAGGAGGTGGCTTACAGAACACTCGTTCGACCTATACTTGAGTATTGCTCATCAGTGTGGGATCCGTACCAGGTCGGGTTGACAGAGGAGATATGGTGGTGGTGGTGGTGGTTAGTGTTTAACGTCCCGTCGACAACGAGGTCATTATAGACGGAGCGCAAGCTCGGGTTAGGGAAGTATTGGGAAGGAAATCGGCCGTGCCCTTTCAAAGGAACCATCCCGGCATTTGCCTGAAACGATTTAGGGAAATCACGGAAAACCTAAATCAGGACGGCCGGAGACGGGATTGAACCGTCGTCCTCCCGAATGCGAGTCCAGTGTGCTAACGACAGAGGAGATAGAGAAGATCCAAAGAAGAGCGGCGCGTTTCTTCACAGGGTTATTTGGTAAGCGTAATAATGTTACGGAGGTGTTTAGCAAACTCAAGTGGCAGACTCTGCAAGAGAGGCGCTCTGCATCGCTGTGCAGCTTGCTGTCCAGGTGTCGAGAGGGTGCTTTTCTGGATGAGGTATCGAATATATTGCTTCCCCCTACTTATACCTCCCGAGGAGATCACGAATGTAAAATTAGAGAGATTCGAGCGCGCACAGAGGCTTTCCGGCAGTCGTTCTTCCCGCCAACCATACGCGACTGGAACAGGAAAGGGAGGTAATGACAGTGGCACGTAAAGTGCCCTCCGCCACAAACCGTTGGGTGGCTTGCGGAGTATAAATGTAGAATGTAGATGTAGATGCACTTAATCTAGCTTAAACTAACTTACACTAAGGACAACACACACATCCATGCCAGAGAGAGGACTCGAACCTCCGATGGGGGAGCCGCCCAAACCGTGACAAAACGCCTCAGACCGCGCGTCTATTGCAAAAGAACCAACATTGTACAGATATCTTACATATGTCATTTTGAAGAGAAACCTCGAATTTTTTTTCCATGTATACTGCCACAGCGTAGTTTGGTAATTTGCTGATAGTCAGCGCTAGTCGCAAACATGGCGAGTTCAGCTGCCGAGCTAGCTTTCTGTGTGTTGGAGTTCGAAAAGGCCTCCCCGATCACCAGATCTCACTCCGTGTGACTCCTTTCTGTGGGGACACATTGAAGATCTTGTGTATGTATCGTCTCTGCCACGTGATGTAGCAGAGCTCCTCCGGGAGAGAATACGGGAAGCGAATGCCACGGTCGACGATGCCATGCTGGGACGGGTATGGCAAGAATTTGATTACCGTATTGACGTCTGCCGGGTCACTCATGGTTCGCATCTCGCATCTCGAACTTTCAGAGTTTCTCTTCAAAATGCAGTATGGACGACATCTGTGCAATGTTTAGTTCTTGTGCAATAAATAATTGAAGGCCTATCGGACTTTATGTATACCCTGTATTTGTATGGCTCTTCATAGAATTGGGACGCCTCACATCTGCCTTAGCTTCGTGAGTTACAGAGATGAAAAAGCTACAAATGACACACAACGCTTCCTGATCGTACGTACTTTATTGACAAAACACCACTCTTTTGTGTAACATCCGAAATGTGTCACTTTCTCTTTCCATCATTGGGCATTTTCAAAGTTTACTAGACGGTATACGGTCGACAATAAAACTTTACTCATCGAAGTACACTTCACTGTAAACTTCACGCCATATGTACCCGCAGTAAACACTCAGACATTACTAACTTGCACTCGTTGTTCGTATTACGTTTAGAGAGAATCGTTTTATCAGATCGCTATTCAAATGGGAAACTGCCAGATTCTTCCGCGTGGCGCTGCTTAAATAGTTCCAGTCCCGCACTACTAGAAGTCTGGCATTTTCTCGAATAATGGCGCTACATCTAGAGGTAATCGCACTCGTCAACACACGATACACGACATGCAACGCCATCTGTAAGACGACCCTGTGAACATAAACGTGTCGACATAAATAAAACTAACTTAGGCCGAATTTACATTGCTCAGTCACCGCAAGCCATCATGCGCTTACATTTCAGTAAAATAATGTCCGCCCGGATACGGTAGGGTTTCTACTGCTTGTGTTCGTGTCTGCCAATCCCTAGCTTACCCAGCGAGGCCGCCGGATCTCTTTCCAATTCAAAACGTTTGCTGCATGCTAGGCAGGGCCCTCCAATCAGCTCGGGACTTTGACGATCTAACGCGCCAACTGGACAGAATTTGGCACGACATCCCTCACGAAGACATCCAACATATTATCAATCAAGGCCTAGCCGAGTAACTGCTTGCTTAAGAGCCAGAGGTGGATCAACGCGTTACTGACTTTCTCAATTTGTGAAGTTCTTTCTCTTGAATAAGTCATCAAAATTTCTCTGAAATTCTAATCAATTCTTTCGTGATGGGACTCTTTTTTGTCTTAGCGCGTACTTTCATTATCCGCGGTTAATCAAATGAGGCGAGTAGTGGCCTCACTTTTGGCAGGAGAGGGTAAAACGCCCATCCGGCTATTCTAATTCGGAATTCCCCTGAATCACAGCGAATGCTGGGACAGTTCTGGTGAACAAGACATCTGCAGTTTCCTTTCCAAACGTTGTCCAGTCAAGGTAGTACTGTGTCTCTAATGAAGCAGTCGTCGACAGGCGGTCAACTTTTTTTTTTTTAGTTCTGTCATGAACGAACCCGATATTAGGTCTCATAAACACCGCACCAGTGTGATCTGTGTTCGACGCTGGAGGCAGCCACTGCTGCCGTACTGAATGACCGCGCAGAGGGTCGAAGGAAAGACCCCTGACAAATGGTTTAGGAACCAGAACAGAAGCACGAGCTGTCCGTCAATTTGTCACCGAGTTCCAAACGCCAACCAGCTAGTGCGCGCACGTCCTTGACCCCTGGTATTCTGGGCTGAGAACACGACGGCTGTTACCGAGCGAGCAGCGGCACTTTCACCACGCACCGGTGCGCTAAGCGAGTATCTCGCAGGGGCAGCCCCGCAGACCGGCCACCAGCATTTCGTGTACACCAAGCATAGAGACAGCAGAGTAACGACAGTCGAATGAACCCCCGCTCCTCGTGCTGATTATTCACTGGCTCCGCAAAATTACAAGCTTTCAAGAAGAAAAAGGTGTTTCACTCTCTCGGGTTACAAACGTACGAGCTGGCAACAGTAATACAGACAAATCTAGTTACAAAGTCACCTTCGTGTTGCAAGTAATCTAAAGCTGGCGCCGATTCCAGCTTTCTGTTTTCCGCTTGTTCCGATCATTCCAGTCTCCTCGTAGTCCTCCGGCATCAATCGCCAACCGCGCCTCTCGACTCTAGCTCCTCCAAGGTCGTCCACACTTTCTTCTTTACTCTGTGGTCCGCCGCCACACTTCCTTTCGCCATCGACTATCATCCATCCTTTCCAGATGTCCATACCATTTTAGGCGTTTTATCTCTATGGTGTCCACTATTGATTTATCGACACCCATAGCCCCTCTTCTGTTGGTATTTGATACACGGTCCAGATTGGAGATGCCACAACTTTATCCCCAGAAGTCCATCCCTAGCCCAAGAAACTTTTTTCTCTGTCGCTTATTTAGTACCCACGTTTCTGCTCCCTGCTTTTGTTATTCCGAAGGACCACGCACAGTGATCGTATGGTCCTCCTACCCCTCCCTATTTTATTATTTATGTCATCCTCACTTTTTCTATTCGATAACATCATACCCCCCCCCTCTTTTTTTTGTCATCAGTCTAGTGACTGGTTTGATGCGTCCCGCCACGAATTCCTTTCCTGTGCTAACCTCTTCATCTCAGAGTAGCACTTGCAACCTACGTCCTGAATTATTTGCTTGACCTGTTCCAATCTCTGTCTTCCTCTACAGTTTTTGCCCTCTACAGCTCCCTCTAGTACCATGGAAGTCATTCCCTCATGTCTTAGCAGATGTCCTATCATCCTGTCCCTTCTCCTTATCAGTGTTTTCCATGTATTCCTTTCCTCTCCGATTCTGCGTAGAACCTCCTCATTCCTTACCTTATCAGTCCACCTAATTTTCAACATTCGTCTATAGCACCACATCTCAAATGCTTCAATTCTCTTCTGTTCCGGTTTTCCCACAGTCCATGTTTCACTACCATACAATGCTGTACTCCAGACGTACATCCTCAGAAATTTCTTCCTCAAATTAAGGCCGGTATTTGATATTAGTAGGCTTCTCTTGGCCAGAAATGCCTTTTTTGCCATAGCGAGTCTGCTTTTGATGTCCTCCTTGCTCCGTCCGTCATTGGTTATTTTACTGCCTAGGTAGCAGAATTCCTTAACTTCATTGACTTCGTGACCATCAATCCTGATGTTAAGTTTCTCGCTGTTCTCATTTCTACTACTTCTCGTTACCTTCGTCTTTCTCCGATTTACTCTCAAACCATACTGTGTACTCATTAGACTGTTCATTCCGTTCAGCAGATCATTTAATTCTTCTTCACTTTCACTCAGGATAGCAATGTCATCAGCGAATCGTATCATTGATATCCTTTCACCTTGTATTTTAATTCCACTCCTGAACCTTTCTTTTATTTCCATCATTGCTTCCTCGATGTACAGATTGAAGAGTAGAGGCGAAAGGCTACAGCCTTGTCTTACACCCTTCTTAATACGAGCACTCCGTTCTTGATCGTCCACTCTTATTATTCCCTCTTGGTTGTTGTACATATTGTATATGACCCGTCTCTCCCTATAGCTTACCCCTACTTTTTTCAGAATCTCGAACAGCTTGCACCATTTTATATTGTCGAACGCTTTTTCCAGGTCGACAAATCCTATGAAAGTGTCTTGATTTTTCTTTAGCCTTGCTTCCATTATTAGCCGTAATGTCAGAATTGCCTCTCTCGTCCCTTCACTCTTCCTAAAGCCAAACTGATTTCACCTAGCGCATTCTCAATTTTCTTTTCCATCCTTGTGTATATTATTCTTGTAATCAGCTTCGATGCATGAGCTGTTAAGCTGATTGTGCGATAATTCTCGCAAATGGTTCAAATGGCTCTGAGCACTATGGGACTCAACTTCTGAGGTCATTAGTCCCCTTGAACTTAGAACTAGTTAAACCTAACTAACCCAAGGACATCACACACATCCATGCCCGAGGCAGGATTCGAACCTGCGACCGTAGCGGTCTCGCGGTTCCAGACTGCAGCGCCTAGAACCGCACGGCCACTTCGGCCGGCGAAAATTCTCGCACTTGTCAGCTCTTGCCGTCTTCGGAATTGTGTGGATGATGCTTTTCCGAAAGTCAGATGGTATATCGCCAGACTCATATATTCTACATACCAACGTGAATAGTCGTTTTGTTGCCACTTCCCCCAATGATTTTAGAAATTCTGATGGAATGTTATCTATCCCTTCTGCCTTATTTGACCGTAAGTCCTCCAAAGCTCTTTTAAATTCCGATTCTAATATTGGATCCCCTATCTCTTCTAAATCAACTCCTGTTTCTTCTTCTATCACATCAGACGAATCTTCACCCTCATAGAGGCTTTCATGTATTCTTTCCACCTATCTGCTCTCTCCTCTGCAATTAACAGTGGAATTCCCGTTGCACTCTTAATGTTACCACCGTTGCTTTTAATGTCACCAAAACTTGTTTTGACTTTCCTGTATGCTGAGTCTGTCCTTCCAACAATCATATCTTTTTCGATGTCTTCACATTCTCCCTGCAGCCATTTCGTCTAAGCTTCCCTGCGCTTACTATTTATTTCATTCCTCAGCGACTTGTATTTCTGTATTCCTGATTTTCCCAGAACATGTTTGTACTTCCTCCTTTCACCAATCAACTGAAGTATTTCTTCTGTTACCCATGATTTCTTCGCAGCTACCTTCTTTGTACTTATGTTTTCTTTCCCAACTTCTGTGATGGCCCTTTTTAGAGATGTCCATTCCTCTTCAACTGTACTGCCTACTGCGCTGTTCCTTATTGCTGTATCTATAGCGTTAGAGAACTTCAAACGTATCTCGTCATTCCTTAGTACTTCCGTATCCCACCTCTTTGCGTACTGATTCTTCCTGACTAATGTCTTGAACTTCAGCCTACTCTTCATCACTACTATATTGTGATCTGAGTCTATATCTGCTCCTGGGTACGCCTTACAGTCCAGTATCTGATTTCGGAATCTCTGTCTGACCATGATGTAATCTAATTGAAATCTTCCCGTATCTCCCGGCCTTTTCCAAGTATACTTCCTCCTCTTGTGATTCTTGAACAGGGTATTCGCTATTACTAGCTGAAACTTGTTACAGAACTCAATTAGTCTTTCTCCTCTTTCATTCCTTGTCCCAAGCCCATATTCTCCTGTAACCTTTTCTTCTACTCCTTCCCTACAACTGCATTCCAGTCGCCCATGACTATTAGATTTTCGTCCCCCTTTACATACTGCATTACCCTTTCAATATCCTCATACACTTTCTCTATCTGTTCATCTTCAGCTTGCGACGTCGGCATGTATACCTCAACTATCGTTGTCGGTGTTGGTCTGCTGTCTATTCTGATTAGAACAACCCGGTCACTGAATTGTCCACAGTAACACACCCTCTGCCCTCCCTCACCAGGTATTTAAAAGACTTACGTCCCCTGGTCTGACTGGCTTCATCCTCCAAGTCTTCTGTGTCGCCAACCTTCAGGTATTCGGTTTTTGTCATGCTTACGGTGAGGCCCCATCTTTCATACTCCTCTTTGGCTTCCAAAGCTTGTACTCGGCATCATACTTGTCTCCTCCAACGATGACCTGGTTATCAGTGAATAGAAGTGTGTAACAGATTTCGTCACCCACAGGGACTCCAATGCCTCCAAGTATGTTCCTATGGATTTTAAGTGCTTCCTCAACATAAATTTTTACGCAGAGTCTGTGCTTGGTGTAGCCCTTTTGTACAGGGAAACTCCGGGGACACCGAATTTCCTTCTTTGACGTCGGTCACACAGTTTGTATCGAATAGTTTAACTACTTTGGTGTAAACGGTTAATGCGCTACTATTCTTCATACTTGCCCCCAGAAACCGTTACAGCCTGCAGGACAAAACTGCAGAGAGTGCTCAGCGATATTAGAGTACTGTTGGATACGTAGAGAAAGCAGAGCGCAAGGTATTTCATAGCAGCCCGACGTTTATGCATCAGGCAGTAGCTCCGCAGGGAGGACAGAAACAACTGATAAAGACCGAGGAAATGAGGGGACGTCAAATTGAGCAAACTTTCCAAATAAGCACAGGTTGGGAACGGTCCATTTCGGAACTACGGTCGTAAAACGACAGCTAGTTAGCGACGAGCGAACGTGTTTTTGTGGTGTGCTTGTCAGAATAAAAATTCATCCATCCGCTTTTTAAGGTCATAAGGAATTGACGCGTGTGGCCTTAAGATTTCTTTATTAAAGCACTGCATTTACAGGGCCTCATGTTCACTATCCTACTGTTTCTTCAGTACAGCTTATTATTTCAAAAACTTAATAGCACGGTAGTTTTACAAGACTCTTCCATCTGATATACAAGATGTATGAGAAATGATGAATACTGCCAGATCTGAAGAAGAATGCGGTAATTCCAATTCCAAAGAAGGCAAGTGCTGTCATGTGTAAATATTATCGGACTATCACTAGAGAGCAAAACGGAATACAAACGTCTGAAAAATGAGATCGACAGGAAGTGCAAAATGGCCGAGTGGAGGTGGCTAGAGGAGAAATGTAAGGATGTAGAGGCATATATCACTAGGAGTAAGATAGATACTGCCTACCGGAAAATTAAACAGACCTTTGGATTAAATGGAATTACTTATATGAATATCAAGAGCTCAGATGGAAAACCAGTTCTAAGCACAGAAGGGAAAGCAGAAAGGTGGAAGAAGTATATAGAGGGTCTATACAAGGGCGATGTACTTGAGGACAATATTAAGGAAATGGAAGAGGACGTAGGTGAAATGGGCGATATGATAATGCATAAAGAGTTTGACAGAGCACTGAAAGACCTAAGTCGAAACAAGGCCCCGGGAGTAGACAACGTTCCATTAGAACTACTGACAGCCTTGGGAGTGCCAGCACTGACAAAACACTACCATCTGGTGAGCAAGATGCATGAGACAGGCGTAATACTCCCAGACTTCAAGAAGAATATAATAATTCAAATCCCAAAGGAAGCAGGTGTTGACAGGTGTGAAAATTACCGAATTAATACGTCACGGCTCCAAAATACTAACACGAATTGTTTACATCCGAATGGAAAGAGTGGTAGAATCTGACCTCGGTGAAGATCAGTTTGGATTCCATAGAAATGTTCGAACACGTGAGGTAATACTGACCCTACGACTTATCTTAGAAAATAGATTAAGGAAAGGCAAACCCACTTTTATAGCATTTGTGGCCTTTGAGAAAGTTTTTCACAATGTTGACTGGAATACTCTCTTTAAAATTCTGAAGGTGGCAGGGGCCAAATACAGGGAGCGAAAGGCTATTTACAATTTGTACAGAAACGAGATAGCAGATATGAGAGGGCATGAAAGGGAAGCAGCGGTTGGGAAGGGAGTGAGACGGTTGTAGCCTATCCCCGATGTTATTCAATCTGTATATTGAGCAAGTGGTAAAGGAAACAAAAGAAAAATTCGGAGTAGGAATTAAAATTCATAGAGAAGAAATAAAAACTTTGAGGTTTGCCGATGACATTGTTATTCTGTCAGAGACAGCAAAGGACCTGGAAGAGCAACTGAACGAAATGGACAGTGTCTTGAAAGGAGGATATGAGATGAACATCAACAAAAGCAATACGAAGGTAATGGAATGTAGTCGAATTAAATCAGGTGATGAGGTAATTAGATTAGGAAATGAGACACTTTAAGTAGTAAAGGAGTTTTGCTGATGGTCGAAGTAGAGAGGTTATAAAATGTAGACTGGCAATGGCAAGAAAAACGTTTCTGAAGAAGAGAAATTTGTCAACATCGAGTATAGATTTAAGTGTCAGGTAGTCGTTTCTGAAAGTATTTGTATGGAGTTTAGCCATGTATGAAAGAGAAACATGGACGATAAATAGTTTAGACAAGAAGAGAACAGAAGCTTTCGAAATGTGATGCTAAAAATAATGCTGAAGATTAGATAGGTGGATTAATAACTAATGAGGAGGTACTGAACAGAATTGGGGAGAAGAAAAATTTGTGGAACAACTTGACTAGAAGAAGGGTTCGGATGGTAGGACATGTTCTGAGGCATCAAGGGATCACCAATTTAGTATTGGAGGGTAAAAATCGTAGAGGGAGACCAAGAGATGAACAGAATAAGCAGATTCAGAAGGATGTAGGTTGCAGTAGGTACTGGGAGATGAAGGAGCTTGCACAGGATAGAGTAGCATGGAGAGCTGCATCAAACCAGTCTCTGAACTGAAGACCACAACAACAACAACAACAACAACAACAACACTTTAGAAAGTCATGGTTTAAAGACAATAACAAGAATTATTCACAGAATAACTGCTAGAAGCCGATCTCAGTTTGCGCTACAGATAAATGTAGGAATAAGCGAGGCAGTACTGACCATACGACTCATCATAGAAAAAAAGTTGAAGAAAGGCAAACCTAAATTTACAGCATTTGTAAACTTAGAGAAGATTTTTGACAATGTTGACTGAAATATAGACTTTGAAATTCGCAAGGTAACAAGGATAAAATATAGAGAGCGAATGTTTATTTAATACTTCAACAGAAGCCAGAGCGCACTTATAAGAGATGTGGGACACGAACGGAGAGCAGTGGGCGAGACAACAGTGAGACAGGTTTGTAGCCTGACCCCGATGTTATTCGATCTGTACACAGAGCAAGCAGTGAAGGAAGTGAAGACGAAAACTGGAAAGGAATTCAAGCTCAAGGAGAAGGAATAAAAACTTCTGATGTTTGCCGGTGACACTACAATTCTGTCAGAGACGGGAAAGGACTCGGAAGGGCAGTTGAACGGAGTGGAAAGCGTCCTGGAAAGAGGTTGCGGAATGAACAGCTACGAACAAAAAAAAGGCTAAGCGAATGTAATCCAATTACAGGTGACGCAGAGGAAGTTAGATAATTAAATGTGAAAATATAACTCGTAGATCAGTTTTGCTGTTGGGTTAGCAAAGCAACTGATGGTGGCCGAAGTAAAGAGGATATAAAATACCGACTGGCAGTAGCAAGAAAGTCGTTTCGGAAAAAGATGAATTTGTTAACATCTAATATAAATTACAAGTTAGGAAATCTTTTCTGAAGGTATCTGTCTTGAGCACCATAAGAATGGTGAAGATTAGATGGGTAGATTGCGTAGTTAATGACGCGGTACTGAATAGAACTGGGGAACAAGAAATTTATGTGACAGATTGACAAACGATTCTGAGACATCGGTGGGTCGTCAATTTGGTAATGGTACGAAGTGTGTCTGGTTAAACTTTAGAGGGAGACCAAGAGATGAGTACAGTAAGCACGTCCGAATGGATGAGGGTCGCAGTAGTTATTCCGAGATGAAGAGGCTTGCACAGAATAGAGTAGCGTGGCGAGCTGCATCAAACCAGTAATCGGACTGAAGACAACAACGGTACTTTTAGCGTAGAGCTGATTTAATCGTCTCATTTTACCCAGTACACATCGCACAAAATTCATGTCTAACGTTCAAATGTATGTGAAAACTAAGGGGACTTAACTGCTAAGGTCATCAGTCCCTAAGCTTACACACTACTTAACCTAAATTATCCTAAGGACAAATACACACACCCATGCCCGAGGGACCAGTCGCACAGTCCATGACTGCAGCGCCTCAGACCGCTCGGATAATCCCGCGCGGCTCATGCCTAACGTAACTAACCACAGAAGGAATTTAAAGTTTGCCTAGCTTTGACTGATCATATCCAACCATTGTATTCGGCTCATTTTAGTATTATCTGTGCCCTTTATCACAACAGGGATCGATTAAGGAAAGTCAGTGTAAATGTGCACACTTAAGCGAGCTCGTCACCTGTTGGTTGTCGCTTTATGGCATTTCCGACCTGCAGTTGTCTGGAAAAAGTTACACGATTCGACATCCCCTATCCTGCTCTGCTGTGACATTATTTCGTGTTGTCTGCCTTCCATTGTATATACAGTGTTTCACAATTCATGTTACACACTTCTAGAGATTGTAAAAGGGCTTAGTAGAGCAAATTTTACATAGGAACCCGTGTCCGGAAACGTTGTCAAGCGACGTTACAGAAGGTCAAAGTCATAGACGCCGGCGCCTGTAAATGTACGCATAAAAGATGATTCCTTGATAATGTTACAAACTTTCTGAGATGATGGAGAAGGTTAAATGTATCAGTTTGAGCTAAGGGTCGCTGTACTGGAAACGAACGAGTCTAAAATTTTAAGTGAAAACTGTTCTGATACCTCTTGACAGTGTAGTACATGTCCTTGTACTATTGTTGCTAAGATTGTAGGGCAGGCAACTATCAGAGGTGGTAATATGGACCAATACAAGGAAAAAAATGTCCAGTAAACATGGGCTCTAGAACGCATACCCTAACAGCTATGAGCACTTGTTCAATAGAGGAGGTTTGTTCCACAGTGCAAGGACCCTTACCTCAAACTGACACATTTATCTGTCTCCATCATCCCTGAAAGTTTGTAACATCACGGAATCGCCCTATACATACATACATATCTACCATAGATACACACGCGCTGGCCCCTGTAACTTGGACCTCTGTAGGGTCGTTGGATGACGTTTCCATACAGGAGTTCCTATGTAAAATTTGATCTGCTAACGCCCCTCTACAACCTCCAGAAGTGTGTATCATGAGTTGCGAAACATTCTGTATATGTATGACAGTACTGGTGCAGTTCGCATAAACTTAGATAAACCTGCCTATAAGGGGATGGTTGGTTTCAGCATCGCAGTACTTTACTACGCATCGTCCTTTTCGAAGTAGTATGCACTTCGCTCGACTTTTCGTCTGAATGATCCACCCAGCTTTACGGTGACCCACTCCACGTGAACTTACGACCCACGGTGCAACTTGGCATTTTTCACATTAATATACCATTGCCTGCGGTTAAAGAAGCCATGACCACCAACCTACGGAAAAATAATCCCATTGGTGTGACCTAAAAAGATGACTCTTGGATACGATGGAACGCAGTCTAGGTGTTCGACACGTGCCACAACTTAAGAACACACAGAAACGTCGCTTTACATTGCGTGTTGATCTTAAGGTGTTTAAGGGCACAAAAGGTTGCGTTAGTTTGTTACAGTAGAAGAAACGTCAGTTTGTATCGCGAACAGCAATACATCAAAAACAGGGATGTGTGAAGCCGTTTACGATGGTCCATCTAAGCTCTGCATCAAATTAATATTATTCCTGCAAAGCTGTTGCAACGTCTGTCGTACGGAGTACCGTACAGTGGCTCGCGAAGTGAAATTTCAGATGCACGAATACAATATACAACAATACAGTGTTTTGTTTTTTATTCATATTTAATCGTCGTCCCATTCGTCTCCACTTTCTTCCTCGTCACCACTGTCTTCTGAGTCCTCTTCAACTGTGGTGCCATCTATCAGCATCAAGAATAATAACCACAGAACCACTGCGAGCAGCAACATGTCCATTAGCTCGATCTGTGAGGACACCTTCGGCCAAACAAAGCACCTTTCCTTTCGTGACCTTAAATGATCCATATAGCCATGATCACCTGTAAAAAATATATATCCAGTTCCACCTTTTGAAATGACAATACAAGCATCAAAGCGAGTCTGCTGATGTTATACAAAACCATTTTACCTGGCCTCAATAAAAGCTGAATCACAATTAGACCACGAAAGAAGAGCAACTATAAAAGTTTCTCTCACAAACGCCATTACTACAGGTAAAAGCGAAAATAATTGTAATACACCTCCCATGTGTTGCACTTTAACTAGGATACCGGGAATGTAACGTTTACGTTTCCATTCAGTAATGATACATTTCTCGTGATTGTGGAATTCGTCAAACTGTCTAGTTGTTTGTTACAATATTGCAGTACCTACACTAGGTGATCAAAAGCATCCGGACACTCCCAAAAACAAACGTTTTTCATATTAGGTGCATTGTGCTGCCACCTACTGCCAGGTACCCCGTATCGGCGACCTCAGTAGTCATTAGACATCGTGAGAAATGGGGCGCTCCGCGGAACTCACGGACCTCGAACGTCGTCAGGTGATTGGGTGTCACTTGTGTCATACATCTGTACGCGAGGTTTCCACACTGCTAAACATCCCTAGGTCCACTGTTTACTATGTGATAGTGAAGTGGAAACGTGAAGGTACACGTACAGCACAGAAGCGTACAGGCCGACCTCGTCTGTTGACTGACAGAAACCGCCGACAGTTGAAGAGGGTCGCAATGTGTTTAAGACAGACATCTACCCAGACCATCACACAGGAATTCCAAACTGCATCAGGATCCACTGCAAGTACTATGACAGTTAGGCGGGAGGTGAGGAAACTTGGATCTCATTGTCGAGTGGCTGGTCGTAAGCCACAAATCACGCCGGTAAATGCAAACGACGCCTCGCTTGGTGTAAGGAGCGTAAACATTGGACGATTGAACAGTGGAAAAACGTTGTGTGGAGTGACGAATCACGATACATGATATGGCGATCTGGCGACAGGGTGTGGGTATGGCGAATACCCGGTGAACGCCATCTGCCAGCGTGTGTAGTGCCAAAAGTAAAATTCGGAGGCAGTGGTGTCATGGTGTGGCCGTGTTTTGCAATGAGGGCACTTGCACCCCTTGTTTTGCGTGGCACTATCAGAGCACAGAACAATTCGGGGACGGCCATTTCATCTTTCAACACGATCGAACACCTGTTCATAATGCACGGCCTGTGGCGGAGTGATTACACGACAATAACACCCCTGTAATGGATTGGCCTGCACAGAGTGTTGACCTGAATCCTACAGAAAACCTTTGGGATGTTTTGGAACGCCGACTTCGTGCCAGGCCTCATCGACCGACATCGATACCTCATCTCAGTGCAGCACTCCGTGAAGAATGGACTGCCATTCCCCAAAAAAACCTTCCAGCACCTGATTGAACGTATGCCTGCGAGAATGGAAGTTTGTCGTCAAGGCTAAGGGTGGGCCAACAATATTGAATTCCAGCATTACCGATGGAGGGTGCCACGAACTTGTACGTCATTTTTAGCCAGGCGTCCGGATACTTTTGATCACATAGTGTATGTCGTTAAAAAGAACGATGCAATGTTCCTTTGGACATGCATGCGTGTCCGAAGGAACAGGTACTGATGCCACTATAGCCGTTATGAAATACATGAAATGTGTTTGCAGTTGTGAGTACTAACAAGCATCAGCTGTATAAGGGAATGACGACAATGACAATTTGTGCCGGACCGGGATTCGAACCCGGATTCCCCGTTGTACGGAAGCGCCTCAATCGCTTTGGCTATGCGTGCACAACTCCCGGCCAGACCCAAATTTCCATACATCCGAAGAAAGACTGCATCTTTTTTCTTAACACAGGCACTGCAATATAGTATTTATCCGCCGATACTAGTCAGCGATTTTCAATTAAAATGCATACAGGCAACATCAATTTATGAGTGTCGCGAATAGCAGTACATCGAATACAGCAATGTGTGAAGCAGTTTACGGTGGTCCGTCTAAGCTCTGCAAGAAATAAATGCTATTCTTAAACAACTGTTGCAACTTGTGCCTTGCTAATAAAAGTACTGCACAGCGGCTCGAAGTAAAAAATGTAGAAGCACGAATACAGTATAGAACATGACAGTGTTATGGTTTTTATTCATATTCATTAGTCGTCAAACTCGACTTCACTTTCTTTCTCTGTATTATCTCGGAAACCAGATGACCACTGAAAACTTCCAGAAGACTAGGGAGGAACGACCAGAGCGTGCACGATTTGTAACGCTAGGCCACTGTTTTGCTATCGTTGTGTGAGAAACTTCATGTTCTGCAGAGATGTCACACGACTTCGGCTGTGCGCATACGTGACCGTCAGACACAGCCGATGATGATGATGATGATGTTTAGTTTGTGGGGCGCTGAACTGCGCGGTCATCAGAACCCGTACAAAGTCCCAATTTTTACACAGTCGAATTTATTTTTTTTACCCAATCCAATCTAGCCACTATCACGAATGATGATGATGATGCAATGATCAGGACAATACAAAAACCCACTCCCCGGGCAGAGAAAATCCTCAACCCGGTAGGGAATCGAGCCCCGGACCCCGTGAGTCAGAGGCAGCAACGCTCGGCCGTAGACCGCCAGAGCCGAGCTCATATTTGAAGGAACTGTCACGAGTGTTAACTGCACTCCGTTATTCGCCTTCCAACCAAATATGACATATGGCAATGGATTTTAAAATCTCCCCGAAGTTTTTTTTTATCTCCAATTCGCCATGTTTTTTTTTCATACGTTATCCGCTACTGCAAAAAAAAAAAAAAAAAAAAAAAAAAAAAAAAAAAAAAAAAAAAAAAAACTGAACACGTTCGTATGGAACGAATCCGCATCTACCTGAGTGTCGTATGGCGCCCCTCTAAGTTGTTGTTTTTTATGGATGATGTATGTTGGCTGTAGTCTGGCTAGCTAGGGAAATTAGGCATCGGACATTGATAATTAGCCAAATACAAAGGGAGTACTCAACCTGAAAGGTACATGCGCCAGTAATTAAAGTTCTGATCGTGAGCCTAAGACGCGTGCCGTATCAATTCTCCAACACCGTACTATGATTCCGTCCCTTTCAAAATCTTTTTATTATCAATGAAGAGGTTTTAATATGTGAACTCTTTTGTACCGTATGGTTATTTTATTCCATTTTGTAAATTCATGTAACACGTCCCATCTGGTTCAAAAATGGCTCTGAGCACTATGGGACTTAACTTCTGTGGTCATCAGTCCCCTAGAACTTAGAACTACTTAAACCTAACTAACCTAAGGACATCACACACATCCATGCTCGAGGCAGGATTCGAACCTGCGACCGTAGCAGTCGCGCGGTTCCGAACTGAGCGCCTAGAACCGGGAGACCACCGCGGCCGGCCGTCCCATCTGGTTCAGACTACATTCACACTACAGTTACTCATTTATCACGATCTTGTACAAGTAGACAATTGCCGGTTTATTACTGTACGATCACCTCATCATTCATAACAACTCTTCCGGTTACGAAATATTCAGGGCGTTTAAAAGAATGACATATCAAAACTGCATATTTTTTGATAAAAACATACTATAAACATGGGATCAATTGTAAAATACTCACAAAATCTTAAACAGTTAGCCGTGCCATTACAAATGCTCTATCTGTCCACCAGCAGGAGCAAGAAAAACATATAGACGATAACTAAACTGCCATAAACTGTGTACAATGGATCTGCATTTACAGACATAATGGCAGATGTTATTCTGTTCTTCACTTCTTCTGTGTCACTAGGTAAAGCGGAGATGATCACACTTTCCTTCACATACCCCCACAAGAAAAAATAGTGTAGGGTCATGTATGGCGATCCTGAAGGTCAAGAATAAAGGGCAGCGTCTCGGGGTCCCGTGCGCCCTATCCAGCGTTGAGGCTGAGTGTCATTGAGAAAACTAGGTACATTGTTGTTCCAGTACGGTGGAGCCCCATCCTGTTGGAAAATCAAGTCATCTGTGTCCCCCTGAAGTTGTGGGGAGGAAAAAAAAAACTGCTCATGTGAAGATAGCTCGTTCCAGTACTGTGATTTCCTCGAATAAGCAAGGACAACACATTTTTTCGTCAGAAATGGCACAAAAAACTTTCACTTTATGTGACTCTTCTTTGGGTGCGGGCGGATGCCAAAACGCCGACGAAAAGCACGCTGAACCGAAATCACTGATGCACTCTTTCCAAACTGCAGTACACAAAGCCCCTTCTATTTAGCGGCCGCTGTCTTACTTCTGACTGATTGCAAATTGAGAAGGCGCTTTGACTGACATCTTAACGGCGATTTTCTGAAACTCGAAGCCACTTCCATTCAAACAAGACACATTTCCTTGCCGGCACGTCCAATATTTCGCAATTATTACTGTCCACAATCAGGTCACTTTTTTTTCAAATACCCTGTAATACTGAGCTCTAAAATTCTAAATTCGCTCACACATATACGCTTTTTAACTCTGGTGTGACTATCATCAAAACCTCTCACTGTTATGAGACCTGCCCTATAAGCATGCTTCGGCTGGACTAGCAATATTGTGCAGTATCCTACAACTAATGATGATTATTCGAAACCCTCATCTGCCAAATGGTGTTGTTGATATACCTCAATGGGGACAGCTGAAAATGTGTGCCCCGACCGGAACTCGAACCTGGGTTCTCCTGCTTACATGGCAGACGCTCTATCCATCTGAGCCACCGAGGGCACAGAGGGTAGCGCGACTGCAGGGACTTATCCCTTGCACGCTTCCCGTGAGACACACATTCCCAACTGTCCACAACCTACATTCGTAATGTTCCTTTTTTATGCGTGATGCGCCTAGCACGAGCTCCCAGCACCTGCACTACAGGCTTGCTCAGGCTCGACTGACTCAATTCTTCACCCCAAAAGATGTCCACGCGCCAGTCTCTTCCTTCTAGAACTATGGGGCATCCCCGTCAGCGATGTCGCTGTGTCACAGGCAAAGAGCGTAACAGTAAAGTCGATCCTTCAGTTATAAGATCGTTATCTGTACCCTTACAATGTCAACTGCCTGACAGCACAGATCTCATACAAATTACACTCCTGGAAATTGAAATAAGAACACCGTGAATTCATTGTCCCAGGAAGGGGAAACTTTATTGACACATTTCTGGGGTCAGATACATCACATGATCACACTGACAGAACCACAGGCACATAGACACAGGCAACAGAGCATGCACAATGTCGGCACTAGTACAGTGTATATCCACCTTTCGCAGCAATGCAGGCTGCTATTCTCCCATGGAGACGATCGTAGAGTTGCTGGATGTAGTCATGTGGAACGGCTTGCCATGCCATTTCCACCTGGCGCCTCAGTTGGACCAGCGTTCGTGCTGGACGTGCAGACCGCGTGAGACGACGCTTCATCCAGTCCCAAACATGCTCAATGGGGGACAGATCCGGAGATCTTGCTGGCCAGGGTAGTTGACTTACACCTTCTAGAGCACGTTGGGTGGCACGGGATACATGCGGACGTGCATTGTCCTGTTGGAACAGCAAGTTCCCTTGCCGGTCTAGGAATGGTAGAACGATGGGTTCGATGACGGTTTGGATGTACCGTGCACTATTCAGTGTCCCCTCGACGATCACCAGTGGTGTACGGCCAGTGTAGGAGATCGCTCCCCACACCATGATGCCGGGTGTTGGCCCTGTGTGCCTCGGTCGTATGCAGTCCTGATTGTGGCGCTCACCTGCACGGCGCCAAACACGCATACGACCATCATTGGCACCAAGGCAGAAGCGACTCTCATCGCTGAAGACGACACGTCTCCATTCGTCCCTCCATTCACGCCTGTCGCGACACCACTGGAGGCGGGCTGCACGATGTTGGGGCGTGAGCGGAAGACGGCCTAACGGTGTGCGGGACCGTAGCCCAGCTTCATGGAGACGGTTGCGAATGGTCCTCGCCGATACCCCAGGAGTAACAGTGTCCCTAATTTGCTGGGAAGTGGCGGTGCGGTCCCCTACGGCACTGCGTAGGATCCTACGGTCTTGGCGTGCATCCGTGCGTCGCTGCGGTCCGGTCCCAGGTCGACGGGCACGTGCACCTTCCGCCGACCACTGGCGACAACATCGATGTACTGTGGAGACCTCACGCCCCACGTGTTGAGCAATTCGGCGGTACGTCCACCCGGCCTCCCGCATGCCCACTATACGCCCTCGCTCAAAGTCCGTCAACTGCACATACGGTTCACGTCCACGCTGTCGCGGCATGCTACCAGTGTTAAAGACTGCGATGGGGCTCCGTATGCCACGGCAAACTGGCTGACACTGACGGCGGCGGTGCACAAATGCTGCGCAGCTAGCGCCATTCGACGGCCAACACCGCGGTTCCTGGTGTGTCCGCTGTGCCGTGCGTGTGATCATTGCTTGTACAGCCCTCTCGCAGTGTCCGGAGCAAGTATGGTGGGTCTGACACACCGGTGTCATTGTGTTCTTTTTTCCATTTCCAGGAGTGTATATTGTCTTAATGAGGCACGTTCTACGTAGTAGATACCTGTAATAAAGTGGTTGCATCAGTACGTCTGGCCATTAATAAAAGGTTTCTGAATAAATTTAAATATTATTTAGCTCCGCTAATATGTCTTTCAGTGACCGCTATGCGATGCTTTGACGCCTGACGAGGAACCCTCGTCGTCTGTTGGGCGAGTGATCAAAGAACGAGATCACTCAAGATAAACAGCAAAGTTCAGAAATATCTCTCCGACTTTGTAATTACAGCAGCGTGAGTTGCGTCAGAGGAAACACAGTCATTTGTTTCGTTGACGCCCTGACCTGTGCGTGTTTTCCTAACTGGACGTGAAGGAAACCAGTCGGTCAGGTCGCGGAAAGCAGTCGAGGATCTGGGCCGACAGCACTCCTGTAT
This sequence comes from Schistocerca piceifrons, assembly GCF_021461385.2. Classification (NCBI taxonomy): domain Eukaryota; kingdom Metazoa; phylum Arthropoda; class Insecta; order Orthoptera; family Acrididae; genus Schistocerca; species Schistocerca piceifrons. The sequence continues at coordinate 67,766,558 of NC_060143.1, read as the reverse complement.
GCGCCGCGGATGAAAGCTGCTTGCGTAAGAATATTTGCGTGCTGGAAAGCCGGTCGCTAAGAGAGAAAGCTGCCACGCACTCTTTCTGCACTGGTAATTAATTAGAATGCCCGCCGTTGCTCGTTTGTGACTTCCTCTCAATGTGCTGCATACTCTTCGCGACGAAGTTCGTCTCACTAACCCGCAACACAAAAAATGAGTGTGCAACATTCGGAGTACTTCAGTAAGGTCGATGTAAGGTTATTGTATCCTTACATATACACGGAAGAGCCGAAGAAACGGGTACACCTGTCTCATATCGTGTAGGGCTACGCGAGTACGCAGAAGTGCCACAACACGACGTGGCTTGGACTCGACTGATGTCTGAAGTAGTGCTGGAGGGAATTGACGCCATGAATGCTGCAGGGCTGACCATAAATCCGTGCGACTACTAGGGGCTGAAGATCTCTTCCGAACAGCACATTGCGAGACAACCCATATGTCATCAATAACGTTCATGTTCAAGAAGTTTGGTGGCCAGCGGAAGTGCTTAAACTCAGAAGAGTGTTCCTGGAGCCACGCTGTAGCAAATTCTGGACGTGTGGGATGTTGTACTGCCCTGCTGGAAATACCCAAGTCCGTCTGAATGCACAATGGACATGAATGGATGCAGGTGATCAGACAGGTTGCTTACGTATGTGTCACCTGTCAAGAGTCGTGTCTAGACGTATCAGGGGTTCCATATCACTCCAGCTGCACACGCCCCACACCATTAAAGAGCCTCCACCATCTTGAACAGTCTCCTGGTAACATGCAGGTTTCAATGATTCATGAGGTTGTCTCCATATCCGTACACGTCCGTCCTCTCGATACAATTTGAAACGACACTCGTCCGACCAGGCTTTGTGTCATGCTTTGTGTCGTGCCGTCATCAAGGGTACACGAGTGGGCCTTCGGCTCCGAAAGCCCATATCGATGATGTTTCGTTGAATGATTCGCACGCTGACACTTGTTGATGGCCGAGCATTGAAATCTGCAGCAATTTGCAAAACAGTTGCATTTCTGTCACATTGAACGATTCTCTTCACTCGTTGGTCCCGTTCTTGCAGGATCTTTTTCCGGCTGCAGCGATGTTAGAGATTGGATGTTTTACGGGATTGCTGATATTCATGGTACACTCGTGAAATGGTCGTACAGGACTTCGTTGCGATGATGACAGACGCCTCGCCCGACGACGCAGCGTGCTTTTGTTTACTGCCAGGTCTCCGTAGACTTTCTGCTAGCGCCGACGAATGTCTTCGTTTTTCTGGTTTTCCGCTGAAAGAATGACAGCTCTCCGTTTGGAACGCACCTCCGTTGCACACACCTTTATGAAGGCTGCATATAGCGTCGCCACTTATCGGAACTTCATGGAACTATACGGGCTAAAACGGGAATATTCCACGATGACTCACGACAGATTCCACAAAGCCCAAAACTAGCCAAGAAAAAATGTGTTGCATTACTAGTAGAAAGAACTGCTTTACAAAAATACACAAGATAACTGAAAGAAATACGCAATGAGACGTACAGAAATTACAGACAGAGGCGTTCTAGCGATAAAATGTTCTAATTTAACCCTAGCTTCATTGTCTACAGGGTGTACCTCTTGAAAAGAGGATTGGTTCAAATGGCTCTAAGCACTATGGGACTTAACTTCTGAGGTCATTAATCCCCTAGACTTAGAACTACTTAAACCTAAGGACATCACACACATCCATGCCCGAGGCAGGATTCAAACCTGCGACCGTAGCGTTGGAAAGAGGAGTTGAGTGATATGACAACTGTTACGGTTTACGGTAGAATTTTCTCAAAAACACCCGTGTAATTTTCTAATCCGAAGCGCCAAGGCAGATGGCATCGTGCGTCCTTACGCCAAGGAGATGTCGTCCTATCTGGGCGGCTGTCGGTCCGTGCCGCGTAAACACGCTAACTGCCGTGGCCGTGGTGTCTATTGTTATCGTACACACACACACACACACACACACACACACACACATTACGTTTCGCGTGAAGAGAGCTGCATACAGGCCAGAACTGACAGCTGACAGCTCGGGCAGAGCTTAACACGCGAAATCGTTACGCAGCTTCCACGTTAACTGCTCAGTTCGATGCAGTTCCTCGTATTTTTCCTGTTGTCCTTCCGTGAGAACAATTATCCATCCTCGCAATGGCCTCAAACAGACTTCAACCAGGGTTGGTTGGGCAAATGTTTGACCCTACTCCACCCCTCCCGAATACGACACTATTATCTTCCCATTACAGCCGGGTGAAAGTCTTTAGCTTACACAATATTTCTGCCTTGTCGTCACCAACAACATTATAATCAGGATCGTCATAAATTGTTACCAGCACCTATACGCTACTCCGCATACCATTATGAAGTGAGATGCAGAACATAAACACCGAAAGGAAAAAATCGAAACACGAAAACATAATGAACAGTGATGACATTTCGGGAATAGAATGAAGTTTCATATCAGCGCACACTCCGCTGCAGAGTGAAAATCTCATTCTGGAAACATCCCCCAGGCTGTGGCCAAGCCATGTCTCCGCAATATCCTTTCTTTCAGGAGTGCTAGTTCTGCAAGGTTCGCAGGAGAGCTTCTGTAAAGTTTGGAAGGTAGGAGACGAGGTTCTGGCAGAAGTAAAGCTGTGAGTACTGGGCGTGAGTCGTGCTTCGGTAGCTCAGCTGGTAGAGCACTTGCCCGCGAAAGGCAAGGTCCCGAGTTCGAGTCTCGGTCGGGCACACAGTTTTAATCTGCCAGGAAGTTTCATTTCGGGAATACTTTGCCTAGGTAACATGCTTAAGTGATTAACAATAACAAGTTCAAAAAATGGTTCAAATGGCTCTGAGCACTATGGGACTTAACATCTACGGTCATCAGTCCCCTAGAACTTAGAACTACTTAAACCTAACTAACCTAAGGACAGCACACAACACCCAGTCATCACAATAACAAGGTCACAGATTAAGGTAAGCTAGGAATAAGCCACTGCAAATGTGATTTGCTGGTACTTCAGTAACCGGTGTAACTGCCAGAATGTTGAATGCAAGCAAGCAAACGTGCATGCATTTTGTTTTGCAGGTCCCAGATCAATTTCTCTGAGGCTACACTTCACTGTCTTCTTATGAATCCGAAATGAATCAAAACAACTTCTTTGTAGGAAAGAATACTTATCCAGAAACACTTTCATATGATGATAACAAACACTAAAGTTTCCAGGAACTGTACTTCTTGTGCCCACAGGGTGTATCCCGGATCTCCATAGCAACAAATCTTGGTCCGATTCATCCAGACCATACAGTACAAAGTGAATGCCACATTTTGTTCCATGTGTTGTTTTATGAGATTCAGATGCTCGTGCTCTACCAATACTGCAACTTGTTTGAACAAAAGTACCACTAGGACACTCTTCTGCCTCCACACTGACTTTCTACAACAGTACTGACCAGTCTGAACTAGAATCTTAAAAACATAAGTAACCTGTAATTGTTGCTTGTTTCCTTTGTTGTTCCTGCCCAACAATGACACATTCTGTCCCTGAAAACTACCATTGTTTAACTTTCTGTTGCCTAATGGTTCCCAACAATTGCTGCAGCTTTATCTGAAACAAGCTGTCTGCATCATCACTATTACTTGCTACATCGTGTTAAAAGAAACGTAACCAAATACATCTGTGTCAACTTTTATTGTACACAAATGCCTTGCAATAACAAGTTGAACTTTTGCCACATATACTTACGCAGTGTTTGAAATTTGGCTTGGATATCACTTGTCCCTTTTGTGCTACCACACTTAGAAAATCCATGTTCTTGATGTAATTTTTCAAATTTTTGTATTTTCATGTGCATGTAACTCTGTTTGTGTGGCTGATATGGGCAAGATGAGTTCTGTGTGTGTTTAGGCCACATTAAGCTTACCACAAAAAAATTTATACCCTTTTTGAGTGAATTATATTTGGCATAGAGGGCACCTACAACATGTACCTTTTAACGTATTACTTTTTTAATCACATTTTGGAATTTTTTATTTTCCCTCAGAAATATGTTGTTGGTGTGTTGATTCATAGAGTGTGTTCTCTAAGTGATGTTATTGAGTTGTAAAAATTTCACTGGATTGTGCAGAATAGTTCCAAAGTCATTAAGACGAAGTTGGGTCTGAAGACAGATTGCCAGATGCGGGTTGCAATTTCCGGGTCACGCCACCTTCTTTCACAAGCCATAATTCTGGTACTAATTGGCAGGGGAACAATTTTGTACATGAGTGTTCCACACTTGGTAGCATTGGTGTGCTAAATTTGAGTCAAATCTGAGACTATCAGATGGAACATTAGCTCAAATTGGTTGAATTGACATGGAATGACCAGGATGTCAGTTTGTTGGATGGAGTTCCATACCTGATGCACTTTGTCAATACAGGGACGGCTAACGCTGGCTGTAGATAACGCTTGAGTTATCGTCCGGTGATGTCCGATATGTGCTCTACTGGAGACACATCTGGTGATCGAGCAGGCCAAGGTAACATTTCTACATTCCGTAGAGCATGCTGGGTTACAACAGCGGTATGTGGAAGAGCATTCTCCTGTTCCGAAACACACCCTGCAATGCTGTTCTTGAGTGACAGCACAGCAGGTCGATTCACCAGATTAAGGTACAAATTTACAGTCTGTGTGCTTGGGATAACCAAGAGTGTTACTGCTATCATACGAAATCGCACGCCAAACCATAACTCCAGGAGTAACCCCAGTGTGTGTAGCACTCAGACAGATAGGTTGGTTGCACGCCCTCAACTGGCCTTCCCCTATACAACACAAGGCCATCACTGGCAACGAGGCAGAGCCGGCTGGAGTGGCCGTGCGGTTCTAGGCGCTTCAGTCTGGAACCGCGTGACCGCTACGGTCGCAGGTTCGAATCCTGTCTCGGGCATGGATGTATGTGATGTACTTAGATTAGTTAGGTTTAATTAGTTCTAAGTTATAGGCGACTGATGACCTCAGAAGTTAAGTCGCATAGTGCTCAGAGCCATTTGAACAAACCGAGGCAGAACTAGCTTCATCAGAAACCACAACAGACCTCCACCCTGCCTTCTAATGAACTCTCGCTTCACACCACTAAAGTCGCAAATGGCGGTGGTCTAGGGTCGGTGGAATGCTGGTTACAGAGCATCTGACTCGTAGCTATCCTTGAATTAATCTATTTGTAACAGTTCGCTGTGTCACTGTGGTACCAACTGCTACGCAAACTGCTGGTGCAGATGCAGTACGATGCGCCAGAGACACATGCAGGCCCTCAACTGGTCTCCTCCTAACCAACACACAGTCGTAACTGGCACCAAGACAGAACCAGCTTTCACCAGATAACAAAACAGATCTCTATCCTGCCCCCCAATGAGGTCTTCTTGGCACCACTTTAGTAGCAAATAGTCAGTGGAACACATGCTACAGGGCATATGTCTCGGAGCTGTCTCGGTAGTGCCACGTGTCCTTACGAGGGGCGTTTGAAAAGTCCGTGTAAAGTCCGAGAGATGGCACCACCGGCGCGTATTGAGGTAATACACTCCTGGAAATTGAAATAAGAACACCGTGAATTCATTGTCCCAGGAAGGGGAAACTTTATTGACACATTCCTGGGGTCAGATACATCACATGATCACACTGACAGAACCACAGGCACATAGACACAGGCAACAGAGCATGCACATTGTCGGTACTAGTACAGTGTATATCCACCTTTCGCTGCAATGCAGCGTAGAGATGCTGGATGTAGTCCTCTGGAACGGCTTGCCATGCCATTTCCACCTGGCGCCTCAGTTGGACCAGCGTTCGTGCTGGACGTGCAGACCACGTGAGACGACGCTTCGTCCAGTCGCAAACATGCTCAATGGGGGACAGATCCGGAGATCTTGCTGGCCAGGGTAGTTGACTTACATCTTCTAGAGCACGTTGGGTGGCACGGGATACATGCGGACGTGCATTGTCCGGTTGGAACAGCAAGTTCCCTTGCCGGTCTAGGAATGGTAGAACGATGGGTTCGATAACGGTTTGGATGTACCGTGCACTATTCAGTGTCCCCTCGACGATCACCAGTGGTGTACGGCCAGTGTAGGAGATCGCTCCCCACACCATGATGCCGGGTGTTGGCCCTGTGTGCCTCGGTCGTATGCAGTCCTGATTGTGGCGCTCACCTGCACGGCGCCAAACACGCATACGACCATCATTGGCACCAAGGCAGAAGCGACTCTCATCGCTGAAGACGACACGTCTCCATTCGTCCCTCCATTCACGCCTGTCGCGACACCACTGGAGGCGGGCTGCACGATGTTGGGGCGTGAGCGGAAGACGGCCTAACGGTGTGCGGGACCGTAGCCCAGCTTCATGGAGACGGTTGCGAATGGTCCTCGCCGATACCCCACGAGCAACAGTGTCCCTAATTTGCTGGGAAGTGGCGGTGCGGTCCCCTACGGCACTGCGTAGGATCCTACGGTCTTGGCGTGCATCCGTGCGTCGCTGCGGTCCGGTCCCAGGTCGACGGGCACGTGCACCTTCCGCCGACCACTGGCGACAACATCGATGTACTGTGGAGACCTCACGCCCCACGTGTTGAGCAATTCGGCGGTACGTCCACCCGGCCTCCCGCATGCCCACTATACGCCCTCGCTCAAAGTCCGTCAACTGCACATACGGTTCACGTCCACGCTGTCGCGGCATGCTACCAGTGTTAAAGACTGCGATGGAGCTCCGTATGCCACGGCAAACTGGCTGACACTGACGGCGGCGGTGCACAAATGCTGCGCAGCTAGCGCCATTCGACGGCCAACACCGCGGTTCCTGGTGTGTCCGCTGTGCCGTGCGTGTGATCATTGCTTGTACAGCCCTCTCGCAGTGTCCGGAGCAAGTATGGTGGGTCTGACACACCGGTGTCAATGTGTTCTTTTTTCCATTTCCAGGAGTGTATTTAGTTAGTAGCATCTTTGGAAAGAACGCACACAACGATACTGGTCTATTCTTTGTGTTTGGCATTAGTGTGAATCAATGAAGTCGAGTGATTGTAAAAAAATGGACGAAAAAGACTTTAGTGTGGCAAAACGCCTCAGAAGACTAAAGAGAATCTTGATAAACATTACGGTGACTCTGCACGTTCGATCAGTGGTTTCAAAATTTTCGGAGTGGCCATATGGGCAAAAGTGATGCTGAACGTTCTGGACGCCCTGTGGAGGTAACGACTCCAGAAATCATTGATAAAATCCATGGTATGGTGATGGATGACTGAAGAGTTCAGGTGCGTGAGATTGCTAGTGTTGTGGGCATCTCGAATGAACGGGTACATAATATTTTGCATAAACATTTGGACATGAGAATGTTATCCACAAGATGGGTTCTGCGATTGCTCACGCTTGACGAAAAATGGAATCGTGTGAAGTGTTGCAAGGATGGTTTGCAGCTGTTCAGGCAGAATCTGCAGGACTTTAAGCGTCCTTTCGTCACTGTGGATGAAACATGGATACATTACTATACTCCTGAGGCCAAACAACAATCTAAACAATGGGTTACCAAGGGAGAATTTGCACAAAAAAGGCAAAGACCATTCCTTCGCCGGCCGGTGTGGCCGAGCGGTTCTAGGCGCTTCAGTCTGGAACCGCGCGACAGCTACGGTCGTAGGTTCGAATCCTGCCTCGGGCATGGATGTGTGTGAAGTCCTTAGATTAGTTAGGTTTAAGTAGTTCTAAGTCAAGGGGACTGATCAGCTCAGATGTTACGTCCCGTAGTGCTTAGAGCCATTTGAACCAGTCTGTCACTTATTATTTTTCACCATTTCGGTTACACTCCCCTTCGCATGACCAACTGCACTGTTCAGTTTCCACTCGGATGATGTACCCTCTTATGGATTTGATGCACTTTACATTTGGCAGTAGTGTGTTTTGCAAGCGATCGCTTTTGAGGGCAATCTGCAGTTCCAAAGTACACCGACAACAAAACAAAACATGCCCTTTGCTTTACCATAAACCAAGTCTATGCCGTTGTTCCCCTTCATATCCCTGTCGACCGCTCGTATTTATTTGTACAACTTCCCTTTTCCTGATTCTAATTGAGAATCATTAATCGTACAAATATCAAATAAAGTTTTGCATCACCACGGTTCCGAGAGTTCCAGAACCTGTACAGAAAATTGGAACAGAGGTCAACATTAACATATTTTCCGCCCCTTTTATTGCTCATGAAAACCACACATTGCATGTTGTGCTACCACACAGCGACACCTTCAGAGGTGGTAGTCCAGACTGCTGTACACACTGGTACCTCTAATACCCAGTAGCACGTCCTCTTCATTGATGCATGCCTGTATTCGTCGTGGCATACTATCCACAAGTTCATCAAGGCACTGTTGGTGCAGATTGTCCCAGTCCTCAACGGCGATTCGGCGTAGACCCCTTAGAGTGGTTGGTGGGTCACGTTGTCCATAAACTGCCCTTTTCAATCTATCCCAGGTATTTTCTATAGGCTTCATGTGTGGAGAACATTCTGGTCACTCTGGTCGAGCGATGTCGTTATCCTGAAGGAAGTCATTCACAAGATGTGCACGATGGGAGCGCGAATTGTCGTCCATGAAGACGAATGCCTCGCCAATATGCTGCCGATATGGTTGCACTATCGGTCGGAGGATAGCATTCACGTATTGTACACCCGTTACGGTGTCTTCCATGACCACCGGCGGCATACGTCGGCCCCAAATCAGCAGAGAACCTCCACCTAGCTGCATTCGCTGGACAGTATGTCTAAGGCATTCAGCCTGACCGGGTTGCCTCCAAACACGTCTCCGACGATTGTCTGGCTGAAGGCATATGCGACACTCACCGGTGAAGAGAACGTGGTGTGAATCCTGAGCGGTCCATTCGGCATGTTGTTGGGCCCATCTGTATCGCGCTGCATGGTGTCGTGGTTGCAAAGATGGACCTCGCCATGGACGTCAAGAGTGAAGTTGCGCATCATGCAGAATATTGCGCACAGTTTGAGTCGTAACACGACTTTCTGTGGCTGCACGAAAAGCATTATTCAACATGGTGGCGTTGCTGTCAGGGTTCCTCCGAACCCTAATCCACAAATAGCGGTCATCCACTGCCTCAGAGAGGCATGTCATCGACAGTTCCTGTCTCTCTGTATCTCCTCCACGTCCGAGCAACATCGCTTTGGTTCACTCCAAGACGCCTAGACACTTCCATTATTGAGATGCCTTCCTGTCACAAAGTAATAATGCGGCCGCGATCGAACCGCGGTATTGACGTCTAGGCACGGTTGAACTACAGACAACACGAGCCGTGTACCTCCTACCTGATGGAATGACTGGAACTGATCGACTGTCAGATCCCCTCCATCTGACAGGCGCTGCTCATGCAAGGTCGTTTACATTCTTGGGCGGAACAGTCAAAGGGAGTGTGTCCGTGATACAATATCCACCGTCAATGTCTATCTTCAGGAGTTCTGGGAACTGGGGTGATGGAAAACTTTTTATGTGTGTGTAATCAAAAACTTCTACTTTTTGGTTCAAATGGCTCTGAGCACTATGGGACTTAACATCTGTTGTCATCAGTCCCCTAGACTTAGAACCTAACTAACCTAAGGACATCACACACATCCATGCCCGAGGCAGGATTCGAACCTGCGACCGTAGCGGTCGCACGGTTCCAGACTGTAGCGCCTAGAACCGCTCGGCCACATCGGCCGGCCCTTCTACTTTTTAAATGCTTAGATTTACATATTTAAATACCGTAAATTAAGGGTAGTTACAGTATTTGCGGACGAGCCTGACATTTTGTGAATTTCTAACTAGTTGTTAAAACATTTTTCATGGGACAAGATTTCTTCAAAGAAAACTGCGTTATTTACAAAACTCTGACTGCGACAAATACAGCTGTGTTATTAACGTACATTATCTTGTGCAACTGCTACTTCAATAGTAACTCTACAGAAATTTGGTCAGAATTCTGCACACGAAAGCAGCACGCCGTGACATAACATGAAGAGATCGCCATCCATTGAAATGAACTGGTGTACGTTAGTTACATTTCATTACTTTCAGGTTAAACTGTCAATTCCTGCACGAATTGTCGATGCTCTGCATGTCTTCCTGCATATCACTACAGTGCTCTGGCATTGCACCCTTCCTATAGGATGTATACACTACTGGCCATTAAAATTGCTACACCTAGAACAAATGCAGATGATAAACGGGTATTCATTGGACAAATATATTATACTACAACTGACATGTGATTACATTTTCACGCAATTTGGGTGCATAGATCCTGAGAAATCAGTACCTAGAACAACCACCTCCGGCCGTTATAACGGCCTTGATACGCCTCCGCATTAAGTCAGAGCTTGGATAGCGTGTACAGGTACACCTGCCCATGGAGCTTCAACTCGATACCACAGTTCATCAAGAGTAGTGACTGGCGTATTGTGACGAGCCAGTTGCTCGGCCACCATTGACCAGACGTTTTCAATTGGTGAGAGAGCTGGCCAGGGCAGCAGTCGAACATTTTCTGTATCCAGAGAGGCCCCTACAGGACCTGCAACATGCAGTCGTGCATTATCCTGCTGAAATGTACGGTTTCGCAGGGATCGAATGAATGGTAGAGCCACGGGTCGTAACACATCTGAAATGTAACGTCCACTGTTCAAAGTGCCGTCAATGCGAACAAGAGGTGACAGAGACGTGTGACCAATGGCACGCCATACCATCACGCCAGGTTATACGCCAGTACGGCGATGGCGAATACACGCTTCCAATGTGCGTTCACCACGATGTCGCCAAACACGGATGCGACCATCATGATGCTGTAAACAGAACCTGCATTCATCCGAAAAAAATGACGTTTGCCATTCGTGCACCCAGGTTCGTCGTTGAGTACATCATCGCAGGCGCTCCTGTCTGTGATGCAGCGTCAAGGGTAATCGCAGCCATGGTCTCCGAGCTGATGGTCCATGCTGCTGCAAACGTCGTCGAACTGTTCGTGCAGATGGTTGTTGTCTTGTAAACGTCCCCATCCGTTGACTCAGCGATCGAGACGTGGCTGCACGATCCGTTACAGCCATGTGGATAAGATGCCTGTCATCTCGACTGCTAGTGATACGAGGACGTTGGGATCCAGCACGGCGTTCCGTATTACCCTCCTGAACCCACCGATTCCATATTCTGCAAACAGTCATTGGATCTCGACCAACGCGAGCAGCAATGTCGCGATACAAAAAGCGCAATCGCGATAGGCTACAATCCGACCTTTATCAAAGTCGGAAACGTGATGGTACGCATTTCTCCTCCTCACACCAGGCATCACAACAACGTTTGACTAGGCAACGCCGGTCAACTGCTGTTTGTGTATGAGTAATCGGTTGGAAACTTTCCTCATGTCAGCACGTCGTAGGTGTCGCCACCGTCACCAACGTTGTGTGAATGCTCTGAAAAGGTAATCATTTGCAAATCACAGCATCTTCTTCCTGTCGGCTAAATTACGCGTCTGTAGCACGTCATATTCGTGGTGTAGCAATTTTAATGGCCAGTGGTGTAGATTGAGTCAAAAAAATATTTACACACTAAAATGGCACATCGGGCATACAACAAGGATTAGTAATCACACATGAATCGGGGGTCACAAGGTCATTCGGGGCTAGTAAATGGCGTTGCAGTTATTTAGTCACATACTATAAATGGACCCTCCACTACAGGAGATGCTCAAAGTTTTGTCCAGATCTATCCAGGAACGCGTGAAAGTGACGCTGCACTGAACGACACACCCTGTCAAAGAGGTCTAGTGTATCTTGAAGATATCCTGCTCCCGCAACAATCCTGCCTATTAGATTCCCCGGCGATGTTACAGGTGTTTCACACACAAAGCCCTTCAGATACCCCCACAAGAAAAAAATCGATGGGGAACAAATCAGGTGATCGTAGTGACCATTAATTCAGTGGTCGGGATAGGTCAGCTGCAGATGTGCCCTCACTTGCCTGCTGAAGTGCATTGAGGCTCCATCGTGCGCGGCAACGAAATGGTTCAAATGGCTCTGAGCACTATGCGACTTAACTTCCGAGGTCATCAGTCGCCTAGAACTTAGAACTAATTAAACCTAACTAACCTAAGGACATCACACACATCCATGCCCGAGGCAGGATTCGAACCTGCGACAGTAGCGGTCACGCGGTTCCACACTGAAGCGCCTTTAACCGCACGGCCACACCGGCCGGCGCAACGAAATGGCATGGGAACATTATGCAGCATGTCCTGTAGAGCTTCTCACAGTATTAGGGGATATGTGCGACCATCAAATCGGTGCGAGAGACTGTACGGCCCGATTGAACAGTCTCCAACAATGTCAGCCCTCTCGTGGCGTTTACGACTCCCGGTTCCTATGTGGTTACTAATCATTATTGCATGCCCGACGTGCCATGTCAGTCTGCAATTTTTATTTTTTAATCACCCTGTACACAAGCCCATTAATATATACTGTAAGCAGTGAAGCCCCTGCAACACTGCCTTCGGATACTCCGCAGATTATCTTTACATCTGTCAATTTTGTAACATACACTGTATGGTCAAAAGTAACCTGCCACATATTAGTGGACGTTAATATCGACTATGTCCAGCTTCGCGATTATGACGACAGCATCAGCGAGGTTTCTGAATGTCTGAAGAATGGCAGCTGAAACCACAGAAGGTTGTGATACTGGGCTCTGGGATCAGGAGCGAAGTCTACCTCGTAACTTATGCAAAAGGCGTTCCATTGCGTTCCGATAGGGACTCTGGGCACGCCAGTTGAGTCTTAGAACGAGATTTTCACTCTGCAGCGGAGTGTGCGCTGATATGAAAGTTTCTGACAGATTAAAACTGTGTGCCAGAACGAGACTCAAACTCAGTCCCGAGTTCGAGTCTCGGTCCGGCCCACAGTTTTATTCTGTCAGGAAGTTTCAGTTGAGTCTTATTATCAATAAGCACTGCTTCGTAGTTGCTACTTTAAGGCAGGATGCACTGGCGTACTAGTACAATGACTCGTCTCCGAACTATTCCTGAACTGTAAAAAAAAAAAAAAAAAAAAAAAAAAAAGGTTCAAATGGCTCTGAGCACTATGCGACTTAGCTTCCGAGGTCATCAGTCCCCTAGAACTGAGAACTACTTAAACCTAACTAACCTAAGGACATCACACACATCCATGCCCGAGGCAGGATTCGAACCTGCGACCGTAGCGGTCTCGTGGTTCGAGACTGTAGCGCCTAGAACCGCTTGGCCACTCCGGCCGGCTACAGAGAACACAAATCTGTAAAACGTTTTCATATGCTTTCATATTCTTTAGCATCGACATGGGCAGCATCAGAAGTGTAAAAATGTTCCTGAAGGATTTGCTGCTCAGGTGTCATTGAATGACTAGTCCACGTTCAAAGTTACTGAGTCCTCCTGGCAATCTGCTGTTATCGGTTCACTGCGGAGAACACCAGAATATCAGAAGGGCTCCGCCCATGTTACGATTCGGAAACAAGAGACCGACAACAGCGTGAACTTCGAATTCCGGGAAAAGTTACACGATAATCTGTAGTCTTGCTCTGCGAAATACAAGTACTAGAAGATATTATTTTTCATTTATACTTTTTGGGTGGGTCTGGTGGAAGAATGTGTTTATTTGTAAAACCCAATATTGCAATTTCGATCGTGTGGCTGTTATCAAATGGCAGTTATGCTCCTGATTATGAGCTCTTTGTGTGTATTGCACCTTTTGAGTAACATTGTAAATATGTTGCTTACATTCTTTTTAAATTTTGCTCTCATCCGTAATATTGGGTGGGGTAAATGGTATCACATTTGTTTTTCTTTCATACGAAACAAAAGCTCGCTTTTTCGCATGGTATTCTGTGGACTCATGTCTGCCTGTTACGGCTTACGAATCCGCGTGTGAACTGCTCGATTTAAATGCATTGTAAGTATATTGCTCATATATTGCGTTATTTTTGTCCCCATCCGTTTTTCTTACTTCTGCATTTAATGGAGGCCACCGAAATTTTCACTGATTTCAGCTAAAATGTATGCTTTGCAGTACTTGTTAACAATGTGTGAAAATGTTTGTGTCAACTACTGTCGCATTTTTAGCATTTGCAAGGAAGAATGCTCTCGTAACTAAGGCTACAAAGCATACACTGGCAAGAAGCAACATCAATCAAAGCAGAATTACATACTCATTCCTTGACAAAATGTAATAAAGTTGAAAATGATATCTACCTCCATTAAACGTGAAAAATAACGGAAAATGGATGCAAACAAAAACAAAACAGAATAAAAGGAACATATTTAGAATGCATTTAAATCGAGCAATTCGCACTCAGGCTGGTAAGAAATAACAAGTGCATACAACACCATGCAATGAAAGCAGCTTCTGTTGAATGTATAACAAAAAAGAAATACCGAACCATTTACCCCACCCAATATTACGGATGCGAGCAGAGCTCAGTCAGAAGATGAGCAATATACAGGGTGGTCCATTGATAGTGACCGGGCCAAATATCTCACGTAATAAGCGTCAAACGAAAAAACTACAAACAACGAAACTCGTCTAGCTTGGAGGGGGAAACCAGATGGCGCTATGGCTGGCCCGCTAGATGGCGCTGCCATAGGTCAAACGGATATCAACTGCGTTTTTTTAAATAGGAACCCCCATTTTTATTACATATTCGTGTAGTACGTGAGAAATATGAATGTTTTAGTTGCGCCACTTTTTTCGCTTAGTGATAGATGGCGCTGTAATAGCCACAAACGTATAAGTACGTGGTATCACGTAACATTCCGCCAGTGCGGACGTTATTTGCTTCGTGATACGTCGTGTTAAAATAGACCGTTTACCAAATGCGGAAAAGGTCGATATCGTGTTGACGTATTGCTACTGTGATCAAAATACCCAACGGGCGTGTGCTCTGTATGCTGCTCGGTATCCTGGACGACATCATCCAAGTGTCCGGACCGTTCATCGGATAGTTACGTTATTTAAGGAAACAGGAAGTGTTCAGCCACATGTGACAAGTCAACCACGACCTGCAAAAATGATGATGCCCAAGTAGGTGTTTTAGCTGCTGTCGCGGCTAATCCGCACATCAGTAGCAGGCAAATTGCGCGAGAATCGCGAATCTCAAAAACGTCGGTGTTGAGAATGCTACATCAACGTCGATTGCACCCGTACCATATTTCCATGCACCAGGAATTGCATGCCACGACTTTTAACGTCGTGTACAGTTCTGCCACTGGGCACAAGAGAAATTACGGGACGATGACAGTTTTTTTGCACGCGTTCTATTTAGCGACGAAGCGTCATTCACCAACAGCGGTAATGTAAACTGGCATAATATGCAATATTGGGCAACGGAAAATCCACGATGGCTGCGACAAGTGGAACATCAGCGACCTTGGCGGGTTAATGTATGGTGCGGCATTATGGGAGGAAGGATAATTGGCCCCCATTTTATCGATGGCAATCTAAATGGTGCAATGTATGCTGATTTCGTACGTAATGTTCTACCGATGTTACTACAAGATATTTCACTGCATGACAGAATGGCGATATACTTCCAACATGATGGATGTCCGACACATAGCTCGCGTGCGATTGAAGCGGTACTGAATAGCATATTTCATGACAGGTGGACTGGTCGTCGAAGCACCATAACATGGCCGGACGTTCACCGGATGACGTCCCCGGATTTCTGTGGGGAAAGTTGAAGGATATTTGCTATCGTGATCCACCGACAACGCCCGACAACATGCGTCAGCGCATTGTCAATGCATGTGCGAACATTACGGAAGGCGAACTACTCGCTGTTGAGAGGAATGTCGTTACACGTATTGCCAAATGCATTGAGGTTGACGGACATCATTTTGAGCATTTATTGCATTACTGTGGTATTTACAGGTAATCACGCTGTAACAGCATGCGTCCTCAGACATGATAAGTTTACAAAGGTACAAGTATGACATCGGAACAGCCTAAATAAAATGTTCAAACGTACCTACGTTCTGTATTTTAATTTAAGAAACCTACCTTTTACCAACTGTTCGTCTAAAGTTGTGAGCCGTATGTTTGTGACTATTACAGCGCCATCTATCACAAAGCGAAAAAAGTGGTCCAACTAAAACATTCATATTTCTTTACGTACTACACGAATATGTAATAAAAAATGGGCGTTCCTATTTAAAAAAACGCAGTTGATATCCGTTTGACCTGTGGCAGCGCCATCTAGCGGGCCAACCATAGCGCCATCTGGTTTCCCCCTTCAAGCTAGACAAGTTTCGTTGTTTGTAGTTTTTTCGTTTGACGCTTATTTCGTGAGATATTTGGCCCGGTCACAATGAATGGTCCACCCTGTATTTTCACGCAATTTAAAGAGTGCAATATATGCGAAAAGTCGTAATCAGAAGCACCTTGTGGTGAAACAAACTTCAGTTAACTACGAATGGAAGACTAAAAATAGCCAATAAGAAAGCGAAATGACGGACTGATGTACTTGTAGCGCACCAAGCGGCCTGGCAGCGAACCAAGATCACGTTACCGGAGGTCCCCTATATGAGCTTCACTCCCGTGGTTCACTACTTACAACACGGCCCGCCTCTCGTGACATCTAGTGGTCAGTTTCGCATTCCATAAGGGTGTCCGACACACAAAAACCAGTACCGCCTCGGCGCCGCACAGCGTCGACGTTATTCCTCCACCAGGACACGCTTGAGGCAGGAGCGACCTTGGTAGGCGTGGCACTGCTTGGAGGCAAGGCCGATGCTGAGCACGTAGGCCTGTGGCGAGGTCGCGTGGGTGTACCGGGACCGGCACTGGATGGACGATTCGCTTTACGGTCAGGTACACGGCGACCGAGCGAGGTACTCCGTCCCACGACTTTCCGTCGAGTGTGCGTCAGTCCAGCAGTGAATTTAAGCCTTTCCTACGATCTGGTGTCATTTGAAGTCACCTAGGATTTCTCATTCCGTGGCGTACGCACAGTAGCATCATCTGTAGCCACCCTTTACGTCTGCACAGCTTGAACTACCTCACATGTTTCAAACCTTATTTGTCTTCGTTTTCAAGCTGTGACTGAATTTGCCTTTATAGGGCATGTTTTGCGCTTGGATTAGGTACAGAAAACTGCCCAAATTTGTAGTCTGCGTATTGCGACAGTCATTAAATTTATAAATTTATTTTCGTAATTATTGTCGTGAATCATTTTGAAAAAAACTGCGGCTCGAAGGTCAACATGACTAGCTGTGAACAGGTTGTTGTATTTCCAGTATCACAAGATGTACTCTAGCAGAATAAAGGAAGAGGAAATTCTGGCGTGCCTTCGAAACGGATTTCTTCTGACGCCGACTCGGAGATTGGCAGTAGCAGTGAAAGTGGAGATAATGTGTTACCTGAAGACAGTAATCTCGATTTGGGGATGTACGCCGTAACAAATAGTTTTCCAGACTAAGCAGAAACTCCTGGACGTCCAAGTATATCAAAAGAACTATTAACAAAAAATAAATAAATAAATAAATAAATAAAACTGTTGACTGTTGTTTCAGTTGAAAAACGTGCAACAGAAGCAAAGGTCCTACTAATACACGGCACCTCAGCGCGCAGTATTAATTGTAGAACAAAGAAGGAACCTCACAGAAGCAGATGGTAGTGCGCCCTCTGTAAAATAGCCCTATGCCTAACTGCGGAAAGGAGCTGAAGTTTACATTACCATCAAAAGCAGGACATTTCACGTACAGTAGCTCCATTTGAAATTACCCCGTACGTGTTCAACTAATGTATGTAACACTTGTTTTTCGCATTGTTTTTTTCTCGTTGTGTGTCTAATAATCTAAAAGATAAGAAAATTCGGAAAACCTAATTTTCAATATTTGGACTCTGAATGGTTTAAGCGGCCCGTCAGCTTGGACACAGACTGGTCCCGGCAGTCACTGCGGGCAGTACCCGACGGCCCCTTTAATTTGCAACACTGTGACAGCCAAACTTTGTTCGTGCCTTTAACAGGAGCAACTGTGTGTGTGTGTGTGTGTGTGTGTGTGTGTGTGTGTGTGTGTGTGAAGGCAGGCGGGGGTTTAGGGGGCGCGGGGAGGGGGGGGGGGGGGGGTGAGTGTCGAGGTAGGCATGGGAGGGTGGATCAATTCATTGTAGGAAATTGTGTGACGCCATTTTACCTTCACATCCACAGCTTAAGTTGTGTGAGATGCTACAAGAACATACATGAAGACCCACATCGACTTCATACAGCGATGTATGGACGTCATGACTGCGGCACGTTACGGCGTCACACAATACAGATTTCTCAGGCAGAGATCTGGACTGTGCGGCTGGTCCCGGCGGAGGTTCGAGTCCTCCCTTGGGCGTGTGTGTGTGTGTGTGTGTGTGTGTGTGTGTGTGTGTGTGTGTGTGTGTGTCCTTAGGATAATTTAAGTTAAGTAGTGTGTAAGCTTAGGGACTGATGACCTTAGCAGTTAAGTCCCATAAGATTTCACACACATTAGAACATTTTCAGGCAGAGATCAAGCGCAGTTCGGTAATCCTAAATATCAGTATGTTGTCATGTTCCTAATCCCTGTTATCAAGTCTTAACAGTCAGATGTATCCTTGGCTTTGAAATGTTTAGAAATGCTAATGTGCTACGTGATACCGACGGAAAAATAGCTAAATCTTGGTGCTTATTGACATTCTCTCTGTAAGAGAACCGTGGCATTGCGAAGCTGACCAACAGGCAACCCCCCCCCCCACCCACATACACAAAAACGCTGCAATAGAAGACAGTTCTGTGTGGGTAGAAGTCGTATGCCACTATACATTAATGCCCAAAAATTTGGCACATTTTGCGTGTCTGCTCATATGAGTAATTTTAGGACCAAGCCAGCAGGGAACGGAAAAAGTTAACGGAAATAAAAAAAATAGTTTTACTGATAAAAAACGAAAGAGTAACTATTACCCAAAAATTACTTTAAAAATATATCACCCCTCCGTATTCTGACCAAGGATTTCGGGAGGTTTCCATTGGTTGCAAGATAAAGGTAACGAATAATTTGGAGTTTGAAATTTGCACCATAACTGCGCTGAATAGCAAAGTTTTTTGGTTTTCGCTCATTAGTGAAGACTATGTTTTCATCTTTAGTTATAAAAACGCTGTGCCTGTCATGTGCAAAGCAGGACGGCTCCAAGCCCGAAAATACTCGCTACGTAAATGAAAAGTCACTAATCGAAGGCCGGCCGCTGTGGCCGAGCGGTTCTGGGCACTTCAGTCCGGAACCGCGCTGCTGTTATGGTCGCAGGTTCGAATCCTGCCTCGGGCATGGATGTGTGTGATGCCCTTCGGTTAGCTAACTTTAAGTAGTTCTAAGTCTAGGCGACTGATGACCTCAGATGTTAAGTCCCATAGTGCTTAGAGCCATTTTTGAACTAATCAAAGACGGTCCCACCGTATCACCACCAGCAACGATAACAACAACAACTAATCAACCAATTCCATCACACGGCGATGTGGCCTCTTTGACACGGCGTGCAACATAGGATCCCTACAGGTTCTTCCTTTTCTGCCGATCTTTTAGTTTTCGGTTGCCAACTGAACCCAGCTCTCATGTCTCTGTCCCATCTGTCAGCTGGACTGCCCAAGGCTCGTTTTATTTATTTGGTTGTTGTCGATTATTTTTTGTAAATTGCTCTCGAATCTAATGTCTGTTTTGACCATCTACCATCCTTTCATCGAGCGGCATGAGCGGCCCACTGTCATTTGAACGAATTTACTCTTTCCATTAAACCTTTTTTTACGTCAGATACCTACTGCTGTCTTTCTCTGTGTAGCCCAACATCGAACTTACTATTGCTCTTTGAGCTAATTTGAGTTTTCTAACAATGAATTCATTTTATGTCCATCTAAGCTATTACTCGGTTTCAAACTAAGGAACGAACAATAAAATTGAAATTTAAAGGCTGTGTAATAATATGGCCATACACTGAGGTGACAAAAAGTCATTGTATAGTGGTATGCGAGAATGCATATGGTGGTAATATCGCGTACACAATGTATAAAAGGGCAGTGAATTGGCGGAGCTGCCATTTGAACCCAGGTAATTCAAGTGAATAGGTTTCCGGCGTGATTACCACACGACAAGAATTAACAGACTCTGAATGCAGATAAATAGTTGGAGCTAGACGCACGGGATATTCCGTTTTGTAAATCGTTAGGGAATTCAATATTCCGAGATCCACAGTGCCAAGAGTGTGCCGGGAATACAAAATTCAGTCATTATCTCTCATCACGGAAGACGCAGTGGCCGACAGCCTTCACTTAACACTTTACCGTCCGCACGACTCGTACAAATTTATTCGCTTGGCGCCGGCAGCGCTAATTCGGATTACTTGGCTTGTTGCCGGCCGCCTGTCACCTTTCCGTTGATTACAAGCTACAAACACATTGACTTTTGCACGCTTTAGTTTTTACGGAAATCCTCTATTTTGCCGTCACGTTCCACAAACTCGAATTTTGTTTTCAGGTAACTTCTCTGCAAGTTCTACACTGTTATAGTAATTATCCATGTAGAGGTGATACCACTTTCCATAAGAAGGTGTCAATAGTTCAATCATTGTTTTTGCTAAAGGCTTTCCAGCACCGGAATATATCTTGAATGAGGAAATGTATCCCGTACTCGAAAAACTTTAAAATTTAAATGTCCACGCCACGGCATCATTCCTTCACCAGTTGAGATGTTTTGACTCAGATTAAACGTTTCTTTAGACTTTTTGGAAAAATAATCAATTACGAATTGCGCTCTCAAAAGCCGGTCGGCCTTATCCGCTTTATTGCAGTTGCCGGAAAAATGTAAAAATGATAATATTTGTCTGAATCGGTTGCGGGACATCGTTTTGCGAAATATCGGTGTGTCTATCAACGGATTCGTTGACCAGTAATCATAGATCCTTGCTCGTATTTTCAATTCCCATAAGTATAGCAAGCCCAAACACTTTTCTGAGTTCTGGTCACGTAACGTCGACAAATTTGGCATTTTTTTATCCAGTTTTCTTCTATTGCAATTTTGACTGTAATACTTGTTGGCTTCGTTGCTAATATATTCAAATAGATCGTTCCCAATATATAATTCTACGATACCCACGACGCTCTGCGTATCTTTGGGAAATGTGTGTGGAGCCGAATATCCTTCAAGTTTATTATTGGTCCTCAGTAAATCATAGTCTGTCTTCTTCGTCTGATTGATCCGAATCAGATGGCAACCGTGTCGTTAGCCGAATTCTTCTTGGACGTATTTCAGTATCTTCCGACGATTCTGCTTCACTTTCATTTCTTTTTATATCCAATGTCTTCTTCCCTATCGGCCAAGTCGGCCGGAACATCAGACAAGACGTCCGCGCATTCATCGTAAATAATCGTATCGTCTCTTTCGTCTGCCATGATGAAAGTGCATAGGTTCTTATAAAAACAAAAAACTTGTTGACGTGTTTAACTTATTGTTACCTAAACAAAACACCAACAGAATGAAAAAGATAGTAAAGTGCTGTCACCGGCCACTGAGCGATACAATGCACACGACACCACTGTGGTGTCGCCGGCCCCTGCGCGATACTATGCAGACGACACCCTGTGGTGTCGCCGGTCAGCAAAATGTTAACGACAGACAGCAGCGACGTTTTCGTAGAGTTGCCAGTATTAACAGACAAGCAACATTGCGTGCAATGACCGCAGAAATCTATGTGAGACGTACGACGAACGTATCCATTAGGACACTGCTGTGAAATTTGACTTTATTTGGCTATGGCAGCAAAAGACGACCGACGCGAGTGCCATCGCTAACAGCACGACATCGCCTTTAGCGCCACTCCTTGGCTTGCGACCATATCGGTTGGACCCTAGACAATTGGAAAACCCTGGTGTGGTCAGGTGAGTCCTGATTTCAGTTGCTTCTTGAGCTGATGCTAGGGTTCGAGTGTGGAGCAGACCCCACAGAGCCATGGACCCAAGTTGTTAAGGTTGGGGTTGTTTTGGGGGAGGAGACTAGACAAAGAGATCATCGGTCTCATCGGATTAGGAAAGGACGGGAAAGGAAGTCGGCCGTGCCCTTTCGAAGGAACCACCCCGGCATTTGTCTGGAGCGATTTAGGGAAATCACGGAAAACCTAAATCAGGATGGCCGGACACGGGATTGAACCGTCGTCCTCCCGAATGCGAGTCCAGTGGGACCGAAGTTGTCAACAAGGCACTGTGCAAACTGCTGGTGGCTCCATAGTGGTGTGGGCTATGTTTACATGGAATGGACTGGATCTTCTGGTCCAACTGAATAGATCACTGATTTGAAATGGTTAGGTTCGGATACTTAGAGACCATTTGCAGCCAAACAACGATGGAATTTTTATGGATGACTATGCACCATGTCACAACTGTTCGCGATTGGTTTGAAGAACGTTCTGCACAATCCGGAAAATGATTTGAGCACACAGATCGCCCGACTTTAATCTCATCGAACATTTATGGGACATAATCGAGAGGTCACTTCGTGCACAGTATCCTGCACCGGGAACATGTTCGCAATTATGGACAGCTATAGAGGCAGCGTGGCTCAACGTTTTTGTGGGGGACTTCCAACGACTTGTTGAGCCCGTGTCACGTCGAGTTTGTGCACTACCCCAGGCAAAAGATGTCGGACACGATATTAGGAGGTATCCCATGACTTCTGCCACCTCTGTGTACACTACTGGCCATTAAAATTGCTACACCACGAAGATGACGTGCTACAGACGCGAAATTTAACAGACAGGAATAAGATGCTGTGATATGCAAATAATTAGCTTTTCAGAGCATTCACACAAGGTTGGCGCCGGTGGCGGCACCTACAACGTGCTGACATGAGGAAAGTTTCCAACCGATTTCTCATACACAAACAGCAGTTGACCGGAGTTGCCTGGTGGAACATTGTTGTGATGCCTCGTGTAAGGAGGAGAAATGCGTCCCATCACGTTTCCGATTTTGATAAAGGTCGGATTGTAGCCCGTCGCAATTGCAGTTTATCGTATCGCGACATTGCTGCTCGCGTTGGTCGAGATCCAATGACTGTTAGTAGAATATGGAATCGGTGGGTTCAGGAGGGTAATGCGGAACGCCGTGCTGGATCCCAGCGGCCTCGTATCACTAGCAGTCGAGATGACAGGCATCTTATCCGCATGGCTGTAACGGATCGTGCAACGACGTCTCGATCTCTGAGTCAACACATGGGGACATTTGCAAGACAACGACAATCTGCACGAACAGTTCGACGACGTTTGCAGCAGCATGGACTGTCAGCTCTGAGATCGTGGCTGCGGTTACCCTTGACGCTGCATCACAGACAGGAGCGCCTGCGATGGTGTACTCAACGACGAACCTGGGTGCACGAATGGCAAAACGTCATTTTTTCGGATGAATCCAGGTTCTGTTTACAGCAGCATGATGGTCGCATCCGTGTTTGGCGACATCGCAGTGAACGCACATTGGAAGCGTGTATTCGTCATCGCCACACTGGCGTATCACCCGGCGTCATGGTATCGGGTGCCATTGGTTACACGTCTCGGTCACCTCTTGTTCGCCTTGGCGGCACTTTGAACAGTGGACGTTACATTTCAGATGTGTTACGACGCATGGCTCTACCCTTCATTCGATCCCTGCGAAACCCTACATTTCAGCAGGATAATGCACGACCGCATGTTGCAGGTCCTGTACGGGCCTTTCTGGATACAGAAAATGTTTGACTGATGCCCTGGCCAGCAGATTCTCCAGTTCTCTCACCAATTGAAAGCGTCTGGTCAATTGAGGCCGATTAACTGGCTCGTCACAATACGCCTGTCACTACTCTTGATGAACTGTGGTATCGTGTTGAAGCTGCATGGGCAGCTGTACCTGTACACGCCATCCAATCTCTGTTTGACTCAATGCCCAGGCGTATCAAGGCCATTATTACGGCCAGAGGTGGTTGTTCTGGGTACTGATTTCTCAGGATGTATGCACCCAAATTGCGTGAAAATGTAATGACATGTGAGTTGTAGTATAATATATTTGTCCAATGAATATCCGTTTATCATCTTCATTTCTTCTTGGTGTAGCAATTTTAATGGCCCTTTGTGTAGATTGGGTCACGCAGGTAAGTCACACCCTAAGTTTCCGTGACCGAATTTTGGTGCTGAAGCTGGGTTTCTGTTTTAGGCAATACGGTACTAAAAGAAAGTAAAACAAAAGCTAGGTGTAACTTAGGCGCGCAGATCTGCGAGCGTGCGCCCTACTTAGGTCGTTGGCGACGCAGACTTTTGCACGTTTCGCGATGAAAGTGTCGCCTTTCTCCGCTGTGCGGTAGCAGATCTTGGTGGCAAAGTGCCAGCCAGACACCTGCAGGGAAAGCCGGTATTTGCACGCCAGGCCGCGTTTGCTTGTTTGACTTGTCGGACGGGATATGGGGTGTGCGTTAGCCAGGACAGCGGGCACTGGTGTGGCACGGCAAAGCACTTACTTGTTAGTGCCTTAAAGGGCCGTCACTGCGGCAGAGGCGCGTGAAACGGGTGAGCGCCCGACACCTTCGAGGTCTCCCTAGGCGCTCGACTACGTTCATTTTACAACTAGTGTATCATTTGTTATTTTTCGCCCCGTTAATCCGAGAGCAGCAACGAGCAAAATTTTAAAAACAGAATTTTTCTCTGTGCCAAACTTTCGTAAATGGTACGTAGGCTCCATGGGTTTTGACTTCAGTCTGCTGGTTTTCCATCACGTATACTGCGACGTTCAACCACAGACATACATTACCAATCGTCGTCTTTGTTTGTCTGCTTCTTTTTTCCGCATTTGCACATATACAAGTTGTAGAGGTTAACTTCCGTCTTCCGCAACTGTAAGAAAAGTCTTATTGAGACCAGATGCGGTTGAGACCATTTATTTTGCAGTATCTTCAGTGACAGGGTTTTTTTATTGTTCATTGCATTCTTCGTCTTCCACGTGTATGTGTTGAGTTTTTATACACAGTACATTCACAGCACTTTATAAATTCACATTTCTTTGTCGGTCAGTATCACTACCCTCTCACCCTTTCGAGAAATGGTGAGAGGACAGTGATCGACCCCGACAAAGACATGTGAATTTCTTTTTCTCAATTCTGATATCAAGTAGCACTTGCCCCATATTTGGTTGAAATAGATTCATTGGTTTAGAATGATATGGCTGACATACATACACACACACACACACACACACACACACACACACACACATATATATATATATATATATATATATATATATATATATATATATATATATATATATATTATTGGTGTTTTGCCCTTAAAGAGCGCATTTGGACTAAACTACATGGCCAGTTCCTTTTGCTGCCTTCCTTGCTGCCCAAACTTCCCTCATTCGCTCGCTGTGTTTCTGTTTCCGGTCCTCTGTCCATGCTTCTTGTCGGCTTCGTGTCTTCGGCTTCATCTTGATTGCCTTTTTGGTTGCCCATATTTCTTTCATCTTCTGGCTGTGATCTTGCTTTCGTTCTTCGGTCCATTTTATGCCTGTTCGTTTGTCGCATTGTATCGCATGTAGTTTACTTTTCTTAATGATGTTTCTGAACTTTATTCTGTCGTTTATTGTGTCTGCTGTTATGTTGAGCTGGTTCAGGTCGTTTTCTACCTCTGCCACCCATTTGTTGTTTCTAGTGGTTACCCAGTCAAAGATCTGTTTGGTCAGCCTGTGTGATGGCATTCTGTATAGGTGTCCATAGAATTGTAGTCTGCGTTTTCTAATCTTTTCTGTGATTGTCTCCGTATGTTTGTACAGTTCCTCTGTAGGTTTCTTGATCCATATTCCATTGTTGTTAGTTGCGCCAAATATTTTCCTAAGTATTTTCCGTTCTACTTTTTCTAATTGTCTGATACGTGTATGCCCTCGGATTAGTGTGGTCTCTGCTGCATATAGTGCCTCGGGGAGCACCACCGTGTCGTAAAGGCGTAATTTGGCTTTTTGTGAGATAGACTTCTTGTTGTAATGATTCCACACTACTTTGTATATATATATATATATATATAATACACTAGGTGATCAAAAGTAGCCGGACACCTGGCTGAAAATGACTCACGCGTTCGTGACGCCATCCATCGGTAATGCCGGAATTCAGTATGGTGTTGGCCCACCCTTTGCCTTGATGACAGCTTCCACTCTCGCAGGCATACGTTCAATCAGGTGCTGGAAGGTTTCTTGGGGAATGGCAGCCCGTTGTTTACGGAGTGCTGCACTGAGGAGAGATATCGATGTTGGTCGGTGACGCTTGGCACGAAGTCGGTGTTCCAAAACATACCAAAGGTGTTCCATAGGATTCAGGTTAGGCCAGTCCATTACAGGGGACGTTATTGTCGTGTAACCACTCCGCCACAGATGCTCGATCGAGTTAAAAGACGCAATCGCCATCCCTTAACTGCTCTTGAGCAGTGGGAAGCAAGAAGATGCTTAAAACATCAATATAGGCCTCTGCTGTGATAGTGCCACGCAAAAAACAAGGGGTGCAAGCCCCCTCCATGAAAAACACTACCGCACCATAACACCACCGCCTCCGCATTTTACTGTTGGCATTACACACGCTGACAAATGACGTTCACCGGGTATTCGCCATACCCACACCCTGCCATCGGATCGCCACATTGTGTACCGTGAGTCGTCACTCCACGCGACGTTTTTCCACTGTTCAATCGTCCAATGTTTACGCTCCTTACACCAAGCGAGGCGTCGTTTGGCATCTACCGGCGTGATGTATGGCTTATGAGCAGCCCCTCGACCATGAAATCCAAGTTTTCTTACCTCCCGCCTAACTGTCATAGTACTTGCAGTGGATCCTGATGCAGTTTGGAATTCCTGTGTGATGGTCTGGGTAGATGTCTGTCTGTTACACATTAAGACCATCTTCAACTGTCGGTGGTCTCTGTCAAATAACAGACGAGGAAGGCCTGTACGCTTTCGTGCTATAGACGTCCCTTCACGTTTCCACTTCACTACCACACCGGAAACAGTGGACTCCGTGAAGAATGGGCTTCGATTCCCCAAGAAACCTTCCAGCACCTGACTGAACGTATGCCTGCGAGAGTGGAAGCTGTCTTTAAGGCTAAGGGTGGGCCAACACCATAATGAATTCCAGCATTACCCATGGAGAGCGCCACGAACTTTTTAAGTCATTTTCAACCAGGCGTCCGGATACTTTTGATCACATAGTGTAGGAAGCACGTCCAGAAACGGTTCGTTTCCATTTTACAAGGTAAACAAGAGCTACTCAGTCGTGCGCTAGATGTTTCTTACACAGTTTGGTTATGGTTGGCTACCCACATTCATGAATGGTACGACGACGTGATGTTCCTCTGTTTCCCTCTGCCTTGTTTTCGTGCTTCCTGGTGATGCGTCAGTTGACATTATGGTGACTACAGTAATAGCCGGCCGGGGTGGCCGAGCGGGTCTAGGCGCTACATTCTGGAACCGCGCGACCGCTTCGGTCGGAGGTTCGCATCCTGCCTTGGGCATGGATGTGTGTGATGTGCTTAGGTTAGTTAGATTTAAGTAGTTCTAAGTTGTAGGGGACTGATGACCTCAGAAGTTAAGTCCCATAGTGCTCAGATCCATTTGAACCATTTGAACCACAGTAGTAGGGTGCGTGAATACACGTTCGCAGAGCATACTGATATATTGTTAGTTTACGGCGAAGTTTGCCGTAATGGAAGAGAAGCTCAACCTCTGGACCACGAGTGCTTTCAAAATCGTGTGACTTCGTGTCATCCCATGGTTGGTTCAAATGGATCTGAGCACTATGGGACTTAACTACTGAGGTCATCAGTCCCCTAGAACTTAGAACTACTTAAACCTAACTAACCTAAGGACATCACACACATCCATGCCCGAGGCAGGATTCGAACCTGTGACCGTAGCGGTCGTGCGGTTCCAGACTGTAGCGCCTAGAACCGCTCGGACACCTTGGCCGGCTGTCATCCCATGTCTGCTAGAGTGGAGCACCGTCTGCGGGAAAGGGGAGATTCACAAGTGATGGAGCAAATTGTGGTGTTCCACGAAGACGGCGTACTGTGTATTGGAAGAGGAAGTGCTTTGTAAAGTTGAAGAGAACCCACCGACGAGTACTCGAGCCATTGCACGTGTCTAGAATGTGTCTCACTCGTCTGTCTGGCGTATTCTGCATCATGCACGCCACGCTCCCAGCGGATTTTGTGCCATGTGTCAATTTCTGTACTTGGTTTTTACACCGTTGTGTGGATTTTCCACAGTTTCCAAGGCTAATATTGTTCAACGACGAAGGGCGTTCCAACATAGAAGGTTTTCTGAACGCTCGAAAAAGCCACATTTGGGAATCAAGCCACGTGTACAAGAAGATTTCACCACACCTTCAGCGTCAGTGTCTGTGCAGGCCTTGATATTTCTGCAACAAATGCTGGCGGAGTTTTTTGGAATTTGGGCCATTGGTCTTTCGAAACGAATTTGGTAACACCATGATGTCGCGGCAATACATTTTGCAGTTCGCGTCCGAAACCATCTGAACATAGTCTAATGGGACATGTGGATCGCTGGCCGCAGGTGGCCGAGCTGTTCTAGGCGCTTCAGCCTGGAACCGCGCGACCGCTACGGTCGCAGGTTCGAACCCTGCCTCGGGAATGGATGTGTCTGATGTCCTTAGGTTAGTTAGGTTTAAGTAGTTCCACGTTCTAGGGGACTGATGACCTCAGATGTTAAGTCCCATAATGCTCAGAGCCATTTGAACCACTTTTGACATGTGGATCGACCGAGGTGGATCATTTGTTTGGCCACCAAGATCCCCAAGATTTAACCCTTTTAGGATGTTCTTGTTGGGCCACATGAAGAGTCTTGTTTACGAGACCCTTGTCCAGCCAGAGAAAGATCTGGTTGCGGCAGAACTGATTAGCAATACACCACGCATTTTGGACAGAGTTTATGCGAACAACTGCGCAAGTACACTGTGAGCACCGAAATTGGTGGTCGTCTTATCGAAAAGTTGTTGTAATATCGCAGTAAATAAGAGTGAAATCTGTACACCTTGTTTGCCGGCCGTTGTGGCGCAGCGGTTCTGGGCGCTTCAGTCCGGAACCGCGCTGCTGTTACGGTCGCAGCTTCGAATCTTGCTTCAGGCATGGATGTGTGTGATGTCCTTAGATTAGTTAGGTTTACGTAGTTCTAACTTCTAGGGAACTGATGACCTCAGTTGTTAAGTCCCATAGTGGTTAGAGCCATTTGAACCATTTGTACACTACTGGCCATTAAAATTGCTACACCACGAAGAAGACGTGCTACAGACGCGAAATTTAACCGACAGGAAGAAGATGCTGTGATATGCAAATGATTAGCTTTTCAAAGCATTCACACAAGGCTGGCGCCGGTGGCGACACCTACAACGTGCTGACATGAGGAAAGTTTCCAACCGATTTCTCATACACAAACAGCAGTTGACCGGCGTTGCCTGATGAAACGTTGTTGTCATGCCTCGTGTAAGGAGGAGAAATGCGTACCATCACGTTTCCGACTTTGATAAAGGTCGGATTGTAGCCTATCGCGATAGCGGTTTATCGTATCTCGAAATTGCTGCTCGCGTTGGTCGAGGTCCAATGACTGTTAGCAGAATATGGAATCGGTGGGTTCAGGAGGGTAATACGAAAAGCCGTGCAGGATCGCAACGGCCTCGTATCACTAGCAGTCGAGATGACAGGCATCTTTTCCGCATGGCTGTAACGGATCGTGCAGCCACCTCTCGATCCCTGAGTCAACAGATGGGGACGTTTGCAAGACAACAACCACGACGTTTGCAGCAGAATGGACTATCAGCTCGGAGACCATGGCTGCGGTTACCCTTGACACTGCATCACAGACAGGAGCGCCTGCGATGGTGTACTAAACGACGAACCTGGGTGCACGAATGGCAAAACGTCATTTTTTCGGATGAGTCCAGGTTCTGTTTACAGCATCATGATGGTCGCATCCATGTTTGACGACATCGCGGTGAACGCACATTAGAAGCGTGTATTCGTTATTGCCATACTGGCGTATAACCCGGCGTGATGGTATGGGGTGCCATTGGTTACACGTCTCCGTCACCTCTTGTTCGCATTGGCGGCACTTTGAACAGTGGACGTTACATTTCAGATGTGTTACGACGCATGGCTCTACCCTTCTTTGGATCCCTGCGAAACCCTACATTTCAGCAGGATAATGCACGACCGCATGTTGCAGGTGCTGTACGGGCCTTTCTGGATACAAAGAATGTTCGACTGCTGCCGTGGCCAGCAGATTCTCCAGATCTCTCACCAACTGAAAACGTCTGGTCAATGGTGGCCGAGCAACTGGCTGGTCACAATACGCCAGTCACTACTCTTGATGAACTATGGTATCGTGTTGAAGCTGCATGGGCAGCTGTACCTGTACACGCCATCCAAGCTCTGTTTGACTCAATGCCCAGGCGTATCAAGGCCGTTATTACGGCCAGAGGTACTGATTTCTCAGGACCTATGCACCCAAATTGCGTGAAAATGTAATCACATGTCAGTTGTAGTATAATATATTTGTCCAATGAATACCCGTTTATCATCTGCATTTCGTCTTAGTGTAGCAATTTTAATGGCCAGTAGAGTATATCTTGTTGCCTTATATTACGGAAACGAACTATTTTTGGACATGAGTTACTATGCGAAACCCATCTACAACATTCAGAAGTGCGTAGCATGAATTGTGAAACATCCTGTATGTCCCCATTATGGATGGCTGTATGGTCTTGAAAGCGAACGGTAAAGATCTGTACCGTTCGCCACACGCCACAAGGTGGCTTTTACGGTACACCTATCAATGTTTAGTGGCGCCCTCTTCACTTGGTAAGCCTTGGTCAGCTACACACACACTCCAGTGAGGTGGAAAGGAAAGATTTCCTGAGTCACCTGAGGACGCAGACATCTGCGTTCTTCGACAGCAGCCGCAAACCACCTGTGGACAAGCCGAACACCGCAGCAGCAGCTCGATAGGTAAAAGGCGGTGCCGGTGCGGTTGCAGGCTGCAGGACCTGGCTATTGCGACACGGGCGGGCGTGGCAGCGGCCGTTTCTGCGCGCCTCCGCTCCCGTCGAGCGGTGCCGGTGTATTTTGGCAGAGCTCCTGCCGCGAACGCTCCCAACACCGGGGCTGACCTGCCCTGCCCGCAATGAGCCGAGCGTGACTATTTCAAGACCGCCGCCTCCTGGAGAATCACGCGCCAAAATACTCGACGCAGTGCTGGCGCCCTCACAGCGGCACCCGAGGTGAAGACGGAGTCGCGACTACGCACGCCACATTGTGTGGCGAAAAGTACTTCGCGTTGCATTACCACTTACAGCTTAGGGTAGGCTACCTGTACACCGGCAGAGAAAACAAGTTAACGAGCATTCCGGAGAACAACTCCCTAATGTTCACTAACATTCGCTTGTACTTTCGAACAAGCGTTTACACAAGACGAACGAGAGAACACTACCGAACGAGCATTGACCGTGCGAACACTACGTTTTTGTTAATTTGGCACTAAACTTAGGTTACCCTATATCCACTGAAATGACAGCTACGTCTTAAGATTTAACAGGGGAAAGCTTCATAAGCATAACAAGGGGAAACGTACGAAGCAGGTACGCAGCACCAGAGCGGGGCAGCAGGCTTACGTAAAATATCATGTGCTTCAAGTCACGTAGAAGGGATCATTACAGTCGGTGACACCATGAAGACGCCAGCCGCGCTCAAGAAATAACACTGTAAGCAATAAATATCATTTCAGAGAAAGAGAGTAAGAGAGAGAGGTTCAAATGGCTCTGAGCACTATGGGACTTAACTTCTGAGGTCATCAGCCCCCTAGAACTTAGAACTACTTAAACGTAACTAACCTAAGCACATCACACACATCCATGCCCGAGGCAGGATTCGAACCTGCGACCGTAGCGGACGCGCGGTTCCAGACTGTAGCGCCTTGAACCGCTCGGCCACCCCGGCCGACAGAGAGAGAGAGAGAGAGAGAGAGAGAGAGAGAGAGAGAGAGGTTGGGGTCTATGGAAGGGGTACATATACACTATGTCATCAAAAGTATCCGGACACCTGGCTGGAAATGACTTAAAAGTTTACGGCGCCCTCCATCGCTAATGCTGGAATTCAATGTGGTGTTGGCTCATCCTTATCCTTGACGACAGCTTCCATTCTCGCAGGCATACGTTCAATCAGGTGCTGGAAAGTTCCTTCGGGAATGGCAGCCCATTCTTCACGGAGTGCTGCACTGAGGAGAGGTATCGATGTCGGTCGATGAGGCCTGGCACGAAGTCGGCGTTCCAGAACATCCGAAAGTTGTTATATAGGATTTACATCAGGACTCTGTGCAGCCCAGTCCATTACAGGGACACTATTGTCGTGTAACCACTCCACCACAGGCCGTTTATTATAAACAGGTGCTCGATCGTGCTGAAAGACGTAATCGCCATCCCCGAATTGCTCTTCAACAGTGGGAAAATGGTTCAAATGGCTCTGAGCACAATGGGACTTAACATCTGAGGCCATCAGTCCCCTAGAACTTAGAACTACTTAAACCTAACTAACCTAAGGACATCACGCACATCCATGTCCGAGGCAGGATTCGAACCTGCGACCGGAGCAGTCCAGACTGAAGCGCCTAGAACCCCTCGGCCACCGCGGACGGCCAACAGTGGGAAGCAAGAAGGTGCTTAAAACAGCTATGTCGGCCTGTGCTGTGATAGTGCCACGCAAAACAACAAGGGGTGGAATCCCCCTCCACGAAAAACACGACCACACCGTAACACCACCGCCTCCAAATTTTACTGTTGGCACTACAAACGGTGGCAGATGTTCACCGAGTATTCACCATACCCACACCCTGCCATCTGACCGCCACATTATGTACCGTGATTCATCACTCCACACAATGCTTTCCTTCTGTTCAATCGTTCAATGTCTACGCTCCTTACACCAAGCGAGGCGTCGTTTGGCATTGACCGGCGGGATGTGTGGCTTGTGCGCGGCCACTCGACCATGAAATCCAAGTTTTCTCGCCTCCCGCCTAACTGTCATAGTACTTGCAGTGGACCCAGATGCAGTTTGAAATTCCTGTGGATGGTCTGGATAGATGTCTGCCTATTACACATCACGACCCTCTTCAACTGTCGGCGGTTTCTGTCAGTCAACAGACGAGGTCGGCCTGTACGTTTTTGTGCTATAGGCGTCCCTTCACTTTCCCACTTCATTATCACACCGGAAACAGTGGACCTAGGGATGTTTAGGAGTGTGGAAATGTCGCGTACAGTGGTGTGACACTAGCGACACTCAATCACCTGACAACGTTCGAAGTCCGTGAGTTCCGCGGAGCGCCCCATTCTGCTCTCTCACGATGTCTAATGAATGCTGAGGTCGCTGATACTTCAAATAACACAATAGCTATGATATTTTTTGGATCGGATGCTTCTTTTTGATTCACCCCGTATTTCGACGACCGACCCAGGATTCTTCAGGTGCTGCAAGTTTTCCAACCATACAGAAGTCCAGGCAGTTAGTACAGACAACAGAAGAACTCGCAGCACTTGAAGATAAAGGATAGTCTGATCGTCCAAACATTCATATTGTGCACAAAAGGGAAACAAGGCGGCAGAACACCCGGAATCTCACTATTACCTCAGTAAAAAAAAAAAAAACCTAAAAATACGAGAAAAACCTTTAAAAAGTTTAAAAATAATATGTCTGCATCTACATGTACATTTATACTCCGCAAGCCACCCAATGGTGTGTGGCGGAGGGCACTTTAGGTGCCACTGTCATTACCTCCCCTTCCTGTTCCAGTCCCGTATGGTTGGCGGGAAGGACGACTGTCTGAAAGCCTCCGGGCGCGCTCGAATCTCTCTAATTTCACATTCGTGATCTCCTCGGGAGGTATAAGTAGGGGGAAGCAATATATTCGATACCTCATCCAGAAACGCACCCTCTCGAAACCTGGCGAGCAAGCTACACCGCGATGCAGAGCGCCTCTCTTGCAAAGTCTGCCACGTGAGTTTGCTAAACATCTCCGTACATCTACACAGTAGATTCTGGGTTTCCACAAATGACATGATACGCGAGCAAAAAACATGTTCTAAAATTCTACAACAGATCGATGCGAGATATATAGGTCTATTGTTTTGCGCATCTGCTCGATGACCCTTCTTGAAGACTGGGGCTACCTGTGCTCTTTTCCAGTCATTTGGAACCTTCCGGTCCTCTAGAGACTTGCGGTACACGGCTGTTAGAAAGGGGCCAAGTTCTTTCGCGTACTCATGTGTAGAATCGAATTGGTATCCCGTCAGATCCAGTGGACTTTCCTCTGTTGAGTGATTTCAGTTGCTTTTCTGTTCCTTAGATACTTATTTCGATGCCAGCCATTTTTTCGTTTGTGCGAGGATTTAGAGAAGGAACTGCAGTGCGGTCTTCCTCTGTGAAACAGCTTTGGAAAAAGGTGTTTAGTATTTCAGCTTTACGCGTGTCATCCTCTGTTTCAATGCCATCATCATCCCAGAGTGTCTGGACATGCTGTTTCGAGCCACTTACTGATTTAACGTAAGACCAGAACTTCCTAGGATTTTCTGTCAAGTCGGTACATAGAATTTTACTTTCGAATTCACTGAACACTTCACGCATAGCCCTCCTTACGCTAACTTTGACATCGTTCAGCTTCTGTTTGTATGAGAGGTTTTGGCTACGTTTAAACTTGCAGTGAAACTCTCTTTGCTTTCGCAGTAGTTTCCTAACTTTGTTGTTGAACCACGGTGGGTTTTTCCCGTCCCTCACAATTTTACTCGGCACGTACCTGTCTAAAACGCATTTTACGATTGCCTTGAACTTTTTCCGTAAACACTCAACATTGCCAGTGTCGGAACAGAAATTTTCGTTTTGATCTGTTAGGTAGTCTGAAATCTGCCTTCTATTACTCTTACTAAACAGATAAACCTTACTCCATTTTTTT
Source organism: Schistocerca piceifrons (assembly GCF_021461385.2). Taxonomy (NCBI): domain Eukaryota; kingdom Metazoa; phylum Arthropoda; class Insecta; order Orthoptera; family Acrididae; genus Schistocerca; species Schistocerca piceifrons. Next base: position 67,731,472 of record NC_060143.1, on the reverse strand, counting down.
TATACTCCTATTTACTTCCATATTCAGGGATGCTGCAACGGCCTTATGATCACTGATTCCCTGTTCTGCGCTTACAGAGTCAAAAAGTTCGGGTCTGTTTGTTATCAGTAGGTCCAAGATGTTATCTCCATGAGTCGGTTTTCTGTTTAATTGCTCGAGGTAATTTTCTGATAGTGCACTCACTATAATGTCACTCGATGCTCTGCCCCTACCACCAAGAGCAGTTGAATGGAATGGACAGTGTCTTGAAAGGAGGATGTAAGATGAACATTAACAAAAACAAAACGTGGAAATGGAATGTAGTCGAATTAAGTCGGGTGATGCTGAGGGAATTAGATTAGGAAACGAGACAATTAAAGTAGTAAAGGAGTTTTGCTATTTGGAGACCAAAATAACTGATGATGGTCGAAGTAGAGAGGATATAAAATGTAGACTGTCAATGGCAAGGAAAGCGTTTCTGAAGAAGAGAAATTTGTTAACATCGAGTATAGATTTAAGTGTCAGGAAGTCGTTTCTGAAAGTATTTGTATGGAGTGTAGCCCTGTATGGAAGTGAAACATGGACGATAAATAGTTTGGACAAGAAGAGAATAGAAGCTTTCGAAGTGTGGTGCTACAGAAGAATGCTGAAGATTAGATGGGTAGATCATATAACTAATGAGGAAGTATTGAATAGGATTGGGGAGAAGAGAAGTTTGTGGCACAACTTGACCAGCAGAAGGGATCGGTTGGTAGGACATGTTCTGAGGCATCAAGGGATCACCAATTTAGTATTGGAGGGCAGCGTGGAGGGTAAAAATCGTAGCGGGAGACCAAGAGATGAATACACTAAGCAGATTCAGAAGGATGTAAGTTGCAGTAGGTACTGGGAGATGAAGAAGCTTGCACAGGATAGAGTAGCATGGAGAGCTGCATCAAACCAGTCTCAGGACTGAAGACCACAACAACAACAACAACAACAACATATTAAACTTAGTGGCAATTCTTTGTGTTTGTTAGAGGTTTTTCTCTAGCTTTTGTTTAAATTTTTAATTTAAATTTTATTTCAAGCTTTTTAAACTTTATATTTTACTAGTAGACACGGTACGATCGACACAATAGCCCCACATTCACACAGATATTTCCGAGACGAAATACGGAATTGCGACGTGAGATCCTGCCTCGCCGAAACCTCCGTGTTTCAACAATACATGTGTTTTCATGAATATTAGTACAGGTGCAAGATTTTGGTAATGCAATATTGAACTTGTGGTTTTGAGTTTCAACCTGAAACTATTATTTTATGACTTCCATTGACTATGTTTTAGTATAGATTTAGATACTACAGTTAACATAAGCAACAAGCATGGCGACAACTGTAAATCAGGTCGGAAGAGAGTGGGCTGGCATTGCGCTCTCTTGCAATAGGCTACCTAAACCACTAGAGCAACATATTTGATTTAGTACTGAATTGTAGACCTCAAAAAGAAGTACAAAGAAGTCTGCGAGAGTATATGTTTAACAGTTGAGTCACAGTTGCCCTTTTTCTCCTTTGTATGTGCTGAAACGGGCGACCTCAATACGCAAAAATCTTCGCTGTTAGTCAACCGTAAAAGATAACCACATATCCTCGCGAACTTTTATTTAGATCTTTTTGAGTTCTACAATCTGGTACTGTAGCTTGATGTAACACGTATTACGTAGCGCATATCAAGAGAGCGCGCTGACGGGAAACATTTTTATTTAATTTAGGTGATGAAATCTAAACGGCTAAACAGACTTTCGTGGAACATGGCTAAGAGTGATCCCGATTAAACTATCTTACCAAAAAAAGCATTAAACTCGGACCTTTCGTTTATGCCACAGACAAATGGAAATGCCATGTGGCTAGGGCCTCCCGTCGGGTAGACTGTTCGCTTGGTGCAAGTATTTCGAGTTGACGCCACTTCGGCGACTTGCGTGTCGATGGGGATGCAATGATGATAAGGACAACACGACACCCAGTATCTGAGCGGAGAAAATCCCCGACCCAGCCGGGAATCGAACACGGGCCTTTAGGCGTTACATTCCGTCGCGCTGACCACTCAGCTACCAGAGGTGGACTATGCCACAGACACACATGTTAAACTTGCAACATCCCTCTGTTTGCGTCTTGATTTACAGTGAATTTTGTGTAATTCCTGTAAAATTTACATCATGGGACAACACGCGTTCTCAGAGTCGGCAGTGGTGGATTTTTGTTTGGTCTTCTGTCCGAAGAGTGGTTTCATGCAGCTCTCCACACTACCCTGACCTGTGCAAGCCTCTTCATCTCCGCCGGCCGGAGTGGCCGAGCGGTTCTAGGCGCTACAGTCTGGAGCTGCGCGACCGCTACAATCGCAGGTTCGAATCCTGCTTCGGGCATGGATGTGTGTGATGTCCTTAGGTTAGTTAGGTTTAAGTAGTTCTAAGTTCTAGGGGGCTGATGACCTCAGGAGTTAAGTTCTATAGTGCTCAGAGCCATTTGAACCATTTTGAACCTCTTCATCGCCGAGAACTACTGCAACCTACATCCTTCTGAATCTGCTTAGTGTATTCATCTCTAGGCCTCTCTCTAGGATTTTTACCCTCCAATACTAAATTGGTGATCCCTTGATGCCTCAGAACATGTCCTACCAACAGATCCCTTCTTCTAGTCACGTTGTGCACAAATTTCTCCATTCCCAATCCTGTTCAGTACCTCCTCATTAGTTACGTGATATACCCATATAATCTCCACCATTCTTCTTTAGCACCACATTTCGAAAGCTTCTATTCTCTTCTTGTCCAAACTATTTATCGTCCATGTTTCACTTCCATTAATGGCTACACTCCATACAAATACTTACAGAAACGACTTCCTGACATTTAATCTATACTCGATGTTAAATTTTTCTTCTTCACAAACGCTTTCCTTGCCATTGCCAGTCTACATTTTATATCCTCTGTACTGCGACCACCATCACTTATTTTGCTCCCCAAATAGCAAAACTCCTTTACTACTTTAAATGTCTCATTTCCTAGTCTAACTCCCTCAGCATCACCTGATTTAATTCGACTACATTCCTTCATCCTTGTTTTGCTTTTGTTGATTTGCATCTCATATCCTTCTTTCAAGACACTGTCCATCCCGTTGAACTGTTCTTCCAAGTCCTTTGCTGTCTCTGACAATTACAATGTCATCGGCAAAATTAAACGTTTTTATTTCTTCTCCCTGGATTTTAATTCGTGCTCCAAATTTTTCTTTTGTTTCCTTTACTGCTTGCTCAATATACAGATTGAGTAACATCAGGGATAGGCTACAACCCTGTCTCACTCCCTTCTCAACCACCGCTTCGCTTTCTTGCCTCTCGACTCTTATAACTGCCTTCTGTTTTCTGTATAAATTGTAAATAGCCTTTCGCTCCCTGTATTTGATCCCTGCTACCTTCAGAATTTGTAAGCGAGTATTCCAGCCAACATTGTCAAAAGCTGTCTCTAAGGCTACAAATGCTAGAAATGTAGGATTGCCTTTCCTTAATCGATCTTCTAAGATAAGTCGTAGGATCAGTATTGCCTCACGTGATCCTACATTTCAACGGAATCCAAACTGATCTTCCCCAAGGTCGGCTTCGCCTTCGTCAAAAATAGACCACACCCCCCCCCCCCCCCCCACACACACACACACATTCGCCACTGACTCTCACTTGACTGCTCAGGCAACTGGCCTCAGTTGCTTGAGGCTGCAGTCGTATGTGATTGAGTTGCGTTCGCGCGCGTGTTGTGTGTGTGTGTGTGTGTGTGTGTGTGTCGTCTATTTTTGACGAAGGTCTTACTGGCCCAGAGCTTTATTTGTGACCGTCTTTTAGTTGTGCCTATCTGCGACTCAGCATCTCCGCAATATGGTGAGTAGCAACTTCCCTTGTGCCCACACTTGGATCCATTGGACGCCCATGGGCAGAATGCAACCCCCGTCACGTCCACGCGTAGCCAACAGGCCACAGCTGCGGTAAGTGGCTGGAACCGGTCCGGAGAAGACCCCGTGTGGCCAGTGGCATTTGCCGACGAGCCGCTAATCACTGAGCTCTCCCGGCGCTGCCCACCTCATCTTCACTTCCGCGTAGCGACGATCCGCTTACCGTGACCAGTGGAACGCAGTGGTACTGCGCAGTACTTGGCTGGAACTTATCGCCGCAGTGACGGCTGACAGCTGACTACAATTGTCAGGAGAAACAATGGACAGTCACTGTAACTGCTCTGTAGCCGAAGCCCGTGACGTCACCGATTCGCTTTCTCGACTGCTGCGGCTGGATCGCAGACCGAGCTGTCTGGCGGTCACGTTCCGACTGCCAGGTGTGTCCAATACGGTGCCCGCCACGTCTTATTTGAGATATAATATACAAAAACGGCTTTCATTTTGACGACGACGATGGACTGGCAGGGTAGAGTACAGTAGGCTGCTGATTAGTTGGTTGATTTAGTGGAGGCGACCAAACAGAGGTCACCGGTCGCATAGGATTAGGGAAGGATGGGGAAGGAAGTCGGTCCGCAACACTACCAGGAGGCCTTCAACCTCGTAGTGGATAGTGTTAATTATGTTTTGGCTAATCAGTGTATGTATACAAGAACGTTCTCTTTATCTTATATGTTCGTATGCATGTCTGGTTATTCCAGAAACTGAGGAAGGAGTGTAAAGTAACCGCCGCGTTCTTTTCGAGACAGATGTAACTCATTCACATGCATTTGGCGCCTTTTTATTGGCAAAAGGCGCAATGCAACACACTCTTGCAAACACAGAGTCGCGTGGTATCTATCCCCTCCCCTTAAGGAGGTTAAAATCCAACATATTTCACACATAGAACAGTTTCTAACCTGACCTAGTCTCCCTGACCCCACCGAAAACTGACGAAGGAAATCGAACGCACCGTGACCAAGCTGTCGGACGCGGGCGACCTCTGGCGACCGCTTTTGACAATCATTGTCGGTGTCACTGTGAACGCAGCCTTATAGGACCACTTTATTGTCTATCCGTCCGTCTGCTAAAACACTTTTTCCCCAGGAGTGGGTCGACGTTGTTGTTGTTGTGGTCTTCAGTCCTGAGACTGGTTTGATGCAGCTCTCCATGCTACTCTACCCTGTGCAAGCCTCTTCATCTCCCAGTACCTACTGCAACCTACATCCTTATGAATCTGTTTAGTGTATTCATCTCTTGGTCTCCCTCTACTATTTTTACCCTCCATGCTGCCCTCCAGTACTAAATTGGTGATCCCTTGATGCCTCAGAACATGTCCTACCAACTGATCCCTTCTTCTAGTCAAGTTGTGCCACAAACTTCTCTTCTCCCCAATCCTATTCAATACCTCCTCATTAGTTATGTGTTCTATCCATCTAATCTTCAGCAATCTTCTGTAGCACCACATTTCGAAAGCTTCTATTCTCTTCTTGTATAAACTATTTATCCTCCATCTTTCACTTTCATACATGGCTACACTCCATACACATACTTTCAGAAACGATTTCTTGACACTTAAATCTATACCCGATGTTAACAAATTTCTCTTCTTCAGAAACGCTTTCCTTGCCATTGCCAGTCTACATTTTATATCCTCTCTACTTCGACCATCATCAGTTATTTTGCTCTCCAAATAGCAAAACTCCTTTACTGCTTTAAGTGTCTCATTTCCTAATCTAATTCCCTCAGCGTCACCCGACTTAATTCGACTACATTCCATTATCCTCGTTTTGCTTTTGTTGATGTTCATCTTATAATCCCCCTTTCAAGACACTATCCATTCCGTTCAACTGCTCTTCCAAGTCCTTTGCTGTCTCTGACAGAATTACAATGTCATCGGCGAACCTTAAAGTTTTTATTTCTTCTCCATGGATTTTAATACCTACTCCAAATTTTTCTTTTGTTTCCTTGACTGCTTGCTCAATATACAGATTGAATAACATTGGGGAGAGGCTACAACCCTTTCTCACTCCCTTCCCAACCACTGCTTCCCTTTCGTGCCCCTCGACCCTTATAACTGCCATCTGGTTTCTGTACAAATTGTAAATAGCCTTTCGCTCCCTGCATTTTACCCTGCCACCTTCAGAATTTGAAAGAAAGTATTGGCTCAAATGGGTCAAATGGCTCTGAGCACTATGGGACTCAACTGCTGAGGTCATAAGTCCCCTAGAACTTAGAACTACTTAAACCTAACTAACCTAAGGACAACACACACATCCATGCCCGAGGCAGGATTCGAACCTGCGACCGTAGCGGTCGCGCGGTTCCAGACTGTAGCGCCAGAACCGCTCGGCCACCAGCGGCCGGCAAAGAAAGTATTCCAGTCAACATTGTCAAAAGCTTTCTCTAAGTCTACAAATGCTAGAAATGCAGGTTTGCCTTTCCTTAATCTAGCTTCTAAGATAAGTCGTAGAGTCAGTATTTCCTCACGTGGGTCGACGTGTCAAGTTGAAATTCATGTCAGGTACGAAAGTCTACGATCCATTGGCGGCGTAACAAATTTTAACTTTACGTCAAAGTAACCAAAAGATACGGTCATCCACGTCACACATTTTGTTTGACACTCGCAAACTCACACATCATAACCTATAGGGCACTTCCCGTTGACTCAGAATCACGAAATTTGGCAAGAACGAAGGTTTTACAGCACAAGTAAAGGAAAAAATCCGAAAATTGTTAGACCGTAATAATATCACATAAGTATCTTCTTGCCATTAGAACTATCCTCTATTAAAAGCGTAACAAACATAAAATGTATGTTGTCATATTTTAGTAAGTAAATAAAAATGCTTTAGAGTATTACCATATTCTCTCTGTACGTTACAGAGTGTCTCCTGATAGTGGCCAGGCGCTTTTTCTCTGGCGTTTCAGTATATATTTGCAATTGTGTTTTTGGTGTGTGTAGCTGGAGTCAGCCCATATGAAAACTGCCCATGACGCCTTTCAAGCGACGCCCAGTGCTGACTGACGGTTTGTTTCCCGTTGGAAACAAAATCGGTTTTCAAGTGGAATTTAACGAGCCCATTCAATAGAGCAGTCCCGAGTTAGTCTAGTGCGATGCTCCATTTATCTATATGTATTAACAGGAATAGATGCGACAGGAACAAAAGAGAATCGAAGAGTCTGAGATGTGGTACTACAGAAAAACGTTGAAAGTCAGAGTGATAAGGTATGGAATGAAGTGGCTCTGCGAGGAATCGGCGAGGAAAGGAATATATGGAGAAGAAGGGACTGATTGGTAGGGAATCTGTTACGAGATCACAGAATAACTTCCACTTCCATGGTAATAGGAGGGAGCTGTAGAGAGTAAAAACTGTAGGGTGAGACAAAGATTTTAGTACAGCCAACGAATAATTTCGGACGCAGGGTGCAAGTGCTACTCTGAGAGGAGATGGAAATGGAAATGAGCGTTTGGCGTCATTGGCCGGAAGGCCGCTTACGGGGCAGGTCCGACCGCCTTGGTGCAGCTCTTACTTGTATTACATTCGACGCCACATTGGGCGACCTGCGCGCCGGATGGGGATGAAACGATGATGAAGACAACACAACACCCACTCCGTGGGCGGAGAAAATCTCCAACCCGGCCGGGAATCGAACCCGGGGTCGCTACATGGTAGGCAAGCACGTTACCATTTTTTTCTTTTTCTTTTATTCTACTTTTTTTGCCTTAGACCGCTTTTTTTACACTAAAGAACATCTTTTTATTGGTATTCTATTTGGATACTAAATTAGGCAGCTCACAAACACTAAATGAAATGCATCCTCTGCAAAAAAAACATTGTAAAACAAATCACAAATTTAAAGGAACAGGGATGTTGTTGTTTTATTTATTTATTTTCAATAAAGATCACTCTTTTAAAAGGAACATGTAGATCATTTCATGGTATAGTATGTGCATTATATATGGAGCGGTGACGGAAGCGTGAGGTTCATCATCAGCTGTCAAATGTGCACACCGACTGCACCCGGCACATCCCAACTGCGTGGTGGGTCAAGGAAGACTATCTGAAGATAGTTGGCAAAGGTTTCCCGATAGTGTGACCATCTATGAACCTCATTGTGGGCTTGCTCCAAGAAATACCAAAAGTCAAGTCGCGACTTGGCAGCGTCCCCATAGAGGTACGCGATCGTCCAACCTTTGACCCAGATGATCGACCGTGATTTAGTCGCCGGAAAGTAGTCACTCTCCGGAAGTAAGAAGGAAGCAGGTGTAATAGTTGCGGGGTCACACGGAGGTAGCAAGCTATCATCTGTCTTCCTAGGAGCCAGACGTCCTCCACCGCGATACAAGTTAAGCGGCGATGGTCGTCATCCACTTGGCGACATTTCGGGCATAGTGGAGTGTCCACTAGTCCAATTGCATGGAGCCGTTGGTTGGTGATGAACTTGCCACAGGCGACAGAGAACCACAGTGTCCGAAAGAAGGTAGGAAGGAATTTTGGTGTACATGTCTCCAAATCTTCGGCCAATGCAACCTGGGGTGTTTGAGTTCAATGAAATTACGACTTATCCGTCGTAGCAGCCAAACGTAAAAATCCTTCGCGCATGGCGGTCTCGTGCGCGGAAGCTCGTCTCTGATATAACTAAGTTCCACGATAAATGTCGATACATGCGCAAAATGTGGCGTAATGTTGTCCACCGCCACCGGAGGTGTGAGGGACGCTGGAACTAGGAGATCCACTAGGCGGGATGTAAGGGAATCACGCCCGCTACGCCATTGCTTGTACATAGTGGCTAGAAGGAGTGCCGTCGCTCGGCAGTGAACATTCGAAGTCCGAGTCCCCCCTTGTCCGTAGGGCGCGTGAGCGTTGCATATCGCACCTTGAGGGGCGACCCAATCATCACGAAATAGCCTAGTGCTGATTGAAGTCGACGTCCGAGCGTGAGTGGTAGGGGCAGGATCTGCGGAATATGCACCATTCGAGAAACCACATAAGTGTTCAGATACTAGACTCGCTGCAAAGGATCAAGGCGCCGTAGGAGATGATGTCGGACCATGGTACGTGTTGTCTGTAAAATACGTCGGTAGTTAACAGCCGCAGTATGTTTTACAGATGAGGTAAAGTCTATGCCGAGATAGCGGAATCGTTGCACATAAGGAAACGGACTGATTTCTTCCGGCGTAAGGCCACTTCCAACCGGCATTGCCGCCGATTAGTTCATGTTCACCATTCAGCTATCGGGGCGGACTGAGATGAGATTAGCACAGAGGAGGAATTTGTGGTGGGTCGAATCAAACCAGGCATAAAACTCATCATCATCATCATCATTTAAGACTGATTATGCCTTTTAGCGTTCAGTCTGGAGCATAGCCCCCTTATAAAATGCATCCATGATCCCCTATTCAGTGCTTCTGATGTTAAACCTATTACGTCAAAATCATTCTTAACCGAATGCAGGTACCTTCTCCTTGGTCTGCCCCGACTCCTCCTACCCTCTACTGCTGAACCCATGAGTCTCTTGGGTAACCTTGCTTCTCCCATGCGTGTAACATGACCCCACCATCTAAGCCTGTTCGCCCTGACTGCTACATCTATAAGAGTTCATTCCCAGTTTTTCTTTGATTTCCTCATTGTGGACACCCTCCTGCCATTGTTCCCATGTACTAGTACCTGCAATCATCCTAGCTACTTTTATATCCGTAACCTCAACCTTGTTGATAAGGTAACCTGAATCCACCCAGCTTCCGCTCCCATACAACAAAGTTAGTCGAAAGATTGAAAAGTGCACAGATAACTTAGTCTTGGTACTGACTTCCTTCTTGCAGAAGAGAGTAGATCGTAGCTGAGCGCTCACTGCATTAGCTTTGCTACACCTCGCTTCCAGTTCTTTCACTATGTTGCCATCCTGTGAGAATATGCATCCTAAGTACTTGAAACCGTCCACCTGTTCTAACTTTGTTCCTCCTATTTGGCACTCAATCAGTTTATATTTCTTTCCCACTGACATTACTTTCGTTTTGGAGATGCTAATCTTCATACCATAGTCCTTACATTTCTGATCTAGCTCTGAAATATTACTTTACAAACTTTCAATCGAATCTGCCATCACAACTAAGTCATCCGCATATGCAAGACTGCTTATTTTGTGTTCACACATCTTAATCTCACCCAGCCAGTCTATTGTTTTCAACATATGATCCATAAATAATATGAAAAACAGTGGAGACAGGTTGCAGCCTTGTCTTACCCCTGAAATTACTCTGAACCATGAACTCAATTTACCGTCAACTCTAACTGCTGCCTGACTATCCATGTAAAGGCCTTTAATTGCTTGCAAAAGTTTGCCTCCTATTCCATAATCTCGTAGAACAGACAATAACTTCCTCCTAGGAACCCGGTCATACGCCTTTTCTAGATCCATAAAGCATAGATACAATTCCCTGTTCCACTCATAACACTTCTCCATTATTTGCCGTAAGCTAAAGATTTGGTCCTGACAACCTCTAAGAGGCCTAAACCCACACTGATTTTCATCCAATTGGTCCTCAACTAATACTCGCACTTTCCTTTCAACAATACCTGAGAAGATTTTACCCACAACGCTGATTAAAGAGATACCTCTGTAGTTGTTACAAAAATAAATAAATAAATAAATAAATAAAAATAAAATAAATAAAAAATAAAAAAATAAAAACGAATAACCAGCTGCATGGCGGTAGCAATCAGCACGGGCCAGGGCGATGCACAGTGGCTGCTCTAATGCTGGTTATTCCTTAACTTACTTGTTAATATGTATCGGTGAAACAATGTCGCACTTGGCTATTTGTTTGGGCTGACTCCACTTACACACTACAAACTGAAATTACAAATATCTGTGGAAACACCATAGGAAAGGTGCCTGACGACTACTGGGCCGGTATAAGCCCCTGGTGCCGCGCGGGATAGCCGCGCTGTCTAGGGCGCCTTGTCACGGTCTGTGCGGCTCTCCCCGACGGAGGTTCGAGTCCTCCCTCGGGCGTGGGTGTGTGTGTTGTACATAGCGTAAGTCGGTTTAAGTTAGATTAAGTAGTGAGTAGGCTTAGGGACTGATGACCTCAGCAATTTGGTCGCATAAGACCTTACCACAAATTTCCAAATAAGCCCCTGGTTGCTTCTTTTTCGATTCCACGCTAGTCTCTGGAACTACTGTAGAAATTCTGATATGGTCTCTGAATTCCCGGAACCAATATCAGGAAAAAATCGTCGAGATTCACGGGATGGTTACAATATCTGCATATACAGGGTGTTACAAAACGGTACGGCCAAACTTTCAGAAAACATTCCTCACACACAAATAAAGAAAATATGTTGTGTGGACATGTGTCCGGAAACGTTTAATTTCCATGTTAGAGCTCATTTTAGTTTCGTCAGTATGTACTGTACTTCCTCGATTCACCGCCAGTTGGTCCAACTGAAGGAAGGTAATGTTGACTTCGGTGCTTGTGTTGACATGCGACTCATCTGCTCTACAGTACTAGCATCAAGCACATCAGTACGTAGCATCAACAGGTTACTGTTCATCACGAACGTAGTTTTGCAGTCAGTGCGATGTTTACAAATGCGGAGTTGGCAGATGCCCATTGGATGTATGGATTAGCACGGGGCAATACCCGTGGCACGGTACGTTTGTATTGAGACAGATTTCCAGAACGAAGGTGTCCCGACAGGAAGACGTTTGAAGCAATTGATCGGCGTCTTAGGGAGCACGGAACATTCCAGCCTATGACTCGCGACTGGGGAAGACCTAGAACGACGTGGACACCTGCAATGGACGAGGCAATTCTTCGTCCAGTTGATGATAACCCTGATGTCCGCGTCAGAGAAGTTGCTGCTGTACAAGGTAACGTTGACCACCTCACTGTATGGAGAGTGCTACGGGAGAACCAGTTGTTTCCGTACCATGTACAGCGTGTGCAGGCACTATCAGCAGCTGATTGGCCTCCACGGGTACACTTCTGCGAATGGTTCATCCAACAATGTGTCAATCCTCATTTCAATGCAGATGTTCTCTTTACGGATGAAGCTTCATTCCAACGTGATCAAATTATAAATTTTCACAATCAACATGTGTGGGCTGACGAGAATCCGCACGTAATTATGCAATCACGTCATCAACACAGATTTTCTGTGAACGTTTGGGCAGGCATTGTTGGTGATGTCTTGTTTGGGCCCCATGTTCTTCCATCTACGCTCAATGGAGCACGTTATCATGATTTCATACGGGATACTCTACCTGTGCTGCTAGAACATGTGCCTTTACAAGTACGACACAACATGTGGTTCATGCACGATGGAACTCCTGCACATTTCAGTCGAAGCGTTCGTACGCTTCTCAACAACAATTTCGGTGACCGATGGATTGGTAGAGGCGGACCAATTCCATGGCCTCCACGCTCTCCTGACCTCAACCCTCTTGACTTTCATTTATGGGGGCATATGAAAGCTCTTGTCTACGCAGCCCCGGTACCAAATGTAGAGACTCTTCGTGCTCGTATCGTGGACGGCTGTGGTACAATACGCCATTCTCCAGGACTGCATCAGCGCATCAGGGATTCCATGCGACGGAGGGTGGATGCATGTATCCTCGCTAACGGAGGACATTTTGAACATTTCCTGTAACAAAGTGTTTGAAGTCACGCTGGTACGTTCTGTTGCTGTGTGTTTCCATTCCATGATTAATGCGATTTGAAGAGAAGAAAGATCAATGTGTAGTTTTTATTAATGATAATACACTCCTGGAAATGGAAAAAAGAACACATTGACACCGGTGTGTCAGACCCACCATACTTGCTCCGGACACTGCGAGAGGGCTGTACAAGCAATGATCACACGCACGGCACAGCGGACACACCAGGAACCGCGGTGTTGGCCGTCGAATGGCGCTAGCTGCGCAGCATTTGTGCACCGCCGCCGTCAGTGTCAGCCAGTTTGCCGTGGCATACGGAGCTCCATCGCAGTCTTTAACACTGGTAGCATGCCGCGACAGCGTGGACGTGAACCGTATGTGCAGTTGACGGACTTTGAGCGAGGGCGTATAGTGGGCATGCGGGAGGCCGGGTGGACGTACCGCCGAATTGCTCAACACGTGGGGCGTGAGGTCTCCACAGTACATCGATGTTGTCGCCAGTGGTCGGCGGAAGGTGCACGTGCCCGTCGACCTGGGACCGGACCGCAGCGACGCACGGATGCACGCCAAGACCGTAGGATCCTACGCAGTGCCGTGGGGGACCGCACTGCCACTTCCCAGCAAATTAGGGACACTGTTACTCCTGGGGTATCGGCGAGGACCATTCGCAACCGTCTCCATGAAGCTGGGCTACGGTCCCGCACACCGTTAGGCCGTCTTCCGCTCACGCCCCAACATCGTGCAGCCCGCCTCCAGTGGTGTCGCGACAGGCGTGAATGGAGGGACGAATGGAGACGTGTCGTCTTCAGCGATGAGAGTCGCTTCTGCCTTGGTGCCAATGATGATCGTATGCGTGTTTGGCGCCGTGCAGGTGAGCGCCACAATCAGGACTGCATACGACCGAGGCACACAGGGCCAACACCCGGCATCATGGTGTGGGGAGCGATCTCCTACACTGGCCGTACACCACTGGTGATCGTCGAGGGGACACTGAATAGTGCACGGTACATCCAAACCGTCATCGAACCCATCGTTCTACCATTCCTAGACCGGCAAGGGAACTTGCTGTTCCAAAAGGACAATGCACGTCCGCATGTATCCCGTGCCACCCAACGTGCTCTAGAAGGTGTAAGTCAACTACCCTGGCCAGCAAGATCTCCGGATCTGTCCCCCATTGAGCATGTTTGGGACTGGATGAAGCGTCGTCTCACGCGGTCTGCACGTCCAGCACGAACGCTGGTCCAACTGAGGCGCCAGGTGGAAATGGCATGGCAAGCCGTTCCACAGGACTACATCCAGCATCTCTACGATCGTCTCCATGGGAGAATAGCAGCCTGCATTGCTGCGAAAGGTGGATATACACTGTACTAGTGCCGACATTGTGCATGCTCTGTTGCCAGTGTCTATGTGCCTGTGGCTCTGTCAGTGTGATCATGTGATGTATCTGACCCCAGGAATGTGTCAATAAAGTTTCCCCTTCCTGGGACAATGAATTCACGGTGTTCTTATTTCAGTTTCCAGGAGTGTATATCATACAATCACCAACAAATTTACAATCTTCCATATTAGATGTACCACTTATTTTCGACCAAATATAAATTGTTTCATCGGAATTAACCTTGCGCCTTGTCCTACAATTAAGAGACAATGGACCATAAGGTACTAAATAGGAACCTTCACTTAATACAAGAATTTCGGCCAAATGAACAGTACGAAATGCCAAAACTTCACGTGATGTAAAACTTTCCAAGCCAGTCCTAGAAGCGTCATGACACACAACAACAGCAAAGGTAATCCAACCATTACCTATAGAACTTGATTCAGATGCTTTTGAAATGGAAAAATTCAATTTAAGTCCTAAAAAGTAATTAGGACCTGACAATACAGGTAAAGAGGCAATCTTCTTGAGATTTGTTATCTTCTTACTCGTACTTGGTGCTGGAACAGTACCATAGGTGCCAGTAATATTGACCAATTGTTTGTAGACAAGCATTCGTCTGCGACGGCGATATCCAAAACGGCGACCCATTCTTGAACACTGCTATTCATATAATGAATCAGGGATTCCATGCGACGGAGGGTGGATGCATGTATCCTCGCTAACGGAGGACATTTTGAACATTTCCTGTAACAAAGTGTTTGAAGTCACGCTGGTACGTTCTGTTGCTTTGTGTTTCCATTCCATGATTAATGCGATTTGAAGAGAAGTAATAAAATGAGCTCTAACATGGAAAGTAAGCGTTTCCGGACACATGTCCACATAACATATTTTCTTTCTTTGTGTGTGATAAATGTTTCCTGAAAGTTTGGCCGTACCTTTTTGTAAAACCCTGTATAATTATGTTTGTGCGGAATCGTCAGCGCGCGAGTCCTACTTTTAGTGAAAAGTGAATGTAGACATCACCTCCACATTAAACTAAAGAAACATATCACAAAAATCTTGCCAATGGCGGTGTTTTAACTGAGTAAGACAGAACATGTATCGTTAGGAAACATCTTTCAGTACCTTCATGCTCAGTAGCAGTATTAATGAATTACTGACACAGCAGTTACTGATATCGTGTACACAAGTGGAGAATTTGACCGACGTTATTTCGAAATAATCAATCCATAGACGACTTGATAGGAATTAAGATATTTACGTCGCTCAAACGTCTTCAATTGGAAGTGAGTTACACGTTAAAAAGAACGCGAATATGCTCACATAACAAGGTTTTTTGGGAAAGTTTTTAAGGCGGTAGAGGACGGTACGGTGGGACAGCTGTGTGCCACTTTTCAATCAGAATCTTTTAAACAAGAGGAGCATATTCACCTTCTTTGTGCTCTGTATAGACAGCGGAGTTGACAATGGTGCATGGGTCATAGGAATCTGGTTTAAACGAAGGCTAAATCTTTCTGCCTGACTCATGTAGTACTGTCACCGTCAGAGGGTGGTACGGGACTACAAGTCCCACCGCCACACCTCCAAAGTGAATTGCAGTGACGCAGTCACTGCCCTGTGGAAACTTACTGCCTCACCAACACAGTTAGACCGCAATAGACCGGTGATGCTGTATTGTAAGAACGCGAATATGCTCACATAACAAGGTTTTTTGGGAAAGTTTTTAAGGCGGTAGAGGACGGTACGGTGGGGCAGCTGTGTGCCACTTTTCAATCAGAATCTTTTACACAAGAGGAGCATATTCACCTTCTTTGTGCTCTGTATAGACAGCGGAGTTGACAATGGTGCATGGGTCATTGGAATCTGGTTTAAACGAATAAAAAATGCAGCTGATAACATTACCTTCAAATTAACTGGAAACCTATCGTGGTCCTTACGTGGAAATCTAACGAAGTAAATAAATAACGTGGTATGGCACTTTTGGCTGCGAGATCCCTAGCAGTAGGTTCAGCCACCCTTGTTGGAGAAGTTTCCTTTCTCTGTATAACTTTCCCTCGAGAAAGTTGTGTCTTAAGTATTTTTTAGCGTAGGTGACAGACGTAAGTGCATACACAGTTCTAGTGAGCAGGAACATTGTACATGTACACAGCTCCCCCCCCCCCCCTCCCCGCCCCCCTCTATATAACCTGTGAGGCCGCCGAGCTTACGTTCCATCATCATCAAGTCTCATTTGCTCTCAAGTCAAGGGACGCAGCGGAATGGAATTAAATCAAAAAGCGCGAAAGCCTGGCAATTAGGAACTGTACGCCTTATCTTTTAGGTCACTGACGGCCAAATAGTGGCGGCTAATTTTCTTCCTTATACAAATGAACCAAATTCACTAAACCAGTGTGGATTAATTCAACCAATCAATTGAGGCGACAACCGTCCATTCACCCAAGATGATGACCGACCAAGAAAAACAACGCGATAATCGGTCAGTCAACCAAGGCAATCAATCGAGTCGATAACAACATGTAAATCAGCGCAAATATATTAAGGTGATAATCGAACAGTGCATAAACGCGGTAATAGATCAATGAAATATATTTTATTCGACAAACTATTTACGACGAATAAACAACTGCAATAAACAAACAAACAGATGCGATAACCGACCTAAAAATAGATGCGATAACCGACCACTCCTTAAATAACTGGCGAGATGGTAGGCAAATAAATCGACGCTGAGAACGAAAATTGATCGATAAATATGTCTACGCGTAGACGACCTACAGATCTGTGCGATAATCGACAAATACGTTGGTACGATAATCGACCAACAGCAAGATTTGATCGAGGCGATAACTGAGCAGTTGCGACCTTACTATAGTCATATTTATTATAGCTCTTTGAAGCACTCCTGTTGTAGTGCAAGGGAAAAGGACGAAACATCAGTTACAAACTGAGTCAGATATGGATGTGTGCTGAGACACACCTTACGGCTGCTTCTTAGAATAAGGAATCAGGTTTCTAGGCCAAGACTGCAAAATGTTCAACGGTGGTTCCCTGTTCCACGCAAGAAAGGTATGCGGGAGGAAAAACGAACAGTAAGCTTTCGTGTTCCATTTAATCTCTCTCACTTTTCCATTATGGCCACTTTCCGATAAATGCACACTTATGGAATTTTAACAGCAAATTATTCCGCGTTGTACAACGGCTCTGGGACTGGTGACCTCGTTGTTTTGTCCCCTTCCCCCAAGTCGAACAACCCAGCAACGCCTGTCTTGTAGAGTCCGCAACTGGTGTTAGATGAGAATATTCTGTGTGATGCCCTCGCTGTAACTAAAAGAGCTCGTGACGAAACGCACAATTCTTCGGATCTTTTCTACTCTCTAGTAGACCTATCTGGTAATAGTTCTAGATTGACTATGAATTCTGGAGATTCAGTCGAAAGAGGCACTTGTGAGCGACATCCTTTGTGATTGAAATATTCGTTTAAACCTGGATGAACAAGTAACATTTTCTTTGGCAGAGTAAAGTTTCATTTGAAATTATGTCTTCAAAGAGATTAATGAATGACAATGGTAAATTAAGTTGGTACATACTCAGGACTCTTGTGAACTTCGCTGGAAAGGAGACTGAAACACCTGCTGCTATAAAATTTCGGTGGGTACAATCACGTCTACTCCTAGTACCATCTACGCATTCCTGAATGAAACATTCTCATTTTCAGCAAACTGACGTCTTATTATTTATCAGTCTATTCCCCTTCCGAGCACTCACTAAGTTCGGTCGCTCTGTACCTGTGAACAACTTAAGTGGAAAGGTTAGATGCATGCAAGCTTTGGAAATGAATGACAGCTGCACCTTTACCTACACAACCTGTTCCTGGGATAGGACCACTATCTTGAAGTAGCTGGGAAGTCACTTGCCCGATGAAAGGAAAAGTGGCGGCAAAAAGTTAATAACACTACTTTGTGCGCTGTTGTCCAGAGCTGGATTAAGAACCTGTACGCAGGATCTAGCACAGTCCGGAAATGTTTGTGGAAATCTGTTGTGTGGTCTCATTAAGGTTGGTCTACGCTGGCTTAAAGGCTCTTTCTTCGCCCCCCCCCCCTCCCTCCACCGCCTTTCTCACTGTCTCTCTACCTCTATAACACACACTCTCTCTCTCTCTCTCTCTCTCTCTCTCTCTCTCTCTCACCATTTCCAACAGAAGGTAGGTGATGACAGGTGTACTACTGAACTATTGGTTTAGTGACTCATGCTCACAGAAACACTGACACAAATTATTCACAGAAGAATGGAGCTGCCAGAAGCCGACCTCGGGGAAGCTCAGTTTAGGTTTCGCAAAAAAGTAGAAACACGCGAGGCCATGCTGATGATGACTTACTTAGAAGATATGTTACAGGAAAGCAAACCCATTTAATAACATTTTTAGATTTTGAGAAAGCTTGTGACAATGCTGACTAGAAAACACACTTTGAAATTCTAAAGGTAACAGAGACAACATACAGGGAGCAGAAGGTTATTTATGAGTTGTACGGAAACCAGACGGCAGTTATAAGAGTCGGGGGCGTGAAAGGGAAGCAACGTGCTGACATGAGGAAGGTTTCCAACCAATTTCTCATACCAGGCGTTGCCTGGTGAAACGTTGTTGTGATGCCTCGTGTAAGGAGGAGAAATGCGCACCATCACGTTTCCGACTTTGATGAAGGTCGCATTGTAGCTTATCGCGATTGCGGTTTATCGTATCGCGACATTGCTGCTCGCGTTGGCCGAGATCCAATGACTGTTAGCAGAATATGGAATCGGTGGGTTCAGGAGGTTAATACGGAACGCCGTGCTGGATCCCAACGGCCTCGTATCACTAGCAGTCGAGATGACAGGCATCATATCCGCATGGCTATAACGGATCGTGCAGCCACGTCTCGATCCCTGAGTCAACAGATGGGGACGTTTGCAAGACAACAACCATCTGCACGAACAGTTCGACGACATTTGCAGCAGCATGGACTACAAGCTCGGAGACCATGACTGCGGTTACCCTTGACGCTACATCACAGACAGGAGCGCCTGCGATGGTGTACTCAACGACGAACCTGGAGGCAAAACGTCATGTTTTCGGATGAATCCAGGTTCTGTTTACAGCAGCATGATGGTCGCATCCGTGTTTGCCGACAGCGCGGTGAACGCACATTGGAAGCGTGTATTCGTCATCGCCATACTGGCGTATCACCCGGCGTGATGGTATGGGTCCCATTGGTTACACGTCTCGGTCACCCCTTCTTCGCATTGACGGCACTTTGAACAGTGGACGTTACATTTCAGATGTGTTACGACCTGTGGCTCTACCCTTGATTCGATCCCTGCGAAACCCTACGTTTCAGCAGGATAATGCACGACCACATGTTGTAGGTCCTGTACGGGCCTTTCTGGATACAGAAAATGTTCGACTGCTGCCCTGGCCAACACATTCTTCAGATATCTCACCAACTGATCACGTCTGGTCAGTAGTGGCCGACTAACTGGCTCGTCACAATACGCCAGTCACTACTCTTGAAGAACTATGGTATCGTGTTGAAGCTGCATGCGCAGCTGTACCTGTACACGCCGTCAAAGCTCTGACTCAATGGCCAGACGTATCAAGGCCGTTATTACGGCCAGAGGTGGTTGTTCTGGGTACTGATTTCTCAGGATGTATGCACCCAAATAGTGTGAAAATGTAATCACATGTCAGTTCTAGTATAATATATTTGTCCAATGAATATCTGTTTATCATCTGCAATTCTTCTTGGTGTAGCAATTTTAATGGCCAGTAGTGTATTTTAGGAAAGAGCGGTTCACCCGTAAAGGAGACCGCTAACAGGACGCTGGTACGACCTGTTGTTGAGTACTGCTGTACTGCCTGGCATGCGTACCAGGTCGGGTTGAAGGAAGGCGACGTTCTTTTCAAGAAACACTATTAAGAAAATTTAGAGAACCGACATTTAAAGCTGACTGCCGAATGATTCTATTGCCCCCAACAAACATTGCGCGTAAGGATCACGAGGACAAGTTACGAGAAATTGGGGCTCATAAGGAGGCATACGGACAGTCGTTTTTTCCCTCGCTCTATTTGCGAGTGGTACAGGAAAGGAAACGGCAAGTAGTGGTAGAGCGTACCCTCCAGCGCGCACCGTACCGTGGCTTGTGGAGTATCGATGTAGATGCACAGAGCTAATTCTAAATATAAAATAAATACTAACTTTAAGAGCCTCTGTAAAGAGTAGTTAGAGTTGGTTACACAATGTTAAACACCACATTATCTACAAAATATCTTAGTCCAATGCAAACGCTATAATGACCCCGACGAAACTTATCTTGCCCTCTTCGTTCCCGTCTTATACTGCCAGGTAAATTAAAATTTCCAGTGTGGACACACGTACAAGCTCGTCTGCGAGAAGAAGGCGCTAAGATATAACTGCCAGTCTGCTAGAATAAGACCAGAGGGTGGTTCCTTCCAACACGAAATTTGATCAACAGTAGCCCACTATCGTGTCAATACGAGGCATTTACTCTGTTCGACTGTTGCGTGCCGTGATAGCATCACCCGCAGTTCCGCATCTTTCTAACTTGGTGCGTCAAGTCACTGACTACGGCATTAAAACGGAAAAGTTCTTTTGTATATGCCGCGCATATATTTTGTTGTGAAGAAACTGGAAATTTTCCCTATAAGTATACGTCATTGTGGCTTCAATATTCAAAATAAGCATTTACAATCCTTCCCTCCCCCTCATTAATTTATCAACCAGCAAATTTTATACTCCCTAATTATAAACAAATCAGAAAACCCAGCAGCAGAGCGTTAAAAACTATGGATCCATCTCAAGAATTGGAAAAAAGGCCCTTTTGCTTTTATTAGCTTATGAAAAACGACATCGAATGCACTGGAAAATATATTTGAGGTTTAGGGTGAGTAGGAAGTCTATACTACTTATTTTCTTGTCCGGCAACGTCTTTGGATATTTGCTGTTTTAAACCTATTATGTTTGCCTTTAACCTTGGCTTCTTGAAAACAAAATCCGAGTGTCATCGACTTAGCCGATTATCAGTCTTGCAGTATTTAGACTTAATTCTGCACTGACCTACGCAATCTATGCGTTGTACTAAGAACTAAAGATAATTGTGGAAATACTTTTACTTAGGAATCTCCCTAGATCCGTGAATACGTAGGCGTGTGTGTATGCGGGGCAATCTTATTGTTGCGACCTATTTTGATAGTACTGTGTACAGAAATACAAATATAATTTATTACGTTCTATTCGTCGAGTTCCTCACCGAAGGTAAGTAATAACGTTAAGCTGCTACAGAATGCCAGTTTGATATATTTCAAAGTGATGGAGACGCGGCCTTTTTAAATTTAGCGCTGTAGTGATCAAAATGTTTTAGCTTGCTGAAAAGTACTGCTACGTCTAAACACCTTAATGAACACAAAGCTTTAATATTTCAATTAAAGTGAAAACAATCATCGTAATATTAGCTACGGTGGATAACTGCACACATGCTGGTGTATCGGGAGAAAATACCGCCACTATTTCACCGTACAAAGTATTTGACATATTACAAATTTTCCGCAGCTTCTTTAATGTCTGCTACTAACAACAAAAACAAGTGCTGCATCAGTAATCATGAACGGAAATAACCCGAAATATGTTTGCAACCTGTTCTTATTTTCCAGATAATGATTTTAATTGTCGGAACAGCTCAGTTATGTAAATATTGCATCCAAATATTGCCATCACCAACTTTAAGCCGCAGCTGCTGCAATGACAGACATGTACTTCATATTCTCTAGTAAAATGACATAAGACTAGTCTCGCTGCGTTCACGGATCTGTTTATTATTCTTCTACACTAAAATATTCAGAAGATGGGAGAATAAAATTTAGTTCTCTCATAAATAAAACATTAATTTCTGAATATTTATTCGTTGCTCATAAATCTTACCTCTATGTTTCCCATTGTCTGGAAGGCTGTAAATACGAACATGAAACCAAACCCTAACAAAATTACATTTAAGAATCTTCTGTCACACCGCGAAACACACGCCATGGTTGTAACACTTGTTTACCGAACCGTCTGCTTTCTTGGTTTCACGTAATTTAACGCGTCGCAGCCAGATAACTTGTTTAGTAAACTCAGATGTTCCAAAGAAAAGTGGTGAAGATACTGCACACTCGTATGCTTGTAGGTTGCGTATTCTTAGTGTCAGTATGTCATACGTATTGTGTGCCTTAGTTATATAAATACTTTTCTTATATTTTTTCTTAATTTCATAAAGTCTATATTCTTTTTAGTTTATTTAATTATGATATTTTTGCTTTGTCTTTGACAATAGTCGATTTCTATATATCGAAACTGTGATGTTGGGCAATCAGCCGCATATCGATAATATGCAGTGTACAGAAGGAAGTGTAATTTGTGTTTAGTTCTATGCTTGTGTGCTCGG
Organism: Schistocerca piceifrons; assembly: GCF_021461385.2. Taxonomy (NCBI): domain Eukaryota; kingdom Metazoa; phylum Arthropoda; class Insecta; order Orthoptera; family Acrididae; genus Schistocerca; species Schistocerca piceifrons. The sequence continues at coordinate 67,709,025 of NC_060143.1, read as the reverse complement.
TACAGGCTTTAATTTCATGAACTTGTAACTAATTTAAGGTACATAGTTCTATGCTACGTTCAATTGTGCTATATTTTTTTGTACAAAGAGCGTCTTTATTGTTGTGTCCAGCTATGGAAGTGTCTATCAATTGAGAAGGATGAGATCATCTGCCATTATGACTTTTGTGTTGGGCTGGGCTGAACGTGTTTGTTTTGGGTGCCAGTACAGTGATATTTACAATAATCAAACTGAATTCCATACTTAATTCGTGACCTTAGTGTAGTGGGAACCCTTCGGCACAGGTTAGTCGAAGTGACTATCATGACGATTTGACGAGGGATGCTACTTGGAAGTATCGCTTTCTTTGGTAAATTTGAACTGGCGGAATTCTGCTTGTTGGACTAAAGTGGAGATATTTTTCATATTTCTGATTTTAATAACAATGAGTATCCACTTAAGGTTTAGTAACGTAGAGGAACCATTGTTTCAAACAGTAGCAACAGTACTTCGTTTCTGCAGTTGATGTAGATTCAACTTTAGTAAAGCAGATGTAGTAAATTCTTCATTAGATTTTGTCGTAGACTTAGAAACTAAAGTTTGTGGTTTTGTTGTCTGTCACGTTACCTGTTGGTTTATAAAATAGTCATTTCCTCAACAGTAACTTAGCCATAGTCATAGATTAAAAATAGCTCATATTTCCTTTCTAGCAGATTTAGTAATTTACAAGTAAGCTGTTCTTTTCCTGGACTTTATCTTTGTGATCACTTTTACATAGCGAACAAAGAGGTCCGTTTCATCTTCGAGTCGCTGCCTGCTATCACCCAACGCCTTCTATCTTATATTGTTGTGTTAAAATTAAGACACACAAATTGGATAGCACATAACAGCGTGCATGTACCCGCCTTTTGGAATATAAGTTTGGATAATTTAAGTTTATGGTATGATGTGTTGGTGTTTGGAAAACATTCTGCTGTCTGATACAACTCGCCAGTTAAAAGTAAAGATATTTTCTAGCTGTTCATGGCCCTTTGAAATACCTACCACTCCTCTTCAAGAAGTCTATGATTTGGAATCAGGCAATTGCAGTAGAATTTATATTAAATGAAACAACAAGGTCACTGTTACCAGTCACTGTTTATTTATCTCCATGATAAGATAAATAAACAGTGACTGGTAAGAGTAAATTTGTTGTTTCATTTAATGTCAATAATAGTCACGGTAAAGCCTAACCTAAAATGTACGCATTTGCAGTAGAATTTGCTGATGCTCACTGTGACATGTCACCCTGTATATTAAGTCATTCACAGTGCTAGAAATTCCTGAAAATTATGTTGCTAAGCAGTTCACCACATTTAGGCCTTCTTGTATGAAAAGCTGCATTTGCACCAAACATTGGCAACTCTCCGAATCCACTTCTATAGTAATTTCAGTCTTATCAGTCATGTCTGGTAGATGTCTGTGATAAATGTGATTTTATGAGCCTCTGTAGTTTTCTTCAACACAGTTTACCTTTGGATTCAACTTTTCATGTGATGTACATTGGAAAAAAAATTTTCCCCCTCTGCACATTGTTCTAAACTGTCGGGCTTTTCAGTTTATTTATTTATTTATTTTTTTTTTAATTTGGCATGTAATAGTAGCAAAACTGCGGCTAAAATGGCAATAAGTATTTGAAGTAAAGTGTGAAACCTCATTGTGGACAAGATGGATCTGCAGTAGTATTATGATTTTGGCTATAATTAATTGCTTATAGATTCCATTACATTGTTCACTGATGAAGCTACTGACACCCAGTAAACGCATTATCATCTTTTTAACATTCGTTCAGTGAACATCCATTTACTTTTGTTTTGAGGCACTCCACACTCATCTATGTATGAAGTAGTGTCTGTAAATTTATGAAGTAGAGTATTTGACATGTGACTGCATCAGTTGGGCTTAGCAAATCATGTTATATGAAAATTTACTACCCTAACAGATGAACTTAATTTTTTGTTTACAAGGAGGCTGTGTTGTGTGAAACTTGGACATTATCTTCCAGGTATGGCAGTGGTATTGAAAGCTTCATGACAATAAGTACGAGAGGGAATGAGCCGGCATAGAACTCTGATGCCATCTTTTCTACGCCTTCCTTCTCCAACCCATTAGCTTATTTGAAGATGAAGAAACAGTTCTTCCGTGTGAAGCAGTTGGCTGATCAGACCTTTTCTAGGTATTTATGAAGAAAATATTATTTCTACATCAAAGAAAAGCTCTTTACTTACTTTTGTTTTGTGAATTGAAGAATATGGGTTTCTGTTTGTATACCCTGCTCCCCATTTAACTTTTATAAATTCCTATGGACAGAGGATAAATTATTTGTGTTCTATAAATTAATTGGAAATGATGGCAGGAGTGATGAAGTTGCAAGAGAAAGAGGTTCCAGATATACTGCATAGACTCCAACTTGAGAGCAAATACAGAGTGGAAAGAATTGTCTGTAGGGAGAGGGAATTAAGTAGTAAAAACAAATAATTCAAAATACGAAGTAGCTAAAAGAATCGGTAAGAGGTGTGTGCTTGCCTCCCATTGCACATTTCTTAGTTTATGTACACTGTGTGAACAAAATACACACCAAAATGTACATAAGATATTTGTCAATTATGTAATATACCTTTTCTGAGTTTACCTAGCAGTTTTAGTTATTCATAATATAGAGGGTGTTGTGTGTGCAGTGAACGTAGACGTCCGACATTTTGAGATGTTTGCTGAAGAAAATGCTGACAATGTATCCCGATGTTACATTATCAAATGTGAATGTCGTGTCATGATTTCACAGTGTAGTGTTTATGAGTATAACTGTACGTGTAGCCTAACCAGAAAAAAAACTTAAAAGTACGAAAGATCTAAATTAGGATTTTGTAACACGCTGTATGCAGAATGAAAGCTAGTAAAGTAATTGGTGTGTATTTACTTGGATTTTTACAGAACATTGTAAAGAGAGGTGTTGAGGTGGTTGTGTTCCGGTTCTGTAATCTCCACTACGGAGATAGTAATAACTGTCGAAACCCAATATCTGTGACATGCATGTGCCACGAGAAACATGACTAATTATTGTAGGCAAAAAGGTTATAGATTTTGATTTCCAAGACTGGGGAAACTTGCTACATGATGAGGTACAAAGAGTGAAGCTCATATCTGCATCTGTACTTAGCAATCTGCTTATGGGTAATTGTAGTTACTCGCACATTTCATGGTGAAATGTTGGTTTCGTGAAATGTGACGAAACAGCAGGCATTCTCTTGACAGTTAATTTAAAATAAAAAATAAGAGTACAGCAGGCAGCTGACATATTGTTCTATTTGAGAAAGCTCATTAGGAACGTATCACAATTTAGGAGAACTTTGAACAACAGTGGATGATAGTGTGCAAATTATTAAGATATGTGGCAGCAAGCGACCTTGACAACTTATAAAAAAATGTTAAAGGAGAAAAGGATTATTTGTGAGACGCACCTAACCTGTAAATACTTTCTACTGAACCGCTAAGGACTTTCTACTGAACCACTGCTTCATTGGTTGATAATTGTAGCCAAGCTGCTTCTGTCACCAAAAATCATCATTTCAGATATGTACTACTACTCACTCATCAGATCCGACAGTATCACACACTCCTCTACAGTCATTGTAAAACATAGTGAGCAGTCACGATTCTAGCAATTCAGGGAATACCAAAAATAGCAGTGTCGCATGCCAGCTTTAGCCTGCAATGTCATAAATATGGTGGGTGCCCCATAAGGCGGCTATTATGTTGTAAGTTACACACAAAAACAACGCAAAAATCATTTACTTGCAGAAATAACAAGAATCTTAATGGGAAAAGTGCATGAATTAGGGGGGGTTTTGGGTGAGAACAAACTAAATATATGTGACAATCCTAATAATGGAGACATACCAAAACAGACATTAATGAAAAAATCAACCAAACAAATCCTGAGGAATCAACAATAACAAAAAACCTGGGAGAGAAAAAGGTACCAGAAATTTCATTTGACCTGTATAGGTCAAATGAAGCCCACAGTACCACAAACCTACAAAAGTAAAGGTACTGGAAATTTCCCTTGACCCATATTGCTCAAAGAAATCCATGATACTACCATCCAACACATAAGCCAAAACCAGGTATCAATAATTTCACTTGACCTATACAGTTCAAACAAAGCTCATTGTACCAATAAACTACAGCTAGCAGAATCAACTATTCTCAAAACCTAACCAGACCAGAATAACTTACTACACACTCCACCGTACCCACCACTGCAAACTATTAAATATGAACTTCAACTACCAACCCAAACCACAACATAACAAAAAGTAACTCTGACATAAATTTCAATACCCACAAAGAAAATTACATACATAAACAAACCCACTACACTTCTTACACCAAGTAGGGTAGCACAGTGGTTAGCACGCTGGACACGCATTCGGGAGGATGACGGTTCAAACCTGCATCCGGCCGTTCTGGTTTAGGTTGTCTGTGATTCCTGGAAATCGCTTAAGGCAAATGGCAGGATGGTTGCTTTGAAAGGGCACGGCCTTCTTCCTTTTCCATCCTTCCCTCATTCGAGGATTTGCTCCATCTCTGGCGATCTCATTGTTGATGGGATGTTAAAACACCAATCTCCTCCTCCTTAGATTTCTGACAATAAAGGCCACAAAAATGTCTCTGCCACCACACCCCAAACCAAATTAAAGAAAGAACCCTTTGTATTATTGGTGCAATCCTCAGTTGCATAATATTTAAACTCTACACTATAGCTCATTGTTAAATGTCAATAACCACTGGTATGTAAATCTGTATGAAGAAAAAGAATCTGAAACAATAGTGGGACCCTCTGCAATGTGCTCTTCAATCAAATCGGCCAAAACCTGTGTTTTACACCTCACCATCATCCTAAAAACCACATCAGACCAAGCGAGGTGGTGCAGTGGTTAGAACACTGGACTCCCATTCGGGAGGACGACGGTTCAAATCCGTCTCTGGCCATCCTGATTTAGCTTTTTTGTGATTTCCGTAAATTGTTTCAGGCAAATGCCGGGATGGTTCCTTTGAAAGGGCATGGCCGGTTTCCTTCCCCATACTTCCCCAATCCGAGCTTGTGTTCCCCGTCTAATGATGTCGTTGTTGACAGGATGTTAAACACTAGTCTCCTCCACCACATCAGAAGACCCACTCCAGAAACAACAGCCACCCACAGTGATGTTCCCACAGAATTATCACCCCTCCCATACTTAGCCATCTCAAATGCAGAGCTGCCAATCTCTACAACTGCCTCCTTCGTTTCTCCTCACCTACCAAAGACCATGTGCACTTAATAAACCCTGAACACACCTTATGACAAAACGGAAAATCAATCTAAAACACACCTATCACTGACACACATCACATGAGGACGAACCAGATAGGCAAATGATACCACAAGTAAGAAGTTAACAAAATGATATCCCTCATGGCTAACCTAGATTCCTCGAACCAGGAACCACTTGTAAGGAACCTGCAAATATTGTCATGATGACACTGCCACATGCACTTGTTCCTGGTTCAAGAAGCAGCGATTTTAGTCAACTTCTTCAAATCCCGACACTGCAGACACCTTACATACTCGTCCATGAGGTCATATACCTATACAAAATTTGTTGCAGCCTGATCATCACTCCTAGCAGCAAATAATAAACAACTAGTAACTTTAGTCCTGAAATCTATACTTTAGCACCTAATGACAAACAAAGAAAATCAAATTTCTAACTGTGAATGAACAAATTTCAAACAGTGAACTAATATAACTAACAACTCCAAAACTGGAAACAAATCAGTAGCTAATAATTAAGAACATTAAAATAACTCAGTGACAATCCAACAAGGACAAACTCTGAAAATGCAGAGTAATGCACGGCATTAAGTATAATGCTGCACTAACATCACTCACAAACCATTCAGAAACGTAAATGTCCCACACTGTAATGTGCCACTGCGTACTCAAGTACGCTCCCTGCATACATGATTCACTTCAAAGATGGAGTATTGCAGTTACACCGCACAACAAAACACAGTTACATCATGGATCAAAGCTGAAGTGCAGCACTGCAACTTTTGGTATTCTCCATTTGTTAAAGCCACTCACTTCAGAGCAAATAAAAGTACCACCTTCCAAACTAGTTATATCTTCAAAATAACAACTTCTTCACACTGTAGGATGTGTATGGATCCTCCTGAAGCTTTAGCCAAAATCAAGAAAGGTTCATTTTAGCTATGTTTACACTACATGAATTCAAAGAAGTGACAACCAAATAGAATTTTATCGTGTGTTGACCTATGTAGTGACGTCGAAATTGTGCTCCAAGCTCCCTTAATATTGTTAGAACAATAGCACAACTTTTAGCAGTTGGAAATGTTGTAGTGCCTTTCAGAGATACTCTCCTTCGTAATACACAGAACAGCTTTGGTCTGGCAGCTAACACAAAAAAGGAAATACCAGGCTTTTTTCTGAATAGCCTATCCACAAACTGTAGTCTTGTCATTTTGTTGCGTCAGTAGATTTACTCTTACTAATTCCAAAGTGTGTCTCATTTTCACTCAAGGGCATTTGAACACAAACACCTCTGCAGAAATGTCTCCATGTAATAACAATTTTTTTTTTTTTTTTTTTTTTTTTTTTATTGTGCTCGATTCTGAAAAGTGCAGCTTTATGAGAAGTGATCTCATTACGGCACTAAGAAACCCACAAATAAGTCTCCATTTTTAGTTTTCTGCCAATGGATCATGACCCCTCACAGACAGAACACTTCCTGCTCTGTCAGCTTGTACACTTCTTCTACAAGACATCTTCAATCACAAAATTATTTGAAAACAGTCTTGATCACAGCTGAGGTTTTCTTCTGACTCATTTCGGCCTTTTAATTCGGGTCATCATCAAAGTTTGCACCATCTGGATGATGGCGATGGCGTCTGACGCGCTGTGGAGGCCTCAGTCGTAACCAGCCAAAAACGGTCAGAAGTTAACATTGGCTGCAATCAAGACTGTTTTTAAATAACTTTATGAGAATAAAGATCGCTGTTCTACAACAATATTATATAAAATTGTCATCAATCAGTTGTGCTGTTGTTTAGCCTTATTTCCCCATTACATCTTTCAGCGCTTGTAACTCATCATCCTTGCCTATCTATTCCTTATTCGGCAGGGTGCTTCACCAAATGAAATTGTTATCTCTAATGTGTGGAGCAACAACAAAATAATATGGCGAACATACCAAACTTTGAATGTGGCGGAAAGATTTCAATTTCTGGGAGAGAAATTGGGGGGGGGGGGGGGGGGAATCTCCTGTTCCATTGATTCAAATTACTTACCTAAAATTAACTTTGTATTGGTTATTGTTTATGTAAGCTAGTATTTTGCCAACTTATAAATGATAGCTGCAAAGATCCCCACTAATGCTTATCACGTTCTTGAGCTGGGTCTGTAGAGAAGTAAAAGAAAGCACTGGAATGAAAGAAATTAAATCAAAATTTTTAAACTATATGCAAAGACTGATGGAGTAAATGTTATAAAACAAACATATGAAAATAATATAATGACATGAATCCTACTAAGCACTTGGTTTTGATTGTTATGTGATTGACCACTTCATGAACCCTAAATTGCACATCAGATCATAGTATACTACAAGTTCTGTGTGCATATTTCAGTATTATTAATTTGATTTTGTGGAGAATGTCATATGAGATCAGAAGGAAAAGGAGAAAAAAACATTTGAAGTGGAATCCACAAAGGAACTTTGGAGCCAGCTCATGTTACCAGTAGAAAAGTTTTGCAACAGAAAAAAAGTGAAGGTAGGTAACATTTATACGACAAATAGTATCTGAATGAAAGAATCTTATAAATAAGAGTGTCAGTAGCTTGTGTAGGGTTATTACATATACACAGCTTTCTCCAACACAGCTAGTCTTCCTACCCCAGAGAGCCTTGGTATGCAATTAGTAAATTAGGTTGACTACTTCTCTTTTAGTTGGGGGAAGTCTTGGGTATTTGCGTGGTATTTGGATGTAGTAATCTCTTTGAATTAGTGGAGTTATGGTGCCACAACTTGGAGTATCCGTCTGAATGCTTATCTATAACTGAGGTTCTTTTAATGGCTATAACTATTTGTACTGTCGTATATGTGGTGAAATTAGCAGTATTCAAAGCAATCCTATTGCTGGGCAAACTGCAGGGATGTGCAGTGGCGTTTATGTAATTCACATTGTACTACCCCCCTGCGGGTTCGGGGGTTAGAATAGGCCTGCAGTATTCCTGCCTGTCGTAAGAGGCGACTAAAAGGAGTCTCAAATGTTTCGGCCTATATGCGATGGTCCCCTCTCGGGTTTGACCTCCATATTTTCAAATTCTTCGGAAGAGCCAGCCAATTGGGGAAGGGCACTGTGTCCATCGTGCATTGAGACCTTTAGCCAGCTTTCTCGTCGTCGCATTGCCGTCCCACTCGTTCTCCATCTCTTGGGCAAGGATACATTCCTGGGTGCAATTTCCACCAAGTACTGTGCAGTGCTGCGTTTTGTGGAGTCGACGACCATGGACTTCCTTGCACCTAATATCCAGCATGGTAGCCAGTCCATTGTGGTGGGGCCACCATGTACCCAGTTGGTTGTAGCCCCCTGACAACACAGGGATTGCCCTGCTGATGCCTGCGCCGTTAACTCCCCACGTATCCCAAGGAGTAGATGCCTATCTCCCTGGGGCATTGGGACTCCCGGCAATGGCCGTCCTGCGAGGTGGCCCTTGCTGAGGCTGGGTGACGCTCGTGGGGAGGGCCCTTGGTCGGAGTGGGTGGCATCAGGGAGGATGACCCACAATGAAGCATGGTACATCATCTCTCACTGGTGGCCGGCCGCTAGCAGTCTCTAAGCATTCTTGGGATCAATTCAACGCTCAGAAATATGGTTCCAAATCATTCCCCTCCCTGGCCACACCGTGGGAGGAGCGTAAGGCTCAGGATGGCAGTGACACTTATTCGCCCCGGTTCCTAGTTTGTATGAGAGCTGATGGAGAGTCTTTCATCTCAACAAAGCCTCAATTCTTTGTAGAGCATTTAGAGGACAAGTTTGGGGAGGTGGAGGGCGTGTCCAAAATGCTCTCTGCATCAGTATTGATACAAACGGCATCCTCTGCCCAGTCATGAAGGTTACTTGCGTTTGACAAGTTGGGGGATGTGCCAGTTACCATCACACCCCATAAGAGTTTAAGTATGGCCCAGGGTATTATTTTCCATAGGGACCTTCTTTTGCTGTCTGATGACGGGCTATGCACCAGTATAGAGTGTCGAGGTGTTCATTTCATCTGGTGCGTTCATCGGGGTCCAAAGGATAATCATATTGCTACAGGTGCCTTCATCTTGGCCCTCGAGGGTGATACATTACTGGAGAAGGTAAGGTGATTGTCTACCGCTGTGATGTCAAGCCCTATATCCCTCCCTCGATGCGGTGCTTTAAGTGCTGGAAGTTCGGCCATGTGTCTTTCTGCTGTACTTACAGCCTCACATGTTGAGATTGCGGTCGCCCATCACATCCCAGTACTTCATGTGTCCCGCCTCCCATCTGTGTCAACTGCGGAGAGCATCATTCACTTTGCTCGCCAGACTGCAGGATGTTACAGGAAGAGCATAAAATCATGGAATACAAGACCCTGGACCGACTGACCTATACTGAGGCTAAGAGGAAATATGAACGACTCCAACCTGTGTGAATAACTTCCTCATATGCCGCTGCTACGACAACCATGATAGCCCCATCAGTTCAGCGAATTCCAGTCGGCTCACTGAGCCGTATAACTCCACATGCCCCCATGCCCATGGGGGGCACTACCCAACCTGTTGCTCCTGCACCGGGAGCAACACACACCCCCCCACCCATTGGGGGTGTCTGTCCGCGCTTCTAAGCCGGAGAAGTGTCCAACTTCTTCGGCTCCTCTCGCTTGCAAGGGGTCTCTTGGGTTCCTCCCTTCCCAGATTTTCACAAGTGGGAAGGATGACGCCTGACAGTGGCATAAGTGCCCACAAGCAGCTGGTCGTAGGGTTTTGCGATCCTCCTCCATCCCGGAGACTGAATCGGTGAAGCCCTCCCAGTCAGCAAAACCTAAGGAGCAGCGAGAAAAGGCCAAGAAGAAGACCTCTAAGACGAAGAAACTTGCGGTGGCACCCACCCCACTGAACCTACAAGCTCTGCGTCTGAGGGCGAGGTAGAGATTTTGGCGGCCGCTGAGGACCTAGATCTTGCTGGACTCTGACACAATGGATGTCACTCGCACAGGTACTCAATCAGTGGCAGCAGGTGACTAAGCAGCGTAATCTGCCTGCCCGGTCCCTTCGCGCCTTTCTTGGCCATGGACAGTGTCGTCCTCCAGTGGAACTGCAGCGGTTTTATCCACCATCTTGCTGAGCTCCGACAACTTCTCAGTCTTCACCCTTTCCTCTGCATTGCTCTTCAAGAAACTTGGTTTCTAGCGATGCGAACCCACGCCCTCCATGGCTATCGGGGTTATTATAGGAACCAGGCAGCTTATGAGAGGGTATCTGGTGGCGTCTGCATCTACGTCCTTCACTCTCTTTACAGAAAGTCTGTCCCTCTACAAACACCTCTAGAGGCTGTTGCTGTTTGGGTGTGGATGCCTCAGGCTGTTACTGTCTGTAGTCTCTATCTTCCACCGGATGGTGATGTCCTGCAGCATGTCCTGGCTGTGCTGATAGCCAAATTGCTGCCACCTTTTCTGTTATCGGGTGACTTCAGTGCCCATAACCCTCTGCAAGTATTGGCACAGCTCGACCTTTCCCTTTTAAATAATGTTGCCTTCACACATTTCAGTGTGGCACATGGCACATACTCAGCCATCGACCTTTCGATCTGCAGCCCTAGCCTATTACTATATGTCCAATGGAGTGTGCATGACGACTTGTGTGGTAGTGACCACTCTCTGATCTTTCTGTCACTCTTCTGGGTGTCCCTGCACATGGGCTATGAATAAGGCTGACTGGGACTTGTTCACCTCCATTGCCACTATTGAGCCTCTTTCCAATGACTCCATTGATACGGTGGTTCACTCGGTCGCCATCGGCATCGTTACTGCCGCAGAATCTGCCATTTCCTTTAATTCTGGGTCGCCTCGGCGGAGGACTGTGCCTTGGTGGTCGCCTGAGATCGCTGAGGCGATTAAAGATCGCAGGTGGGCACTCCAGCGTCACAAGCAGCATCCCTCATTGGAACACCTCATCGCCTTTAAATGGCTCCGTGCGTGAGCCTGCTGCCTCATTCGCCAACACAAGCAGGAGTGCTGGGAAATGTATGTCTCCACCGTTGGCCTCTGTACCTCTCCATCACAGGTTAGGGCCAAGATTAGGCGACTCTATGGCTATTGGACCCTAGCCAGCGTACCTGTGCTTTCACTGAATGGAGCAGACTGTACTGACTCCGTTACAATTGCAAACTGCTTAGCGGAGCATTTTGCTCAGAGTTCTGCTTTGCAATTACCCACTGGCCTTCTGCTTCCTGAAAGAGCAGTTGGAACGTTGGAGCCTTTCATTTCACACGCGCCATCCTGAATCGTACAATGCTCCGTTCAGTGAGTGGGAATTCCAAAGTGACCTAGCCGCTTGTCCTGATACGGCTCCCAGGCCAGATTGCATCCATTGTCAGATGCTCAAACACCTCTCGGTGGACTGCCAGCGATGCCTCCTAGACCTTTACAACCGTATCTGGGTTGAGGGTGAGTTCCCGTCACAATGGCGGGAAAGCATTGTAATCCCTGTGTTGAAACCTGGCAAGAACCCACTCAGGGTGTATACGGCCCGGGACATCCGGGAGATCCGGGAAAAGCCCGGGAATTATGTAGAATTCCGGGATTTTTCATTCTTTTAGATTTCAGTTAAATTTTTGTAGGTTTGACGTGTAAGATCTGATACGCTGACAAAGAACTTTAACCCACTACTGCTGAATAATACTGCAGCAATGAAACATAAATCAGAGAATAACACCAAAATAAAAGTTTAGTTGCATAGAAAATGAGTAATTTACACAATGCACAGACCAGTTTGCCGACAACGAAAAGTGTCAAAGGCTTTAGGTCGAAGATTATGCAGTACGTCCGTAACAACTAACGCGCATTCGATGTGCTTGCGTCGCAGTTGTTTACATTTCTAACAGATCACTGGAAAATATTACGAATAGTGACTTGAGAAGCGTTACTTTCAAAGTAAATTTCCACGCAAGATGATGTATGTTACGTGTGAGAATGTGCAGTGAATTTCTTAAATCACAGGGCGTTATAACTCTCATTCAAAACGCACCGTTAACACTTGAGGATCAGCCATTTGAAAAATTGCGGGCCCAGAAGATAAGTCATTTATGCCACTATTTAAAATTTTACCGCACATTTGTATTTGATATGACATAACGTGCAACACACGTTAAAAAAAGACTGAGCTTCAAGTTAGTTTTCATATTTAATGTTGTTCTTTCATACATAAAAAATTATGCAATTGATGGCAAAAAGTATAATTGACCTTCAAAAAAGTGAATAATATGTTACTGAGCAATGTCACAAGTCTCTTCATGCCAGAGCACTTCGACTTTTCTGTAGTATACAAAAGATGAAGTGTTCTGGCATGCAGAGCAATACCATTTCGCTTCTTTTCTACTTTTTTGCCGGTGAATTGGTTCTTCGTCTCCGAACAGCTCTAACGTTCGCTACTACTTCTTTCTAACTAATCCTATAAATGGACAACAGAAGGCAGCACCAGTCACGCGACAGGTAGCGGGACATCCGTACCTTGATCTCGTACGAAATTAGTCCAGTTTTAGAGCGAAAACCTGTGTCAAGCGCAGCTACTATATTCCCCGCTCTAAAATTTGCTTTCAGTAAGGACAAGTATGTCTTTTACCTCTTCAATTCTTCATTTTTCTGATTTTATTATTTTTTATTTAAATACAAAAGCTTGTGGTTTAATCATTGTTAAAGACCTTTAATTACTGTCTTTCGTTTTAGAATAGTAAGAGATTTTTTCCGTAAAATATTTTGTGCATTTTTACAGTCCTTTCTTTTCGGATTTTCGTGTTGCTAAATTTTAGCTCCGGTCATTATTTTAATACTTAATTTCTTAAATTAGGTTTATTTTTCAAATATTGTTTAATCACGAAAGTTATTGTTTGAAATGTATATTCAAACATCTGTGGGAGTTAGCAGTTTAAAATAAATAACGCCATCTTATTCATTTGTTTTAAAAACATTTTATTAAAGAAACATTTTAATTATAATTAGACAATACGACAAATAAAACAAATAATTTAGAAGGAAGTACCATGTTTAATAACAAATATTGTAATTTAGGAATTTACCTTGGAGAATAACTCACTTGGAGCTGTGTGCGAGAGCCTTGATTCGTTCTGTAATAGATTCTCGCTCTATCTGAGCGTTTTGAATAGTCCACTCAAGTTTTGCCTTCTTCTCTTTAAGCTGTCTTATTTCTGCGTCAACAATCTTCCTTTTAGTCAGATGATCCTTTTTCCTGGATGACTCGTCGGTTCGATTTTTGAGGTCTTCAGCATATCGATCTCGCGAGTTTCTTACAGAGTGTATAAGGGACTTTGTTATAGGCACTCCTTGGACTCCGCCGTGTGTCTTGACGGCGTCGTACACCAGTCTTCTGCTCACTACAGATTGTTCCCTCATATTCTCGAAGAGGCACTCTTTGTTCACCGAGAATCCTCGCTCCGCAGCTGCTTGACCGTGCGACAAAGTGAGCGCGATTTCCATTGCCTTCTGCAGCTTGTGGCATGTTGCATTCTGGTTCTTGAGACATTTCATCCAGAACTCATCCAGCCGTTGCTCCTTTTTGTTGAATGTTTCGAATTTTGTTTTGCAGTTCTTCTTTACAACAGAAGCGTATTGCGCTTCTGCTTTATCGGCACATACACCGTTCATCCAATTGCTCTCCACCAAAATCTGCAGAAAGGAATGAAATCGTTTGGGACCAGCCTCCCTGCACGCTATTGTGGGATCAAAGCAGCTTACAGCTTTTGTCAACCTGAAGTGTAAGGGAGATTTCTCCATCAACTTTGACACAAGCTTGATCATTCCTCTTCTGCATTCACTCCGGAACTTAGCGATTTCAAGGGCTGTGAGAGACTTGCATTTTCTGAATTCATTCTTGACGGTGAACCCAACCTTGACGTGGTTCACACCCAAAAGATTGGATTCTTTGTCCAAATTAACTGACGGCGAGATCTTCGTCGGCTGGACAAATCGTGTCTTCGTTGTCTCCATTATCTCTGTCAAAGCAGAGTGGAGGAACGGTGCTAGTGGCCAATCGGATTGAAAATCCTTTAGGAAAGGTGTCAAGTCTCCAGCAAGAGTCTTAAAAAAGGCAATTTTCGGACCAAGTAGCTTGTCATTGAGGTGATCCTCCACTACTCTGTAGCTAGCACATTTTGGTTTGTTTTTTTCTTCCATTTTTCCAACAAATATTCGCAGAAACGAAAGCATTACTAGAGCTTGCTCAGCAACTTTCACATTCTCCAGCCATCGGATCGCGCAAAACTTAAGGGTAACAGTTCCGATTCCTTTGTCGAAATATACAGAGCTCTTCTGGCAGGGACATCCTTAAAAAGATTGTACAAGGCACGTAAAAACTGAATTATCATCCACTGTGTTTCTTGAATTGCGGACTTGAAGGCGCCGTGAACAACGTGAAGCCCACACGTTCCAATTTCCAGTAAAACGGTGTCTACTCCTTCAATTGCTTTCAAAAATTTTTTAAGTTCCCTTAAGAACGCGAAGTTGACGTTAGGGCCGTCCATCGATACTTGTAAAAGTTTTTTCATTGCTTCACCAGGAATTTTTTTCTTGAAGGACTCGAGTAGCTTAGCTGCCGTCGAACTGCCTAGAAAAGCCGAAGCGTAGTAACAGGTGCACACTAGATTTTTTTAATGTCCCAATGACGCACTAAAATGTCCATCTGGATTCTTTTGCACACCTTGTTCAAGGATTCGTCAAAACAAACAACAATCCTTGATGCGTTTACGAGGTCAGATTTAATTTCAGACTCAAAGAAGGGAGCTAGTCCATATTACACGATATAACCGATTTTGTCCTTTTGTAAATGCATGCTCTTGGCCACTTCACTGTCGGGGAACATTGCGCAGAAAAGCAACACGTCGTTCTCAGAACTACGCAGTGACTTGTGTGAAATAATGAACTCCAAACACCACAGTATTTCCGCCTTTGTTACTTCGTCCTTTATTGCCATCCGATCAATTCCTCTCAGTTTATCCATGGGTTTTGACATTGCAGTGACATCCTTCTGCGGAGGCGCAACAATTCCTGCGGCCAACGCCACTGTTGTTGACCCAGCTGAATCTGCAGATGTGGTAGTGGAAGTAGAATCTGTCTGCTGGGTTGAAGTGGTCGCTGCCGGTCGGGTGTAGAATACAAACTTGCTGTGCTTCTCATGGCAGCTGCTTTCGCAACGTGCTTCTTGGATTTTGTCATTTGACTTGTAAGAGCCGATCTTCTCGTAGTACGGATGTTAATGAGGGTCCCTGGACATAATCCACATTTAGCACTATAAAGGTCTGTAGGTACTTTCACCAACCAGTCCTTGAATGCTGGATCTGAAAGCCAGCTATCTTGAAAACCAATCGACATGGCGCAGTCGCAGTGGTTGTTGGTGGGCAACCTTTATTGGAGAAAGAAGAACGATGGATGTAAAGAAGGCTGCACCTCGTTATTATGCATAATGAAATATGACACAAAGAGTGTTACCTACCTTGTCAGTTTATAAAATTTTGCCCCGCACGTGCGCAGAACTGAATTCAACAGGTGAGCCGAGCACACTGACTACTGACAGACTGTGATTTGAAAATCGAACGAGGCACGTTTGACAACACTGTCTCTGCCAAGCAACAATCGGCGTTAATTACAATATTATTGATAGCGCTGCGTTTGTTGACCCTTTAAGAAACTACGAGGGCAGTTCAATAAGTAGTGCAACACATTTTTTTTCTCGGCCAATTTTGGTTGAAAAAACCGGAAATTTCTTGTGCAATATTTTCAAACATTCCCGCTTCGTCTCGTATAGTTTCATTGACTTCCGACAGGTGGCAGCGCTGTACGGAGCTGTTAAAATGGCGTCTGTAACGGATGTGCGTTGCAAACAACGGGCAGTGATCGAGTTTCTTTTGGCGGAAAACCAGGGCATCTCAGATATTCATAGGCGCTTGCAGAATGTCTACGGTGATCTGGCAGTGGACAAAAGCACGGTGAGTCGTTGGGCAAAGCGTGTGTCATCATCGCCGCAAGGTCAAGCAAGACTGTCTGATCTCCCGCGTGCGGGCCGGCCGTGCACAGCTGTGACTCCTGCAATGGCTGAGCATGCGAACACACTCGTTCGAGATGATCGACGGATCACCATCAAACAACTCAGTGCTCAACTTGACATCTCTGTTGGTAGTGCTGTCACAATTGTTCACCAGTTGAGATATTCAAAGGTTTGTTGCCGCTGGGTCCCTCGTTGTCTAACCGAACACCATAAAGAGCAAAGGAGAACCATCTGTGCGGAATTGCTTGTTCGTCATGTGGCTGAGGGTGACAATTTCTTATCAAAGATTGTTACAGGCGATGAAACATGGGTTCATCACTTCGAACCTGAAACAGAATGGCAATCAGTGGAGTGGCGCCACACCCACTCCCCTACCAAGAAAAAGTTTAAAGCCATACCCTCAGCCGGTAAAGTCATGGTTACAGTCTTCTGGGACGCTGAAGGGGTTATTCTGTTCGATGTCCTTCCCCATGGTCAAACGATCAACTCTGAAGCGTATTGTGCTACTCTTCAGAAATTGAAGAAACGACTTCAGCGTGTTCGTAGGCACAAAAATCAGAACGAACTTCTCCTTCTTCATGACAACGCAAGACCTCACACAAGTCTTCGCACCCGAGTGGAGCTCACAAAACTTCAGTGGACTGTTCTTCCTCGTGCACCCTACAGCCCCGATCACGCACCGTCGGATTTCCACATGTTTGGCCCAATGAATGATGCAATCCGTGGAAGGCACTATGCGGATGATGAAGAAGTTATTGATGCAGTACGACGTTGGCTCCGACATCGACCAGTGGAATGGTACCGTGCAGGCATACAGGCCCTCATTTCAAGGTGGCGTAAGGCCGTAGCATTGAATGGAGATTACGTTGAAAAATAGTGTTGTGTAGCTAAAAGATTGGGGAATAACCTGGTATATTTCAATGCTGAATAAAACAACCCCTGTTTCAGAAAAATAAAAGTGTTGCATTACTTATTGAACTGCCCTCGTATGAATGACAAGACGTATCAACCAGTCTTACTCCAGTAACCTGTTGCAAGTTTCTAGCTAATTTTACATGTACAGCACAGCACCTCAATTATAAAGACGAAAGATATTAAGGCCACCGCGCTCATCGACCAAAGTTCTGAAGGCTTCGCCACCTTTTCGTTCTAGCTTATTCCTTACCATGAGGCTTCTCCTCCTTCTCTCTCTCTCTCTCTCTCTCTCTCTCTCTCTATCTATCTCTCTTTCTTTCTTTCTATTGGCTGCTCTTGGTTGCTTGCTCTCGTCTCCCATCCACGATTACTAAGTTATGAAGTCTGCCGGTTACGAACGACTTGGCCTCCCAGTTACTCTACAGCTGAGGCGCTCTACTGTGTGTAAAATTTCCGAAGTGCTTTAGGACTTGGTAGACCTTCTGTTGTACATATACAGATTTTAATTTAAAGTCTAGATTCTGTAGCAGCGTACATGTTGATTTACTTGTAGAGGAATGATTTACCCGCTTAATTTTAAAATATGGTTTTACTTGACATCCAGTACATTGATAATGTTGCTTTTTATGTATCCCTCAGTACCTAGAAACGTAATAAACCCTGTTCAGCTGTTGTTGTTGTCTCCACGTTATGTTTTCTTGCTGTTCTTTGACGTACTTGCAAGCCCCCTCTCCATATTTTTCTGTTAATCAAGTCCGCAGTAAAGGAAACACTCTGGATGATAATTCAGTTTGTAGATGCCCTGTAAAACCTATTTAAGGATTTCCATTCCAGACTAGCTCTGTATATTTGGACCATTGAATCGGAACGTTTGCCCTTGAAGATTTGCGTGATCCGATGGCTGGAGCACTTTGATGTTGCGGAGTGCGCTCTAGTAACTGCTTCTGTATTTGCCAATGTTTGTTGCAAAGATAGAGCACAAAAAACCCGAAACATGCTAGCTACACGATAGCCTATGATCATCTGAAGAACATGCTACTTGGCTCAATAAACTCTTATTTCAAGACTCTTGCTCTAGACTTTTCTTCTTTAATTATTGACCAACTTGCGTAATGTTTTCTTTACCACTTATTTGCCAGCTAGTATTTTCCTGTAATACTGTCTGGACGTTTTTTTTCTCTTTAAATATACCAAGTTATAGTTTTTGGCAATGAATGTATAAACGGCAATTGTTTTATTTGTATTTAATCACGGTAACAGCGCCTGTATTATTATGGCGTTTCACGGTATTGGGATTTTGAACAGGCATGTAACGATGTTAGCTGCTGAAAGCAATGGCTCGTCTTTCGTGTGATAGATTGCTGGCTTGGTCATCTCACCTCGCCTCCTCAGCTCGCAGCGATGTCTCTTCCCACTTCGTACAGTCGCTGGATCGCTTGCATTGACCAGCTGACGCCATGGTGACTCCTATTATGTCCCATCCTTCATTGCCACTCCAGTCCCAGTCAGGCAGAACGCAGAAAGCTCTCAAAGATCCCTAGACCTTGTTGTGAGTGCTCGCAGCCTTACGTCAGTGGGTATTTAAATGTTGTACAGTATATTCAGAGTTTCGGATAAAAACAATGTAAAAGTTGATGCATCACTCGTCGAGAAAACATGACACCGACTACAGCTAAGTATAAACTTCACTTTGTAATGGTTCTCCTAAATCGCTGCAGCTATGATCACGAAATAAAAACTAAATAGTGTTATTGGAAAACGGCTTATGGAAAGTTTAGGGGTTTTATACTTCCGAGCACTTTAGGAAACGAAATCCAGCAAAAAACAACGCGTTTTGGAAAGATCTTTGATTCGCATCGGCATTTGGACTGCATGTTTGCATAATACGAAAGTATATGTATAAAATACATCAAATACAGCAGTTTAGTTTCCGAAGCATTCAGGTTCCTGCCTAACCACGCCCTTCGAGAAAAAGCAGCAAAACATTGTTAATGCCAAATATTATATGTGAAAGTTCAGCTTTTCGTGAAGACATAGTGTACTTACATTAACCTTTCGTCTTTGTATGGTCGTGCTACTTAACAATGATGCTGCTAGTGATTGAGTACATAACATGTATTATGCACTGACCGAGGCCCACGAGAAAGACAGGCCGCGGTGCGTACGTCACGAAAAACGGCCTGAGCTCACTCGTTCCTGTAACTCAGCGGGCAAAATGCGTATTTAAATCTGTTAACTCGCATCCGGGTTTGTGCATGCTAACGAGAATTTCATCTTGTGCTGGAATCCGTTATTATGAAGTCTTACTGATTACTGTTCGTACAACACAATTTAAAATCAATTCTCGATAGAAATGGTATAACCGCTCGTTTACAGCATTTAGTCTCTTCTTCGTAACAGTTCTCCTTTCATAGAAGATGTGGTGCCTTACAGAACTGATAATCATTTTGGTATGATTTTAATTGCCAAATTAGAGCCTGTTAGTAGGCCTGCGGACTTCCTATCATTGTAGGACTAATAATAGTGGATTCCAATAGTCGATGCAATTCTCGTTCGTACATACACATTTAGTTACGTTAACCGGTGTAGAAACGCACTTTCCTGAGTTGAGCGAGCTCAGCCCACGTTCGTAATGTACACGCCGTGACCTGTCTTTCTCGTAGGCTTCGTGCTCTGAATAACTGCCGTCATTCGCTAGCGAGACCACGTGTCACGTGACATGAGCTGTGACTGGCTGACAACGCAATCTCTATTTTAAGGCTTCGGAAGCTACCGTGCTGTAACATGTGGAATTTGTGTATATACTTTCGCAATCCGAAAATAAAATCTGTCTATATTGTCTCGCATCAAACATCGTTCCCAACGCATTGTTTTTCCTGTTTCCTTAAGTGGTGGGATGTCCTCAGCCGGTATAAGACCTTCACTATTCAAAGGACTGATAGGTTTTACAGCCCGAGGGAAAGTATACTGTTGCTTAACACGGATGTATTTTCACCCCCCTTTATAAGTAATTTCATCCGGAAGAAATTGTATTTTCACCCGCTTTATACGTAATTTCATCCGGGAGAAATTATATTTTTAACCGAGAAATTCGGGAATTTTTTTTTCTTGTCCATGTAGACACCCTGCCACTGGAGGTGGACAGCTACTGCCCCATTAGCCTCACCAACGTTCTTTGCAAGTTGCTCGAACGCAAGGTGAGCCAGGGGTTGAGTTGGCTACTTGAGTCTCAGGGGCCTTCTGGCTCCGTTTCAGGGTGGGTTCTGTAAGGGCCGCTCTGCCGCTGATAATCTGGTGTGCCTGGAGTCTGCCATCCATACGGCCTTTGCCCGCCGTCAGCATCTGGTTGCCATTTTTTTGACATGTGGAAGGCATACGATATGACATGGCGACATCACATCCTCTGTACCCTTCATGGTTGGGGTCTTTTGGGTCCGCTCCCGATTTTCATACAAAATTTTCTGTTGCTTCGTTCCTTCCATGTGCAAGTTGCGGCCTCCCGTAGTTCCTCCCGAGTTGAAGTGAATGTGTACTGCAAGGATCTGTCTTAAGTGTCTGCCTCTTTTTAATTTCAATTAATGGGCTTGCTGCGGTGGTGTGAACATCCGTCTCAAATTCCTTGTATGCTGCCGACTTCTGCCTATACCATAGCTCCACTGGCATTGCAGCTGCTGAATGGCAGCTGCAGGGTGCTATCCGCAAGGCGCAGTCTTGGGCTGTAGCTCATGGCTTCCAGTTTTCGACTGCCAAGACCTGCGTTATGCATTTCTGCCGGCGATGCACTGCTCACCGTGAGCCACGACTTTATCTTGAGCCTCTTGCTGTGGTGGAGACGCACCAGTTTTTAGGATTGGTTTTGATACCCAGTTGACGTGGCGCCCTCATATTCAGCAGCTTAAACAGACGTGCTAGTGGCATCTTAACGCTCTTCATTGCTCGAGTCACACCAGCTGGGGTGCCGATCGGTCTACCCTTCTGTACCGGGTGTTAATTCAGTCCTGTCTAAATTATGGTAGCCTGGCTTACGGTTCGTCATCACCTTCCGCATTGCAGTTGCTGGACCCCATCCTTCACAGCGGTATCTGACTCGCCATTGGAGCTTTCCGGACAAGCCCTCTCAATAACATACTTATGGAGGCAGGTGTCCCTCCATTGTGGTTCTGGCACCAACATTTACTGGCCGCTTATGCTACACACATTTGTATCTTGCCCGAGCATCCCAATTATCGTCTCCTGTTCCGTCAGTTGGTTGTCCATCTTCCGGAACGGCGGCTCCGGCCAGGGTTTACAATCGCAGTTCGCGTCAGAGCTATTCTCTCTGGGCTTGAGGTTTTCCCTCTTCCACCTCTTTTCCGGACCCCTCCGCATATACCCCTGTGGTGTGTGCCCCGCCCATGCCTTCAGCCCGATTTGGCACAAGGCCCGAAGGACTCAGTCCCTCCTGAGGCCCTCCGCCGCAGCTTTCTTTCAATCCTTGCCGCGTTTCAAGGCTCTGGCGTTGTCTATACTGACGGTTCGATGGTTGCTGGTCATGTTGGTTATGCTCTTACCCTAGGGGATTATTATGAACAACACTCATTGTCAGCTGGCTGCAGTGTTTTCACTGCCAAACTGTTTGCCATCTCTTGCGCCCTAGAGTATATCCACTCCTGCTCAGGTGAGTCCTTTGTTATCTGTAGTGACTCCCTGAGCGGTTTACGAGCTATCGACCAGTGTTTCCCCTCACTCTCGTCTGGTGATGGCTATCCAGGAGACCCTCCATACTCTTGCCCGTTGTGGACGCTGTGTAGTCTTTGTGTGGACCCTGGGTCATGTCGGCATCCCAGGAAGGGAATGTGTTGATGTGCTGGCCAAACAGGCTGTCGGTGCACCAGCCTTGGAGATTGGCCTTTCAGAGAGTGGCCTCAGGTCAGTTTTGCAGTAGAAGGTACTTCGCACCTGGGGTGAAGAATGACGCACCCTTCCTGCGCATTGGCCACACCTGGATAACACACAGCTGTTTATTACGCCGCGAGGACCCATCTTTATGTCGCTGCAGGTCGGCTTTGACGGTGGTCCACATCTTGTTGGACTGCCCACTTTTAACTCCGCTCAGGCAGACGTTTGCGCTGCCTGATATGCTTCCTGCACTTTTATCAGATGACGTTGAAGTGGCAGATTTAGTTTTGAGTTTTATTCGTGCAGGGGGTTTTTATCGCTTGATCTAAGTGTTTGTCCTTTTTTTGTATGTTGAGTGTACCCTTTGGCCTACGATTTTAGACTGGGGTTTTTTGTGCGTTTCTTGGTGGTTGGCTTTTCCTTTTTTTTTTCTATGGTCTGCCAACCACTGTCACACTCTGTGTGATTTTAATTCCTTTTTTCTGGTCTCTGTCTGTGTCTTTCTTGTCCTGTGTGGTCTCTTGTCATCATCATTGTTTGTTATTCTTTGTGGGTGTTTAAAGTTCCTGGAAAAAGGGACCAATGGCCCTAGTAATTTGGTCCCGTCAATCCCACAAACCAACCAACCAACACTGTACTAAAGAAAGCTACAAAAGAATTTGAATGTTCTTGAAAACAATCTTGTGGGCAACATTTTAGGAAAACAATATTTCCAAAAATCTTGTGGATCCTATTGGTATAGAACATTGTGTGGTACAAAGGATGCCATCATGAGAGCTATGACTGGTGATGACGCGTAGTTGCAACACACACACACACACACACACACACACACACACACACACACACAGATAGAGAGAGAGTGAGAGAGAGAGAGAGAGAGAGAGAGAGAAAATCGCAGCACTTTAAAAGGAGTTAAATGACAAACAAAAGTTGGTAGACATGTTTCTGCATCCGTAAGATGACGTCCACTCAAATTCCATGCCAGCCACTTAGGAGTGGCACTACTAGCACCACTATGAGGATGCAAATCAGGTTTGCTTTAAATACACTCTGTAACAGTTATAAGTGTTAGTTACCTTTCAGATTGAAAATAGTGAGTCAATGTTGGTCAAGAATGCCTTTAAAGCTGCTAATGTGCCATTACCAACCTCGCTGAGTTTGAACGAGGTATTTAACCCCCACCATGAACCATGGACCTTGCCGTTGGTGGGGAGGCTTGCGTGCCTCAGCGATACAGATGGCCGTACCTTAGGTGCACCCACAACAGAGGGGTATCTGTTGAGAGGCCAGACAAACGTGTGGTTCCTGAAGAGAGGCAGCAGCCTTTTCAGTAGTTGCAGGGGGCAACAGTGTGGATAATTGACTAATCTGGCCTTGTAACACTAACCAAAACGGCCTTGCCATGCTGGTACTGCAAACAGCTGAAAGTAAGGGAAACTACGGCCATAATTTTTCCCGAGGGCATGCAGCTTTACTGTATGATTAAATGATGATGGCGTCCTCTTGGGTAAAATATTCCGGAGGTAAAATAGTCCCCCATACGGATCTTCGGGTGGGGACTACTCAGGAGGACGTCGTTATCAGGAGAAAGAAAACTGGCGTTCTACGGATCGGAGCGTAGAATGTCAGATCCCTTAATCGGGCAGCTAGGTTAGAAAATTTAAAAAGGGAAATGGATAGGTTAAAGTTAGATATAGTGGGAATTAGTGAAGTTCGGTGGCAGGAGGAATAAGGCTTTTGGTCAGGTGAGTACAGGGTTATAAATACAAAATCAAATAGGGTTAATGCAGGAGTAGGTTTAATAATGAATAAAAAAAATAGGAGTGCAGGTAAGCTACTACGAACAGCATAGTGAACGCATTATTGTGGCCAAGATAGAAATGAAGCCCATGCCTACTACAATGTACAAGTTTATATGCCGATTAGCTCTGCAGATGATGACGAAATTGATGAAATGTATGATGAGATAAAATAAATTATTCAGGTAGTGAAGGGAGACAAAAATTTAATAGTCATGGGTGACTGGAATTTGAGAGTAGGAAAAGGGAGAGATGGAAACAGTAGGTGAATATGGATTGGGGGTAAGAAATGAAAGAGGAAGCCGCCTGGTAGAATTTTGCACAGAGCATAACTTAATCATAGCTAACACTTGGTTTACGAATCATAAAAGAAGGTTGTATACATGAAAGAATCCTGGAGATACTAGAAGGTATCAGATAGATTATATAATGGTAAGACAGAGATTTAGGAACCAGGTTTTAAATAGTAAGACATTTCCAGGGGGAGATGTGGACTCTGACCACAATCTATTGGTTATGAACTATAGATTAAAACTGAAGAAACTGCAAAAAAGTGGGAATTCAAGGAGATGGGACCTGGATAAACTGAAAGAACCATAGGTTGTACAGAGTTTCAGGGAGAGCATAAGGGAACAGTTGACAGGAATGGGGGAAAGAAATACAGTAGAAGAAGAGTGGGTAGCTTTGAGGAATGAAATAGTGAAGACAGCAGAGGATCAAGTAGGTAAAAAGACGAGGGCTAGTAAAAATCCTTGGGTAACAGAAGAAATACTGAATTTAATTGATGAAAGGAGAAAATATAAAAATGTAGTGAATGTAGCAGGCAAAAAGGAATACAAATGTCTGAAAAATGAGATCGACAGGATGTGCAAAATGGCTATGCAGGGATGGCTAGAGGACAAATATAAGAATGTAGAGGGTTATCTCACAATGGGGGTAAGATAGATATTGCCTACAGAAAAATTACAGAGACCTTTGGAGAAAAGAGAGCCACTTGTATGAATATCAAGAGCTCAGATGGAAACCCAGTTATAAGCAAAGAAGGGAAAGCAGAAAGGTGGACGGAGTATATAGAGGGTCTATACAAGGGTGCTGTACTTCAGGACAATATTATGGAAATGGAAGAGGGTGAAGATGAATATGAAACTGAAATGGGAGATACTACACTGCGTGAAGAGTTTGACAGAGCACTGTAAGACCTGAGTCGAAACAAGGCCCTGGGATTAGACAGCGTACCATTGGAACTACTGATGGCTTGGGAGAGCCAGTCCTGACAAAGCTTTACCATCTGGTGAGCAAGATGTACGACACAGGCAAAATGCCCTCAACTTCAAGAAGAATATAATAATTTCAATCCCAAAGAAAGCAGGTGTTGACAGATGTGAAAATTACCGAACTATCAGTTTAATAAGTCACAGCTGCAAAATACTAACGCGAATTCTTTACAGACGACTGGAAAAACTGGTAGAAGCCGACCTCGCGGAGGATCAATTTGGATTCCGTAGAAATGTTGGAACATATGAGGCAATACTGACCCTACGACTTATCTTAGAAGAAAGATTAAGGAAAGGCAAACCTACGTTTCTAGCATTTGTAGACTGAGAGAAAGCTTTTGACAATGTTGACTGGAATACTCTCTTTCAGATTCTGAAGATGGCAGGGATAAAATACAAGGAGCGAAAGGCTATTTACAATCTGTACAGAAACTAGATGGCAGTTACAAGAGTCGAGAGGCATGAAAGGGAAGCAGTGGTTGGGAAGGGAGTGAGACAGGGTTGTAGCCTCTCCCCAATGTTATTCAATCTGTATATTGAGCAAGCAGTAAAGGAAACAAAAGAAAAATTTGGAGTAGGTATTAAAATCCATGGAGAAGAAACAAACACTTTGAGGTTCGCCGATGACATTGTAATTCTGTCAGAGACAGCAAAGGACTTGGAAGAGCAGTTGAACGGAATGGACAGTGTCTTGAAAGGAGGATATAAGATGAACATAACAAAAGCAAAACGAAGCTAATGGAATGTAGTCGAATTAAGTCAGGTGATGCTGAGGGAATTAGATTAGGAAATGAGACACTTAAAGTAGTAAAGGAGTTTTGCTATTTGGGGAGCAAAATAACTGATGATGATCAAAGTAGAGAGGATATAAAATGTAGACTGGCTATGGCAAGGAAACCGTTTCTGAAGAAGAGAAATTTGTTAACATCGAGTATAGATTTAAGTGTCAGGAAGTCGTTTCTGAAAGTATTTGTATGGTGTGTGGCCATGTATGGAAGTGAAACATGGATGATAAATAGTTTGGACAAGAAGAGAATAGAAGCCTTTGAAATGTGGTGCTACAGAAGAATGCTGAAGATTAGAGCGGTAGATCACATAACTAATGATGAGGTATTGAAGAGAATTGGGGAGAAGAGGAGATTGTGGCACAACGTGACAAGAAGAAGGGACCAGTTGGTAGGACATGTTCTGAGGCATCAAGGGATCACAATTTTAGCATTGGAGGGCAGTGTGGAGGGTGAAAATCATGGAGGGAGACCAAAAGATGAATACACTAAGCAGATTCAGAAGGATGTAGGTTGCAGTATGTACTGGGAGATGAAGAAGCTTGCACAGGATAGAGTAGCATGGAGAGCTGCATCAAACCAGTCTCTGGACTGAAGACCACAACAACAACAAGAGTAGAATTTAAGGAGGTGGTGTGGGATTTTGTGGGAAAAGATTCCTCAATAAGCAACAATCAACATACCCATTAAGTACATACTGTGGAAAACACTGTTGGAGCAGCAATTAATGCTACAATCCTAAACAATGTGCACAAGCAGTGAGTCAAAATGATGTTGAACCAAGAGGTCAAATACTGCCAGTGTTGTTATAAAGAATGCATTGAGACTGGTGGGTATCGGTTTCACCTATTGCTGACCTTAAGTTACATTTGCTGTAAGATGTAAATTGTTCATGTGACAAAAATGTTTATTTCTGACCATTATTTCCTCTTATAAAAGCTGTCAGTTTAGAATCCTGTCCGCCCCCGGTATCTGGGGCGTCAGCGCGACAGACTGTCAATCCTAAGGGCCCGGGTTCGATTCCCGGCTGGGTCGGAGGTTTTCTCCACTCACGGACTGTGTGTTGTGTTGTCCTAATCATCATCATTTCATCCCCATCGATGCACAAGTCGCCGAAGTGGCGTCAAATTGAAAGACTTGCACCAGGCGAGCGGTCTACCCAACGGGAGACCCTCGTCACACGCCATTATTATTATAATTATTATTAGTTTAGAATCCTTGAGCATCTGTGTAATTTTGAACCTAACAGTAGCTTACAGCAAGGGAAACTCTCTCGTATAAGTTTTCAGCACCAACATAGCATGATTTCTTGGATGGTGAGTCATCAGCATATTCAGGTGTGCTCCAGGGAAGTATGTTGGGACCTTTGTTCGTGTTATGCATTAATGACATGGCAGGCAGTATTAATAATCACCTCAGACATTTAAAAAAAAAAATCCATGATAAAATACTGTCCGAAAACCTGCACCAACTATTCGGTGAGATTCTCATAAGATTTCAAAGTGGTACAAAGATTGGTAACTTGCTTTAATTATTCATAAACAGAAAGTTTTGCACTTATATCGCATGACTGCAATATCAGTGAGTCTCCGTTGGAGGCAGTCAGGTGAAATTTTGGGGACATGAAATTGAAGAAACACACAGTCAGTCCTAGGTAAAATAGGTAGCAGACTTCAGTTCATTGACAGGATAATGATCACAAAACACTCTTGTGGCCTACTCGGGAATATTGCTAATTTGTATGGGACCTATCCCAGATAGGACTAACAAGGAATATTGGGAATATTGAATGCGTGCAAAGAAGGTCACCACAAGTGCTACCAGGTTTGTTCGACCCTTGGAAGAGCTGAAAACCCTGAAGTGACAGATGCTTTAATACAGATGTCAACTATCCTGTGAAATCCAAGATACAAAGTTTCAAGAACCAGTAGTGACAAATAAGGAATCTGGGAATATACAATGGCTATTCAAAAGTAATTTCAATTTTCTTATAGTGTGCATATTAGTAGAGATAGTGGCACCAGTGTTGCAGTGGAATGCACCTTGAACGAATAGGCTGTGAGCAGCAGAGAATCAAGGTCCTTATTCCTCTCTGAGCCACATGCTTTTAAAATGTTGGCTGTAATCAAGTCCCAAAATTTGTGAAGTATGAAATATGTTCTGTACTTGAAAAAACTGTAAATCTGGTGAAGTCCATACAGTAGTTTAGGGGCCAAATGTAAGAGAATGGTGCTGTATGTTTGAAAACGGGCAAACCAATGTCCACGATGAAGAGAAAAGTGGTCAACCAAGTATTGTGAATGCAGACCTGATTCAGTCGATTGATGAAAGGCGTAGAGAAAATTGTAGATCCATCTTGGAGCTTTGTGTTCGTTTTCCACAGATTTTGGTTGTGAAATGTGAATGCAGAAACGAAACTGCAACCAATGCAGTGGGGCTGTACCTGGGTCACTGGGAAAAACCAACAAAGTGTCATCAATCACTTTTCCAGCAGGAAACTCGCGGAAACTGTTATGTGAGATAGAAAAGGAATTTTGCTAGTGGAATTCTTGGAGAGAACTGCCACAGCTAATGTTGGAAGATAATGTAACACACTAACGAACTTGAGAAGGACCATTCAAATCAAAACGTTATGGCATGTTGAACTCTGGTATAATTTTCCTGCCCCCCCCCCCCCCCCCCCCCCCCCTTTTCCCTGCAGCCCCTGCTACTGTGACCAAACTGCAAGAGTTCAGATGGAGGTATCGAATCATCCTCCTCACTGCCCTGATTTGACACCAAGTTATTATCACCTCTTCCTGCTCATGAAGAGGTGGCTTGTCTCAAAGTGCTTCGGCGATGATGAAAACCTGTGTCTTAGGTTGGCTTCAGTCACAGGCAGCAAAATTCTGTGGTTGTGCAATTTCAGAGGTAATCAGACAATACGACAAATGCCTCAGTGTGGCTGGAAACTGTGTGGAAATATAAAATAGTGTGTGTACTTTCACAGTATTGTACAACAAATCCTGTAACTTCATTCTGATTTAAAAAAAAAATAATCTGATGCAGTTACTTCATGAATAACCCTCATAGTACAACCAATATGTATCACTCCCATGAAGACAAAATTAGATTAATTACAGCATTTATGTAGACATTTAAGTAATAATTCTTCCTGCACTCCATACGCACACGAAACAGAAAGAATTTCTAACAAGTTGTACAGTGGGACATACCCTGTGGTGCCATGTACTGCCCAGTGGCTAGCAGAGTATGGATGTAGAATGGGCTGCTCCATCTCAAGTTTCATTGGCAAGCTGACTGGCACTCATGGGCACGTGAACCCTAGGGGCAGTGTTGGAACAGCCTTATGCAGATGTTGGATGCAGGCAACTGGTGATCTGTATGCAGAAAATCTTGAGTTGTTCCCTTTGTGTGGACTGCCTTTCATTCACTTTCTGCATTTACCTCATCTTGACAATTTGGTGCACTCACTCATTGTGTTGAAATAGTTATTAATTGTTTCATCAGTTATATGAAATCTTTGGTTTTGATGACAGACTGATCTATAGCATACCCTGAGTTGTGATTTACATTTAAAGGTGATGGCTGTATTTTCTCCGAGCAAAACAAGTAGTGTGTACAAGCTGGGATTCTGGGATTTTTTTTATATATATATATATATATATATATATATGAATTAATAGAGGGAAACATTCCACATGGGAAAAATATACCTTAAAACAAAGATGATGTGACTTACCAAACGAAAGCGCTGGCACGTCGATAGACACACAAACAAACACAAACATACACACAAAATCCAAGCTTTCGCAACAAACTGTTGGCTCATCAGGAAAGAGGGAAGGAGAGGGAAAGACGAAAGGATGTGGGTTTTAAGGGAGAGGGTAAGGAGTCATTCCAATCCCGGGAGCGGAAAGACTTACCTTAGGGGGAAAAAAGGACAGGTATACACTCGCACACACACTCATATCCATCCGCACATACACAGACACAAGCAGACAATGTGTACATAATCGACACATGAGTGGAATATTTCTTCTGAAAAGAAATAACGTGAGGTGATACACGTTTTAGTTCGTAGTAATACATTGGCAAAGGGACTGGATAGTTTGCTTAATCTAAAGGCAAAGACTGCTGTTGCAGTTAAATTTTATCTTATTACTCAACGCTTATATGCAGTACACAGATGTATTTCCCATGCCAACATTCCTGGCATCTGGATAGGTAGTGTGTGTAGTTTAAGTGAAGAAACAAAATTTCAGTCCTGTCAATTTTTAAAGCTGTATGCTGAAATATCAGAGATGTCTACTGCAACTGTAATTTCATAAGAGAGGTGCAAATTTTGCATTGTCATATATCAGTAAATGAAAAGCTAAGTAGGCATGAAAACATTACACTCACATGTGGAACTCTGAATATATCGAATATCTGTTCCTTAAAATCATATTCCTGAAGTGGCAAAATAAATCGCCAAGGATTTGTGTTAATAACCTGGGTGGCAAAAGAAAGCCCAATTATAATAGACAAGAATAAAATGTATGCTACAAATGGGAGTGATGATATAACCATCGAAGTATCATAGTTTCCGACAGCATTAGTAAGTTAGCATTGGTTGCTACAGGCCATCTTTCCATAGAGTCCATATAAAAACAAAACACAAAAACCAAGTACAACAAGTTGTCTTCCTAATAGGTTGATGACGAGACTTAATGCGGTGTGATAAACCTCGATTTTTTTTTTTATCGTAACACAAAAATCTGAACAGTAAATAACTGGTAAAATGCCTTCTAAATAATAGAATTATGAGCATCATAACGACAATGAACTGTATAGGACTGACAAGTATGGGGGGAGGGGGGGGGGGCGAGAGGGAGGGAGTGAGTGAGTGAGTGAGTTAACATGGTGAAGTTAGCAGTTACTGCTGAGGGAAGGAAGTTCGCACCCCCTCCCTCCTGGTTTTATTCTGAAATTGAAAACTTTGTCCGAAGAAAATTTGTGTAAAGGGTTAGTGATTTGTTGCTGAGAAAAAGGCTGGATGACAACAGAATTAATGATAGACTTGTAGTTACTGTTTGGATAGACTTGTAATTGCTGTTTGGAACCACAGAACTGGTGCACTGCACAATAAGATTGACATGCTAGTGTTGCATGCACTTAAAGGTACCTCACACCTGAAGTATAGGATTAAATTGCTGCATTTAGGATGAAACTAGTACTTATACGTGAAGGTATGACTTAAAAACTGCATGTTTTTGGTGGTATCTCAAAGAAGTCATTTAAAATCAGGCTAAACTAATTCAGATTGGCTTTTAGAAAGGGATCATGTACTAATTGTATCTGGCAAGACTAGAAAAGCTATCAGTCTGCCTTGTTGAGTGGATTCTCTATTCATGGTGCAAAATGCAGGTTGTTTTGAAGTCTTTGCATCAAACATCTTTGGTGTAACAGATCATGGCATGGTGAACAACTTTTGTTCGAGATGTTTGCTGATACTTCCCAGCAACTCTAGTTATCTTTTTATTGAATTCACGAGCCCTGAGATTTCACAGAACTAGCAGGATCTACTAACCAGGTGTGCCACTTCTGCATGTTACCTGTCCCAGTAAATTTTAAGAGTGATTTTCAACAGCAAAACTCTAAAAATGAGTGAGGAGAATGGTGTCTCAGAAGCCTGGCCTACCCCCTTTCATGTGTAGCAGATGATTGAATCATAGGCAACCCATATTACGTGCAGATCCCACAGAATGCTGAAGCTTTGCTGTGTATCAAGTGCATAACCAATTATGAAAGCCACCTAGTGTTGCTGGAAAATGTCAGCAAACATTTTATCTGTAACAAAAATTATTCCCTACAACATGATTTATCACCCCTAGACGTTACTGCAAGGACTTTGAAACACCCTGTATAACCTAACAATGTCGTCAGAGGATTCCAGAAGTTCTGCATGCCTAATGCTCTTCGTGGTATCAAGGACACTGTAATTTGGAAAAAATGATGAAAATACTGACGGTGATGCAACAGGTATGGATAATGATGTTAAACTGTGACATCATGAGTGTTGGTATTTCTGTGTAATTTATGTACATTACAATATAAAAAAAAGTGATAAAGAGTTATCTTATTGTGGACAGATTTTGTAAACAGGTAGTGTGACATAAATTTCTCTGCATCGAGTTCTGAATTGATGCTGCAGTTTGTATTTTGGCCAATAAGGTAGTACATATGAAGTTGGTATGTAATTATAGTCATATCACTATAATGGAAACAGTATTTCAGTGATATAAAGAGCATTTCTGTGCTGGGTAGGGTATTTTCTGCTTGCCTTACTTAGTACATATGCAGAAATACAAAAAGACTGTGGCAGATGATTTCTGGTACACACAATGTGCTGCATCATTCTGTTTCAGAGCTGGAAAAACAGAAGTGCTGTCAGACGATTTAATAGAAGCAGACCGAAGAGTAGACTACATACGAACAGCATGTCAGAATACAGGGAAGAAACTGACCAACTGTTTCCCCTATCAAGGACAAGAGATCGACAAAAGGGTCGTGAGTATAAAATGACATTTTTTCCTTCTTTAATATGAAACTATAAAATTTAACACTGTAGCAAACCCTATCAATAAAAATAATGGCTTTAGTTTTCCCTTTTAGAGTCCAATCCTTCTCTGTCCACTTGTGTTACCATATCCTCTTCTTCGTGCATTATACATACACACAAAATTTGTTCTCTATAAATTGAAATTATTGTTGTGTTCCCTTTGTTGTTACCTGTTTCTGGGTGTAGGTCATATATCTCCCACCGTGAGTCATTATGTCAGATATGGAGTAGCAATTCCTATTCAAACTTCTGTGAGTTTCTTGCTGTTTTATTCATATGTTTCTCAAAAATTAAACCACAAAGACTTGCATAGCTGCGTGCCCTTTTGAAGTTGTTCAACTCTTCGAAGCACATGACTCTAAATGTTACTTAAGCTGTAGCAGTTTGTAAGATTTAAGTGGATGATTTGCTTCTGTAAATGACATTACTTAGTAAATGACATTAATTTAGATCACTTAGATTTTTAATTTTACTTTAGAGTGTATCCTTCATTCATCAAATTCCAGAAATAAATAACTACAGTTACCTACATACCTGCAAGAGGATAGGCCATAATAAGGAAAATGATTGACCAAATTCCTATTCAGTACTGAAGTTTGAGATGAAATCATAAGCAAACTAAGGAGTGAAACATTAATAAATTGAGTGCTGGATCCCAAATCATTGATTAAATGAAATGCTGTATCATGTTTGCAAAGTTTTCTGGACTCCATGTCTGAATATTCCCCTGTATTGCACGGTCCTGGAAACTTCGAGCTTGTACTATAGTACTAGTTCTTTCATATCCAATCATAAAATCTAATTCTGAAATGAAATGTGATAAGACAAGTATCATGGTACAGACTCCAAGAATCGTGACAAAATAATTAAGAAGTGTATTAAAATAAGGTGGTCAGAAAACAGGGACTAACCTGCTACAAAAAGATTTCGGGCTTGCAGCCGGTCATCGTAAACTTCATTGCACGATATTTCAGTTGGACAACTGCCAGCCATCTTCAGGTGAGCCGAATGAGGACTGATGAAGACGTTCTCCAGTCCGTCTTATATAGTGCGCTGATAGTACTGCCGCACATGCGTTGCAGTCGTGGAAACAGAAGGACCACGCTGCCCAGCGGCAGTGCCGTCACTGGTGGAACTGCGAGACTCAGCTGCATTCGGTATTGTTGCTGGTCGCAGCTATCAAAGTCTTCTGGCATCTTAATCTCAAGCAAATTTCGAAAATGATGGGATTCCATGTGTTATTCAATTGGTAACCACTGTCACGGTTCATTAGATTTCCTGCAATGCGTATTTCAATGGATTCTTTGATAATGGAGTCCCAAAAAGTTGTTGCTGCGGCCAGAATCGAAGTTTTGTCATACTCCATTGAATGTCCGTTAGAAATACAATGTTCCGCAACTGCAGACTTACTGGGTTGCAGTAGGCAAGTGCAACATTGATGTTCCGTACAACGCTCTTCCACTGTATGCGTTGCCTGTCCTATATAGGCCATACCACATTGACACGGTATTTTGTAAATTCCCGCCTTCTGCAGTAACAAATCATCCTTCACTGATCCCAGCAAATCTGAAATCTTTGAAGGCAGACGAAAAACCACTTTCATGTGAAAATTATTAAGAATCCTCGCTATTTTTAAGGAGGTATTTCCAACAAAGAGAAGAAAAGCTAGGGACTTGGCTGCCGCGTTCTCCTCTTTATCCGCTTCCTGGTTCCTGGCTCCAGTTGAGAAGGCCCTGTTAATTAGCGGGGTTCAGTACCCTTTGTCTCTGAACACCGTCCTTAAATGTTGTGCAAGTTCCTTAGGCAAATTCTCTGCATCCGACACCATATGTGCCCTGTGCACAAGGGTTTTAAGTACACTCACGGTGTGGGATGGGTGATGGCAACTTGAAGAATGCAAGTAAAAATCAGTGTGAGTGGGCCTACGATAAACAGAATGTCCCACCGAGCCATCACTCTTTCGTTTAACCAAAACATCCGGGAATGAAAAACAACAATCTTTCTCTAGTTCCATAGTAAATTTAATATTCTCATGGATGGAGTTAAGATGATGGAAAAACACTATTAACTTTTCTTCTCTGTGGGGCCACACTATCAAAGTATCATCGACGTATCTCCAAAAAATAGTTGGTTTACAAACTGCTGATTCAAGTGCTCTCTCCTCAAAATCCTCCATAAAAAGGTTAGCCACCAGAGGAGACACTGTCAGACTGTTCAGAATATTCCTGGTTAAACATAAAATAAGTTGAAGAAAGAGCATGTCGAAGCAAAGCAATGATGTCCGATTCAAACTGTTGACCAATTAGAATCAAGGAAACCGCAAGAGGTACTTTTGTGAAAAGGGAAACTACCACAAAACTTACTAGAAGATCCGAACTACTTATGTGGAGAGCCCCCAGTCTGTCGATAAAATCAGCAGAGTCCCATATATGATGTGAACATTTGCCAACAGATGGTCTCATCAAAGAAGCTAGATGATTGGCTAAATAATATGTGGGTGCGTCAATATTACTCACTATAGTCCACAAAGGCAGACTTTCTTTATGCACTTTAGGAAGACCATACAGTCTCGATGGTACGCCGCCATGTGGTCTTAACAGCTTGATGGTCTCTGAAGCTAATGAGGAAGAGTTCAAAAGTGCACAAGTCTTTCGTTGCACATGTGCTGTTAGGTCTTGATCAATTCTCCTGTACATAGTATCACTAAGTAGACTATACATTTTCTCCAAATACAACCCACGAGGTAGATAAAGTGTAGAATTACCTTTATCAGCCTTCAGCACCACTATTTCCGGATCTTCTCGGAGGTTCCATAGTGCAGCCCTTTCTTCAGCAGGTATTGTACTGCGTTGGGGAGGAGCTTTCAGAACCCGACCAGTTTCCCTTCTTATTTCTTCAGCAGCATCCATAGGAAGGCGACATACAGGTTGTTCAACACGACTTACAAAACTTATAAGAGGTACTACACTTGGTCTAGGTGCAAAATTACGACCTTTGCCCAAAACTGACTAC
The DNA here is from genome assembly GCF_021461385.2 of Schistocerca piceifrons. Taxonomy (NCBI): domain Eukaryota; kingdom Metazoa; phylum Arthropoda; class Insecta; order Orthoptera; family Acrididae; genus Schistocerca; species Schistocerca piceifrons. The sequence continues at coordinate 67,673,376 of NC_060143.1, read as the reverse complement.
GTCACATTGTCTAAAATCTTCTCTGTGAAATTAACCACGCAATGTCATGCAGTTATTTCCTGTGGCGTCAGCTGTTGTGGTACTAAACAAACAAATTTCGACATCTGCTGGGAACTGGCAGCCTTATATGCCCAATCAAACTTGGCTGAAGTCACTCCATTCACCCAGTCCCATGATAAAGCATGATGCAGCTGAGTCTTGCAGTCCCATCAGCAAGGGCGCTGTCGCTGTGCGTTGTGGTCCTTTTGTCTCCGTGACTGCAACGCAGGCATGGCAGTACTATCAGCGCACTATATAAGACGGAGCGGAGAACGTCTTTGTCAGTCCTCGTTTGGCTCACCTGAAGATGGCTGGCAGTTGTCCAGCCGAAATATCGTGCAATGAAGTTTACGACAACTGGCTGCAAGCCCGAAATCTTTTTGAACAGTTGATTCGCCGAGAAAATTTCAAATTATACAGCGACTAACCTCTTTAATTTCTCTTGAAGTACTTTCCATTTGTTATTTTTAAACCCACCCTTGTCTTTAGAGTTAATGAAATATAACGTAGGCAGATAAAAAATTACTCAGTAAGCAATAATGTGAGAAAATACATACAAAAGTATGTGGAAATGAGTGAGCTTTCGGTGCCCCTGTTTTTTTTTTTTTTTTTTTGCAGAAGGGAAAGGAAGCAGTATGAAGAAAATGACTGATGTAGTTTTGGAAATGGGGGGAGTTGAGGGGAAAAGTTGTCCGGAATCCTGGTTCAGGGCAGAGTTGCTGTACAGGACGTGAAGGAAAGAGTGATTGATGGTGCCTGCACTAGATGAGATTTGAAAACCTGAGAACTTAAAGGTGGAAGGTAGGATAATAAGTCTTTCCTTCTCATCCTGTCTGGTAAGCCTCCCTTGATCTGGGGTTCTGGGCAACTTTTCTGTAGCTATTTCTATTTCCTAAACCTCAACAGTTCTTTTCTTCCATTTATCTTCCTTTCCGTTTTACATCCACATCTACATTTATACCTTGCAAACCACTGTGAAGTGCACAGCAGAGGGTGCATCCCATTGTAGCATTTATTAGGGTTTCTTCCCGTTACATTCACATACAGAGTGCGGGAAGTGTGATTGTTTGAATGCCTCTGTGCCTGCTGTAATTATTCTAATCTTATCCTCATGATCCCAACGTGAGTGATTTGTAGAGGGTGTCATCATTTACAGCTGGTTCTTGAAACTTCGTTAGTAGACTTTCTCAGAATAATTTACACCTGTCTTCAAGAGCCTGCCAGTTCAGTTTCTTGAAAAACTTTGTAACACTTTCCCATGTATCAAACCAAGCTTCTGCCAGAAGAAAGAATCACTGGCTCTCAAAGGTCCTATATTTCCACATCTATTACATGTCTTTTTTCCTGCTGCCACTTGGTGAGTAGAAGATGTATTTAGAGTATAGACAGCAGCTGTGGTTTTTACTCTGAAATATGTTTACTTTGGAAATTGACTAAAATATTGACCACTAATTTTCTTTGACGCAGAAAAAGATTCCAGAATACATCCTAGGAGCTGCGATGCAAGAAAGTGGGACAGGTGATAGTTGCCTTTTAGGGTGAGTTCCAGTTTTTGATATTATGTATTTCTTTTGTAAATTTATTCTTAACACAGCCATGAAAAATATTTTGCTGAATACAGGGCACTTTAAAAACAGGACTGTATCTTCTACAGACTAAAGATGGAAACTTTGAGTTAATTTTAACTTACCAGTCAAAATTAAAAGTTTATGTTGCCAATTGTTATAAAGTGGTGCTGGCTGGTTTATATGGTTGCCAGGAGGAGTCCCCCTGGTGCAACTGGTGCGCTCATTTGCACACCTGTTCATTGTTCAGTATGTTTTGATTCAAGATGGTGATAACACTGTCACAAAAAGTGTTTTGCACTCTTCATTTCATTAGGAGCAATTCAGGTACAGCTATTTGGTGTGATTTTTGTTGAGGGTGCAGCATTGAAGGGATGTACAGATCTTGCATTGCACCATTGACTTCAAATGTTGCCTCTCATGGTATGTGATTTGTTTGTGGGAGTTTGTGAAAGCTTCCATTTATGTGTTCCCTTTCAACAATTTTGGGTAAAGTGTGACTCTACATAGCAACTTATGCATAACTGTAGACATGCTCACAAATATATGAGATAAGATTGATTATCATCTCAATGTTCAGCATTCATGATGTGGAGAGTCCATTGAAGATTTATGAACCTAAATATAATAGTAAAAAGTACCCCAAGTTTGAATTTGCTTATATGATAAGATATATATACCTTTGTTAAAAGTCTGATGGGTCTTATGAAAATGAAAACTCTGTTGTACAATGTGTAAGTTAAAATCCACCCCAGATTTCTATCTTTATTCATGTAGAAGATATAGCCTTGTAAAATTGGATGAATCATATTGGAAAAACCTACATTATAAAGTGTAAGTAATTAAGGTCTCATTTTTTCGTATCTTGTCAGGATGTGAGGAAATAAGGAATATTGAATCCGTTTTAGGTCTACAACTTTGCTTCCACCTTTTTTTCTTGAAGTTAAAGGTTTTTTCATGAAAAACTGACAAAATGTATGATTCAAGACACTAGTGATAGCTGGCCACTACTTTCTCTCGTCTTTTGGCCAGCATACAAATCTCACGACTGAAGAACTGCGTGTCTTTTGAAGAGATTCTTGTATTGATCCAGTTTTGCACTTGTTCATATAATGGGAGACACTGGTCATCCAGGCTGTATGCCATTGACCAAAAAAGGTGGTTATTCAGAGGGAGCAGTGCCTGGAGAATATGGCAGAAGCACTTCCCATTTCATTGTTTCCAAGTATGTTATTGTTGGGTTTTGCGACCTGAGGTCAAGCATTGTCATGCTTCCAAATCACTTTTTCATGTCTATTGCTATATTATGGCCACTTTTCTTTCAGTACTTGACTCAAACGCATTAGTTGTTTTCGATAGTAATCTCCTCTTGATTGTTTCAGTGCTTGCTCAAACACATCAACTGCTTTTGGTAGTGATCTCCTCTTGTGTCAGTAGCTTCGAAAACCTTCAATCTTCCATCAGTATGCCAGTCTTATACATCAAAATCGCTGTTTTTGCAGTGTTGGAACCATTCTCTGCATGTTCTTTCACTAATAGGTGCCTCACCAAAGGTCTTATCGAGCACTGTATGAGCCTCAGCTGCAGATTTCTTCATGTTAAAGTAGAAAATTAAAATTTCCTGCAAATGATGAGAATTGAGCTTGTAAGTTGATGCATTCATTTGAGAATAACTTTATGATGCAACCACAAACTAACATTTTGATGGCGTTATGTTGACAGCTGTCCAAGTTTATTGTACGACACTTATGATCCACAGACTGCACCATCATTTGCTGCTACTGCCATGTGCTGCAAAAATGGCAGAAGCAAAGTTGTAGAACTGATGTCTTAATTTTTCTTAGTTAAAATGGGGTATTTTGTAAATTCTTTGGCAAGATAATGAAAGTCTTCACACAATGTTTGTATTGTTATTTTAAATAAAATATATTTCATTGTGATCAAAGAAAAAGAAGCGATCATCATAGGTACCTACAAACTTTGATAATAAGTGTTTGGTCCTGATTGCAGACTCTTAAGGCTCTTTTGTGCTGTTCAGGTTTTTATTTATTTATTCTCCTCCTTGCAAAATAAACTATATATACGAATCCTCTTATAGAGTGTGTGAAGCTAAAGTTAGTAAAGCATTTCATAATTATTTGTAGTCCCCCGTCTCCCTACCCCTACCCCACCACCACCACCTTCTCCTCCTCCTCCTCCTCCTATCTATCTCATTGGATGGTAATTCTTCATAGCAGGGAAAACAGAAAAATCTTCTCCATGAATGTTGCTGGAGAAAAGCTGTTTTCCTGAAAGGTGCATATCTCCTGCTCAGTATGTATTGGGTGGCAATCTTAGTTTATGTTTATGAAGACACTTCTTGATGATTAATTTCAATGTGTATCATGCATATGATAACATAGAGATATTAAGTCTGACAACTGATGATCTATATGACTTTTGATCTTTACAGTATGCTATAGTGAAGAAAGAGTTACAGCCAGCCACAATTTTTGAATCACATTTATTTCACCTTAATCAGTTTTGGGCCTAGGCCTGCTGTTGGATGGCAGTGGTGATTTTGTATGCGGATTTCATGTTTCTGTCTTGAAGGAAAGGCACTACATTACATAATAGGAGTTTGCTTCCTTGACATGTGATGATGCACTGAAACATGAACAAGACAAAAATGTGAAATTTGTACACAAGATCACTGCTGCTTTCTGATGACGGGTGTAGGCTCAAAATTTGATCCAATGAAGTAAACCACCCATTTAAAAATGTGACTGGTGATAAATCTTTCTTCAGTGAGTTTTTACCAGAACAGCAGTGGTGTTCTCAAACAATTGTGGGTAAAATGGTGTGTTTGTGGTCTCAGCTGGATGGTGCAGTTTTTTATATCTTTTGAGAAGTGTCTTAAGTCTGGCAACTTTGTAATGAAATCCTTAACTTGGTAAAAAAATAAATAACTAAGTACACAGGAGTGTGTAGCTGAAATGAAAATTTTCACATTTATGTCATGGAGTTACAATGCGTAACTGAAGTTCTTCAATTTTTGGGGCTCTTCTTGCAGAGACACGTTTCATTCTTTGTTAACTGAAAAGTTAAACGTAGCTTTCTTATTTTCATTGAAAAGCAACTTATGGAACTATATTGTAGCATAGTTGCTGTTTAAGAACTTTTCCCAAATTCGTCATTCGAAAAACACAGGGTTGTCTTATATTCACAGATAAAATTGTTGCTGCTGAGGTCAACATTTTTATGTTGTTTAGTAGATTATACAGGGGTTATCTTAACATTTGCAGATGAAGCTTGGCGTATCGAAGTCACGTGCAGATTTATTTTGGAGAATTTGGAGGTGCGTGTCTGGGTAAACAATACTCTTTGATAGACGGACTTGTGAGTTCTAATAACCAGAGGCGCCCAATGCAGTATATGCATTGCTAGAACGATCACGTGACAGCTGACTCGCACAGTGCCAGTGCCAGGTCTACGCGATAAACTATAAAGGAGTCACTACAACTGTCTATTGCCCTGCTTAAAATTTGGCAGATTTGTGAAACACAGGAGGAAATAGGATTAAATTCTATCAACTATTGTTGTTGTATTTGAACAGGTTTGCAATAAAATTTCTCTTACTGTACATGTACGGATACAGTACACAAACATTAATGTTCCTTTTTTAAGTAGAGGTAACATTCAAAAGCAAAAATGTCATCCTTAAAAATGCATTACTTGACTGAACCCAGATCAGTATTATATTTGATTATGAGAAACTCCAATAATGTACCAAGCAGTTCGAAAAAAGAGACATTTGGTCGCCGTTCACGTACTGATATAAGGTTATCTGGTTGAAATGGAAGTGTGTAACAAAAGAAATAAATCATACTAAACTGACTGTAATTGTTATTGCTAGAACAAATTACAGCAGTAAGACTTGTCGTGGAATAGTACAAACAGGCATCAGTAGATCGGGGGATGAGCAAAACTTCGACAATTGGACTGAATCATGACTGCGAAATTTTACTTATGTATTAATTGCTGTTGTTACATACGACCTGCACCATGTTTCACAGTTGCTTAAGCCCAGCACTATGGAAGGGTTGGAGGGGGACCAGTCACACCAGCTTCCTGAGAAATAGGACAAGTGCGAGGAGTAGAGTGGTGAGCTTGCAGCAAATTACATTATGTTGCCTATCTATACTGCTTGCTTTGGCTTTTCGTGAACGTCTGCCAAGTTTAAACTGCACCTTGCTTGAATCTGTTTGTAATCGGAATTGAATTGAATTTAAAATTGGACTAATACTCAAAAATAATGTTCATTTCTGCAGGAGACAGTGAAACTCTAGATAGGAGCCAGTGACATACTTAACTTGTTTCGTGCTGCGATGTTGTTGGCATTTGCCGTGCTGCGTGATGGGAATGAAGGGGGTGTGTCAGGTGCTGGTTTTACGTAGCCAATGAGAGAGCAGTGGGCAGATGATATGTTTGGAAGCAAGAGACATAGAGACATTTTAACATTCTCACATCAATGTGGAAGCGAAATCTGACATGTATTCAGAAAAAAAAGTTGTGTTTGCAGGTCCCACCATGACCACAACTTTGGAAATAATAGCATATTCAGAAGAAAGAGACAAATATTTGTGACAACTAAGATATAAATTTCACAGATATGCTATTAGGCTGATGATTAAAGTAATGATACCACAGACGACAGGGTTGGTAAGCAAAAAAGGTATAAAAGAAAACCATCCTCAAATTAATGTAAACCATTTCTTTTTCTTTATTTTATATCTCCTTGTATCATCAAATGTAGACAATCAATAAATGGTATAAGTTTAGATTATATATGAGATTAACATTTTAGGCAGATACCTTATGTCAATAAAACAGTTTGTAATTTTGATTAGTCAGACTATGTTAAAAATAAATTTTTCTCAAGGAGCTTCTTAATCAAAAGGAAAGGGGGGGGGGGGCGAAGGACTCTTATATTCAGGGTTACTTAGACCCAGATAAATATCATAATTTACTTCTGTTACTATCCTATAAATATATTCATCCGTCAGTAATGATGATATTGTTTAACTGTTATCACATAACTTTATGAAGAGTATTGTGAACATTTGTTACAGAAATATTCTTCAACGGTGTGGCGAAGTCGAACAGGACCTGGCAAACTTGCTTGTCAGCTATGAAGTGGGCGTTGAAAAGGCTGTGATAGAACCTCTACAGAATGTGATAGATGTGGATATTCCTAATATCAGTAAACATAAACGGAATTTGGCAAAACTCACATTGGACATGGATGCTGCAAAAACTAGGTGGGTTCCACACCATAAAAATGTATGCAGATGTGCTATATGGCTTGAATGTTGTTGAAATAATTTTTGATGGCTGTATAGGTATCAAAACTCAGTGAAGCATGCGAACACAAATGCACGCTTAGATTCCATAAAGGATGAAATGGAAGAGGCTGAACTGAAAGTGGAACAGTGCCGCGTAAGTTTTACCAGTACCATTTTTGCTTGCTATCAGTGGTAAGGAATATGTTGGTTTAGAAAGTGATATATACAATAACTATACAGCTTCGTCTTCATTTTGTACTTCAGTGTACAACTTGTTCTTTATTTTGGACTTCGACATTTGAGTTTTGTTCACACACACACACACACACACACACACACACACACAGCTATAGTTACTGAACTGATGGATTTGAAAATGTGCAATGTGTGCTGCTCAATTCAAGTTACAGTATGCTTTCTGTTAGTTCCATGTGAAGTAAACTAATTATTAAGTTTATATTCATTGGAATAATATTGTATTTTGACCGATATAAAGTTGTAATTTGTATTGTCAAATATCTTACAGATTATATGAATATATCTAAAAACAAAGATGATGTGACTTACCAAACGAAAGTGCTGGCAGGTTGATAGACACACAAACAAACACAAACATACACACAAGTGTCTATCAACCTGCCAGCACTTTTGTTTGGTAAGTCACATCATCTTTGTTTTTATATCTAAAAACAAAGATGATGTGACTTACCGAACGAAAGCGCTGGCAGGTCGATAGACACACAAACAAACACAAACATACACACAAAATTCTAGCTTTCGCAACAAAGCTAGAATTTTGTGTGTATGTTTGTGTTTGTTTGTGTGTCTATCGACCTGCCAGCGCTTTCGTTCGGTAAGTCACATCATCTTTGTTTTCAGATATATTTTTCCCACGTGGAATGTTTCCCTGTATTATATTCAGATTATATGAATAGTTTCATATGAAGTAAACTAATTATAAATTTATATTCATTGGAATACTATTGTATTTTGTGCAATATAAAGTTGTAATTTGTACAGTCAAATACCTTACAGAATACATAATAAAATTTGGCTTCTGATTTTTTTGTAGTTAAAAATTTTGTATGCATTGCAGAAAGGTCCCTCTGGAATTCAAATGGCTCTGAGCACTATGCGACTTAACTTCTGAGGTCATCAGTCGCCTAGAACTTAGAACTAATTAAACCTAACTAACCTAAGGAAATCACACACATCCATGCCCGAGGCAGGATTCGAACCTGCGACCGTAGCGGTCGCTCGGTTCCAGACTGCAGCGCCTAGAACCGCACGGCCACTCCGGCCGGCTCTGGAATTCAAATTGTGATTAACAAGGGGAGGTCCCCAGGGGTTGGATTTTTCTTTTTACCCCAAATCACCTGTACAGTGGTGTAGGTTAGGTTCCCATGTATCAAACCCTGCAGCCATTCATCCTGATGAGACCTCGTTTGCAAGTAAGTAACAAAACAGAATTTCTTGTGGTCCACTACAGCCTTGTGAAAATAGCACTTATTTCAAAAGAGTTCCAGAGCCTAGCAGTTAAATTGTTTGACCGAAAAGCTGAAGGTTGTGGGGGACTTAAAGCTCAATGGATGTGATCCACTTTTTTTCCATATTTGTGTAAAGGACTGCAATCATTACTTTTATTCAGTTAATCAGTTTAATTATAATTTTTCATTTCTATTCCCATTTAACATTGTATTAACTTTATTTGTTCTCATTTCTTCTTCTTTTTATTCTCTTTTTATATTTCAGATCTGTAACCATATGATTTTAGTTATTATTTTGCATTTAGTCAAATTAATTCCTTCTGGATTGTAGCTTGCTGGCTTTCTGGGGGATGAGTGAGTGGTGGTGACAGGTCATGGAGCCGAGGGCAAACACTATTAACAATTACAAAGAACTTTTATTGATTTAAATAAATGATGTAGTGAGGCAGACATGAGTAGCTCTCCCTGTTGCCCCTGGCTGCTACTGACAAATAGATTCTGCCCGTAGCTGCTGAGCTGGCGTCAGTGGTGTTAAGTGTTGTACTGTGTCAGTGTTCCACTTGGGTAACTGCTCTGCAGGTGACCACGGTGGCAGTGTGTGCTTCGCATGCACTGTCCATAAATCATATACCAGCAGTGCTGCTGGAATTGATGGTGGTCAAGCAAAATTCAGGGTGTATACGACCCCGGACAACCAGGAGATCTGGGAATTGTTTCATCCGGGAGAAAACCGGGAAAGACCCGGGATTTTTTTAGAATTCCGGGAATTTTCATTGTTTTAGTTTTCTGTTAAATTTTTGTAATTTTGACTGGTATGAGCCGATACTCTAACTAAGGAGATTGCTGTATCCCGCCACTGCAGAATAATACTTCAACAATAAAACATAAATGAGAGAAAAAAAATGAAAATAGCTTAAACTGCAAAGGAAATGCGCCATATCCAACAACAACACACAGTGCTCATGCAGGCATCTGCCAACAGCAAAATGTGTCAAAGGCTTTAGGAAGACTATGCAATGCTTCATAACAACAAATTGCCTCCGTGAGCGTGAAGTCACAACTGTTTACATTAGATTCGTTTTAGCAGTTACGAGCGGGCTCATGCGCATGCGCAGTTCAGTCGCATTTGATTAGTAGATACTCCCGCTTCTGGCTAAAGGAATGTGGCTGTTGGTTGTGCAAGCATAGATGCTACCAGGAAAAAGGGGCGACAAATTCATATTCTTGAGGGAGGGGGGGGGGGGGGGGAACTTGTCTCACCTAGCATCCAGTGCATGTTGGTCTATCGATTATTCATATGATTTTGAAACACATCCCTGTTGGTTTTTGAACACATTTTAATTGATTTCTGAATGACTCATAAGTTGATTTTTGAATACGTGCATAGTGTACGTGATGTCTCTGTCAGGAGAATCCTCGTCGCATCTAGAAATAAACTTTCCGCAGACAAAAGGGGATGGGGCTATACGAGCTGAGCAGAGTAAAGCCGAACGGATTAATGCCAATCGCTGTCTGATTATGTGGTTGATTGGGTTTGCGAATGATCAGCATTGTTATAATTACTAGCGAAATCCATAAATTCAGACTACCAGAATGGAAATAAATGACTAACAGGTGAGAAAGATTACATGTTATCTTCTCGGTGTATCCAAGAAAACGAAATTTTGACAGAAAATTTGAGGCCAGATCACTACATTAGTAAGGACCAGCCGCTTAAGTTCTATTCTGGAAGTAATGCGGAAAACGTGATGTACGAACATGTTACAACATCTAATCAGGGCATAATGGCGGGATAACTAAACCGGTGATTCTAATAGGGTTAGTGAAGTTAATCGGTGAACAAATTTTGACAACGGCAGGAACACCTACAGAATTGGTGATGACAAGATTGTTTGTTAGAATGAGGAAGGAGAAGAAACGGGGACATCACACACATTATGGAAGAATAAGACCATTCCAAATTTATGTAAAAAAAATGCGTAATACTACTATTCAATCTCATGCTTGAGAAACTGGTGCGTATGATTGAAATGTGAAACTATTTCGTAAAATAAAGCTTTTTGCTTGTAGTAGGCCTTATAGGTATTTGATATTGGTACTTCGTGAATTAATTCTGTCGTGTTATAAAAATGACCATTTGTGCCAAAACAGTCTCGTTTATTTGGTGTGTGTTACAAAATTGCTACCATATTAAAAAGGCCTATTTTGTTTTATCTAGCAGACAATGACAAAATAGACGTAATCAGGTCGAGAAACCACACCAGTCTTGTGGTATTATTTGTATTAACAGCTTTTTCAGTATTAGATAACGACATTTCGATTTTTCATGTAGCATAACGTTTGACGAACTTTGGTGAGGTAATAGATTCTTTCGCGGAAAGGAAAGTACGCCATGTAAAGCTGTAGCAAGATTAGAGAGAAAAAATGCTAGGAGCTAAGGATTGAAGAAATATGTACTTTGTTGCTTGTCCCTTGTCTTCATTGGTTTTATGCATCCTATATTTAATTTTATGTCACACAAAACAGCAAGTTATTAGCTAATAGGCAATAAAGAGTGCAAATTTTCTGAAGAGTTCTTGTTCTCCCGATTACAAATAATCCCATCTACTATTAATTGCGAGATTTTTTAAAAAGTGGGGCAGGCTGTTAAACCAGCCGACTGGGAGCTGGAGAGGCACCATAGACTTTCAATTTCCACTGTCCTGAATATAGTTTGATGGCATCCATTGCAAAATATACATGTTTCGATTCCACAGAGCGAAATACAGTGACGTGTGATAGAAGAATGCTGTATGAAGAGGCGTGGCACTGCGCTTTGGCACACTTACGACCAAATGACATGCCTTACATTTCCTCGAACACATTCTTTTCAGAAAGATGTGCTTGCTACAAGATGTACATAATTTTGAAAATTCGTTTTTTTTTTTTAGTTAGCAAATATCGTAGATCTGCGGCTGGTGCGCAGAGCACTCTGAGTTATAGTGGATAGTCTCCATGTGACCCATGTTTACATTTAGTTCAAAAATGGTTCAAATGGCTCTGAGCACTATGGGACTTAACTTCTGAGGTCATCAGTTCCTAGAACTTAACCTAACTAAGCTAACTACATCACACACATCCATGCCTGAGACAGGATTTGAACCTGCGACTGTAGCGGTCACGCGGTTCCAGACTGTAGCGCCTAGAACCGCTCGGCCACCACGGCTGGCTTACATTTAGTGATTTTGCTGCTTCCCTTCGTTTACTCTCATGTCGAATGAAAACAAAACGGATATCTGTGACCGGGAGCTATCAAGTGAATTAAAATTCATGTAATTACGGAGGTCTAAAATATGTTATTAGTTTCAGATTTTATTTTCGTTCCACCTTTTTGACAATCAAGCGTTAATTGCCTTGCAGAACAATGAAGTTATTTTTGTCTGTTTGCTAAAGAAATTTGACTTTTATCAACCTTTTCCACAGAGGCAGTCAATGTATTTGAAACGAAATGGTTAATTCCACAGTACTGGCTAGTTTCAACTGTCCGCTGCATTTCAGGTGCATGTTTTCATCTTCTAGCACGTATGGCATTATGCCATAATAAAGAACCAAACATGATATAATACAGTACTGGTGCTCCAGGAAAATTTACATCCCGAAAACCACACTGAAAAGCTTAATATCAGGTCGAAGTCTACTTCCTTGGGAATCTGGACATACGAATGTGCACTGTAAATATGCAGTTTAAATGTGCACATTTTAGTATGGTTCACGAAATTCTGATGCTCTTGGAGTGTCCTCTGATGTCTTGTTTCTTTTATGACATGATGTGTGATGTTTCAATGTTTTACACGTACGTACATATGGGCTTCCTACGTCATGGTACTTGCGCAAGTGTGGTGTCGCCTGTTCCTTGTGCTCTCTGGCAACTGCTGAAATGAACCTGTTTCTAACAAGTCACAGAAAAATATTGCGAATGGTAGTTTGAAAAGCGTTACTTTCAAAGTAAATATTGTTTTACGTAAGTTGAACTACTTGCGAGACTATACCATGAATTTCTTAAATCACAGAGCATTTGACTCTCATTTAAAAATCAACTCTTTCATGACAAGCGTTTTAGAAGAATTTCGAACCCTGAATATCAGACATTTATGTGATTATTAAAAATTTTACTGGCACATTTGTTTGATATATCTTAAAGTGTAACATGCGCAGAAAAGATCAACATTGTATGCGAAAGCTTTGGTTTTCTTGTAGCAACACTATGTATATTAATTTAAACTATTATCTTTCCCTGTTGGTGTGTTCTTGCTATTTAACAGTGATGTTGTTGTTGGCTGACTACATCACGTGTCCTGTGCTCTGCATATCCGCTGTCATCAGCTGGTGAGATAACGTGACGTGAGCTATGACTGGCTTACAAAAGCGCATCGCAATCTCGATTTCAATGATTTGGAAAGTAACATGCGGAGTTTGGTGGGATTCCAATGTATACTTTCGTAATACGAAAATACACAGCATACATGTTGCTGCACATCAAAGATATTTCCAAAACGTGTCTTTTTCCCTGAGTTTTGTTTTCTAAAGTGCCGGGAAATTCTATGCCTGTGTATAAAACCATAACCATTCAAATGATTGATATATTTTGAAGTTTCGAGGGAAATACACTGTCACTTAACATGGAAAATGTGTGTTTTCACCCGTGAGAAAGTGTATTTTTAACTGGGAAAAATCCGGGAATTTTTTTCCGTGTTCGCGTATACACCCTGAAAATTGGTTTGGGACATATCAGTTACAACAGCTTCTTGCTTACTTCCAAAGATGTTGCTGATCAATTACAACAGCTTCTTGCTTACTTCCAAAGATGTTGCTGTGCTCTTAACAGTCTGACCAATGGGAAATAAAGGCTCACCTTTTTCGTTTTCTTTCTCAAAATAGTCCATTGTGGGATTGGCTGTGTAGCATTCTTTTCTTCCTCCGTTTCACTTCACATGCTGGGCTTGCATCATTCATTGCACTGGACATGGTTTGAAATGAAACAGAAGTGAATAAACACTAAAAACACCAAAGTAAAACAAACTATGAACGACACTCCTAATTAGACAAATGATGAATGGTAACAGATATGCATTTCAGCTGTGCAGCACGGCAACATGACTTGTGCTATCTGCTCGAGCACAGTCCATCAGTGGCTGGCTATCCACTGTCACTAGACAACAAAATGATTCAACTGAGTTGTCAGACCAAAGACTTGTGTTTCAAATGATAAATATTATGGTAGATAAATAAACATGATTAAAATATCATGGACAGAGATTCCTAATGCAAAAAGAATAACAGTAAGCAAAAATGAGACAAACAAAAAGTTATTATGATAATTAAATGACACAGCTAAGGATTAGAAATGAAAAAAATTATATTTAAACCATTCAGTTGAATAAAAGTAATGATCACAATAATTTCAATAAAAATCGAAAAACAGCAGATCATACCAGTCAAGATATGAACTCTCAACCTTCAGCATATCAGCCAGATAACTTCATCACTGTGCAACGACAGTATTTTGAAACTGATGTCATTGTCAGTCAAGACTAATGGATCACAAGAAATTCTGAAATTATTTTTTGTTGATTACTCGCAAATAAGGTCCCACCAGGGTAATGGCTGCAGGGTATGATAAGTGGAATCCTAACCCATACCACCGACCACATAGATGGTTTGAAAAAGTCAATCCCACCCCTGGGGATCTCCCCTTGAAAGTCTGAATCTTGCTGCAGAGGTGGTCATGAAATCTGTCTTTATATTATTATTACAAGGGGATCTGTCAATGGCTTACTTGAGTCTGCTTGGAAATACACATTTTGAAAGGTATCCCTTGTTATATATATGTCTTGATTGTCAGTGGAACTGACTTAGATTAAAAATGTTCAAATAATAGTATTAAGTAGAAAATGTAGTCAGAAATGTGAAAGAGCAGAGGGCTAATAACAACACACACAGAAAATATATATTTGTTCTCTCAAGCTTTTTGAGCTACAAAATAGTTACCTGCTCCATTGCTATCTTCTCCAGGTTTTTTTCCCCTGAAGAACAACCCATAGTTATCTGTGCTTGTTTCCTTGGACTGTAATGGAATTTGTGTCAGTATGTTACATGTAATTAAAAGTCTCTAGTGCAAGATTAGACTGAAATTTCAATGCTTTTTGTCAAGAGTGTAAAACTTTTTGGCTGCAGTACCACATTGTCAGATTTATCTGTACCCGGCACTAAAATGTGAACAATAGTTAAATACTATCACACTTTCTCATTTTGTGGCCATTATTGAAATATTGCGAAAGCTGGACATTGTATCAATATCAACAACAGAAATTGTGGAGAATTATTTATTTCAGGATGCTCTTGCAGCGGAGATGTTCCAGTTCATTTCAAGGGAGGCTGAAATTGCTCAGATGGTTGTTGAATATGCAAGGCACAAACGTGATTTTCATGAAAAGGCTCTCAAATGTTTAGAGGACGTTATACCAGCATTAGAGGCTACTATTCGTAAGTAAATACGTGGTTTTGCAATACGCAATTATTTGGGATAATTTAGCATGTAATATTTAGATTTTAGCACCTTGTTTCTGTGACTTGTCATCAACACAGTTGAATGGAGACATGATTGTAAGCAGTTTTGTGGTCAGAATTTTTTCAGAGGTGATTGTAAGGAACACCCAATGATTTCTTAGCCTGCTAACCATTATGTTTTGGGTGTTTTAATTAGATTCCAGGCAGTGTCATATTTTGATACATAGATTTAAATTAAATAAATAGATAGTTATCTGCAGAAAGTATGCAAGGTTAAATTTTCTATTTTTCTATTAAGATGATGGAAAGGTTGGAATAAAATTAACTAATTATTGCGAACACTTTTCATGCCTTGGGAATGCAGTCAGGAATATCCATTTTATTACCCAGAACTAAAAAGTATCTTGAAGTGACTGAACTGGTGGGATGACACGGTCACAAGTAATAACCGATTTGAATCAGTGTGATCACTGCATTCCTTGGTCGTATGTTTAATTTACTTTGCAAATAAAACAGCCTGGGACACCCTTTACCTTCTGCCAAAACAGTTGAGGGAAGTATTATTCTGCTGATTATGGGCCATGTGGGCATTTAGGGAAATGCATTAGCAGACAGTGCAGTCAAACTAGCATGCCAGCAGCTCATTGTGATAGTTACTATCTTAACTCCCAGGTATCTCTTATGTCATTAATGCAGAAAATCATGAGACGATGGCAAAATGAGTGGATGGAAGTGACGGGCAACAAGTTACATTGCACGAAACAGATAATTCAAATCTAGTGCACCACCTGGTTTTGCGGACAAAGCAAAATGAACCCTCATATACCTCTGTTAACACATTGATTTCTGCTTCCATCCAAATGGGGGAGTAAAAACTAGCACATACAGTGCTTTGAATGCCAGATCAACAGCTGGTCTGTATTTGGCTGATAGTCTTCTTCGATCCTGGGTGACAATTGGAAATGTGTACAATGTATATTATGGTGTGGCAGCATTCCTTAAATTCTCTCTCTCTCTCTCTCTCTCTCTCTCTCTCTCTCTCTCTCTCTCTCTCTCTCTCTCTCTCTCTCTATTTGTGAATAGCGGAGGAGGATGATTGCACTTTAACCTATCCATTTACTTACTGTTCCATGTCAAGTTCAATTTAGATGGGGATATAAAGAGTGTCGCATTACTTCCTGTTTTTGTAGATGGAGAAATATGTTTGTAATCTGAAATCTTTGATTGTACGCAGAGGAAAGTGACATCAAGCCCGTGTACTCGCAGCCTCTAGAGGAGCACCTGCGCATCACGCACCGTAAGATAGCACTGCCTATTGAGTTGTGTGTTTGTGCGCTGCTGGAGCTGGGTATGGCAGAAGAGGGTCTCTTCAGGGTTGCTGCAGGTATGTAGCAATATTTGAGACATTTTGTTGTTTATTCCTTGCTTTATATTTTCCTATTGTGGAAATACAGTCCAAGGCTCTTTATGGTGATTCAAGTGTCATCTGTCACATTCCATAGTCGTATTCTGCGAACACCACAGAGAGTAGTAGTCACTGGGGTGTGGAAAGGTGTCAGACGTAAATTTAATTTAAGTGCAATACAGTGAAATGCCTATTCAAGAGTTTTTGCAAGGATACCCTTCAGTGGGATAAAAGGAGGTGCCCAATGAAAAGTTCTTTAAATCAACAGTAAACTTCATCACATTATCTACATACATTTAATGTGCTCTGGTAGGTAGGTGAATACATGTGTATTTTGACGGCTCTCATTTTTTCAAGTTTGACTTTTCCTTTGTGCTACCCTCTAGTTTGGTCCTGCCGCAAAAAAAAAAAATTAAAAAAAAATTAAACTGTGTGTAATTTGGGCTGTATAGGAAAAGGGAAAGATGTTTGTCCATGGCCTCCACACTTGAATGGAAAAAAAGTGCATGAAATTTGAATTAATTTTATCTAAAACTACATCATAATTAATAAAGTCCATGAAACATTTTAAAAATAGCATAAGTAAATCACTAAACATAATGTAACAAATGATACAGTACGTGAAAGACAAACTCGGGATTTTTTCAAACATATTGCCTGCAAGTGCCACTGGTTGTAGTTGCAGAAAAATTATGACGAACCAGGCAAAGAAAGCATTATGTGTGCTAGAATTTGCCTGTTACCACTTGGTAGTGAGAATGTAAAGAGCATTCCATAGCAAGTATCACAGGACACCACCAGTTAACAGCAACATAGAGAAGCGGTACAAGAAATTTGAGGAGGATGGTTCTTTGTGCGATGTAAAATATTCAGACTAAATGGATATGTGAAACCAGGCAGTGGACTGTGTTAGGGACATAATATTAGGAGACCCCACAATCTAACTATCCAGTCAACAGCGAGAAAGATATTCGTAAGCAGTTGAGAGTGAAGCCATACAAAACTCAGCTCCTGCAGGATGTAAGCCGAGATGACAAACTGCAAGTTCTGCATAGATAAGTATCTCTCAGGGAAGGTAAATCAACACATCGCACACATGTGGGGGTACAGAGAATTCACCTGCGACTGTTAAAGATGTCCTTGATTCTGAGATGTCCTTGATGTCCAACAAGACGTTCCGGAGGCCTTTCTTTGCTGTGAGAACTGTCAATGGTATCATCTTTCATGACATGCAGCAGTTGTTGCTCTGGCCACAACTTGAATTGATAGTAGTGATTTCGGCCTTCAACAAATGGCCCCCTCAATGTTTCCAGAGTTGTGTTCGAGATTACCTGATCACTACAGGTACCAGACTTGACACCCTGAGATATTTCCTTGTGGGGTTATATGAAGAACAGTGTTTATGTCCCACCTTCACCACAGAATCTCGAAGACTTGTGACGCAGCATCACAGCAATTATGGGGTTGGGTATACCTTATTTACTGGAATCTAAGCCGCACTTTTTTTTCCGGTTTTTGTAATCCAAAAAACCGCCTGCGGCTTAGAATTAAGTGCAAAGTAAGCAGAAGTTCTGAAAAATGTTGGTAGGTGCCGCCATAACTAACTTCTGCCGTCAAATATATGTAGCGCTACACAAATATATGTAGCGCTACACAGGCTTGCTTTGCAGGCACAAAGATAAATACTGGCACCAAAACCTCTGCGTCAGTAAATAAATTAACGAAGTAAATACAAATTCCACATTGTTCATCTTCGAATGTAGCAGCATTTCAATGTACTACGAAAATCCGACTGGCAAGACTGTTTGGGGTTTTTGTCAATATGGCCAACTCTACATTCAGAATTTTTTCCTACCTGTGAGAAGAGATGGTTGTTAAGAGGAATTTTTATGAATTGTGAATCACATGCAGTATTCTCTTCACCACAAGAATAATACGAATATAAACATTTTGCCATGTATTCTTTCGTGTTTGCTGCTATCTCATTTAAATCCTGTCTGCCTAATAAACTACGAAACTAGAGTGAGACAACAGCAAACGTGGAAGAATGTACATATCATGTCATGTTTATATTCATATTATTCTTATGCCTAATAGTGATACAGTCAGAAATGAAGCATGGCAATTGACTAGATTTTTAAATCTAAGATGACTCTAATTTCTGTGCAGAATGTAATGTACTAAAGAGGCGTCTGCAAAGATTTTCAAACGGAGAAAAATTTTCGCTAATCTCTCATTCAGAACATCTTCTATCATACACAGTCTATTATTTGTTTCTTGTTGATCATTATCAAAGAAAGCAGCAGTGTAAGTAACAACAAATAGCAGTCTCTTGCCATTGTTTCGCTGATGAGACAATTCCTCCCCCCCCCCCCCCCCCCCAAATTGTAAGCGGTGGTAGCGCGCACAAAAGCAAGCCATGCCGCAAGCGGCGACAGGCCGTAAACACTCATTATCAGAATGCGACAAACAATGCATGACACAGTACAGTAATGCATTTTCAGCTTAGAGTGACGTAAACACCTATACCAAAGAGAACGGCACTTACGAGATCAAAGAAAAATAAGCAATCAATTCAATCCAGACGAAACACGTGAAAAAGGAAGGGTACCCGTATAAATACCAATGGAGCGCCTG
Organism: Schistocerca piceifrons; assembly: GCF_021461385.2. Classification (NCBI taxonomy): domain Eukaryota; kingdom Metazoa; phylum Arthropoda; class Insecta; order Orthoptera; family Acrididae; genus Schistocerca; species Schistocerca piceifrons. Next base: position 67,654,373 of record NC_060143.1, on the reverse strand, counting down.
ACGCATAGCAATGGCTACCTGATAAAGCTTAACTGCTAAGCTTACGACTCGAACCAAACTACTGTAGCTGTATCGTCATTCATTCGATCTAAATTGTGTCTCATATTAAAATGGACCAACTTTGTTTCGATTTGGAGGTGCGGCCTAAAACTTTTCTCTCCCCTTGAATTTCGAGTCTCAAATTTCAGGTGCGGCTTAGATTCAGGAAAATTTTTTTTCCTTGATTTCGAGTTTCATTTTTCAGGTGTGGCTTAGATTCGAGTGCGGCTTAGATTCAAGTAAATACGGTAGGCGGAATTCGACTGCTGGTTAGATGTATGCCAAAGATGTGTGCCGTGTGATGGAGGATGGGCACATAGAACATTTATAAACACTGGCGGGGGGAAAGCTTTGAGAGTTTGTCTTTCACACGCTGTATAATTTCATATTGCCATTTGTCTGTACAGATGTTTTGAAGTGTTTCATGGACCTGATAATTGCCCTGTATTACAATGGAGGTGATGATTAACCAATTACTTTCAATTTAATTATGAAGTTTCCTTTGAGAAATCCTTATTCTTGGATAAAGTTTCTTTTTCATTGGCTGGAAAATTAAGGCAATGCTCAGATACAACCTGAAACATACACGCTTAGATTTATCATTTTATGTAAATAGTTATTGTAGTCCTTGATGAGCTTGATGCTTTTATTTGCTGGGTCATTTACGACTTTGTTTATTGACTAGTTCTAGAGAGTTGATGAAATCTTCATTTTCATCCCACAATGAAGAATCTGTCTTAAGGAACTCATCTAAAAGCTAAACTCTGCCTGAACAGGCCACGAAGGCCCATCTCTACCAACTGGCTGCCGTGTCATTCTCAGCCCACAGGCGCCACAGGAAAGATACAGAGGGGCATGTGGTCAGCACACCATTCTCCCAGTCGTATGTCAGTTTAAGAAATAAGGAACTCATCGCTCAAGTCAAATCTGTTAAGAAATTGCCTTGTTTTATTATACAAAAACTGTTCTATCCCATTGATAGTTTTTAGGATTTGATCAATTCCTACTTAAATTCTTTTAATATTTTTACAAAATGGTTATTCCTCATGATACAGTTTCCATTTTTGGGTCAGAAGACAAATTAGTATCAAAGAATGCAAAGCCAATAGATTGAGAAGACAGGTACTGCAAATGGTGTTTCAGTTTGTGTAAAACCACACAGGAGAAATCACAATCGACCACCTGGTATTTATAAAATATCTATCTGTACCACCCGTATTAACCAACATCTTGCCCCTACATCTTTTCTAGTAGTGATTTCCATGCACTTAGACCGATACGTTGATATTTACAAATTTGCAGGTAACTCTTTGTTTATGATTCACTATACTCTGCACGGTCTTCTCCTGATCATCTTTCTCTGATTTATTTGCAAATCTGACAGCACTTTTCTTTCCTTCTTGCCATTTACCTTGCTTCTAGGTGATTCTTTCACATTTTTGTGTGTTTGTTTCACCAAAATGCACTAGTTGACTGTTACTGCGATCTCCTGCATTATTTTATTTCCCAAACACAGCACATTCCATTTTCTGCAGTGACTTCCCTTCTCTATTTGCCCTGTTTTTAAGCTTTTGTTTGTTGTTATGTTTTATCCACGAACTTCCCCGACCACTATTTGTTGTTGTAATTGAGGTGTTGTCTGGAACAACTACTTAATTGAAATCCAGATCAGTCAGTAATTCTTGCATATTACACTATCACCTCATATATTCTGAAAATACAGTATTTCATTTATATTTGACTGAAGTTTAAGGCATGTACTAGTGTTTTAAAAGAAAAAAAAAGAGCTATTTGAGACGCTTGATGATCCATCTCACGATCTGAATATTGCTGTTCCAGTGAATGGCTCAGTTTTTTCCTATCATAATTTTTTTCTATAATAGTGTCCACTTTTCTTGTGAGAAAGTCTCGCCTGCTTATTATGTAATATGACCCACAACCCGGCACCGGCGAGTTCGTGCAGCACGGGATAACAGTGACAGGGACCTGGAAGAGTGGAGTGAGAGGGGATGACAGAATAGAGGAAGGGGAGACTGTAGGGAAGAGGGTGTCAGTGTATGCTGAGTAAAGTTAGGATGTTGGTGGCAAGGTTCAATTACATGTGGGGAAAGAGGCTAGCGGAGAGTGAGGTTAGAGGATTACAGAGTTGAAGGGTCTGTTGAAAGGGTAACTTGCGTCTATGTTGTTTGTAGAAGTTGGTGCTGGGCAGGGGGATACAGGTAGCATATATTATAAAGCAGCCATTGAACTAAGTATGTCATTCTCAGTATCATACTCTGACAGCAGTTGTTGGTCAACCCTGCTCTTGGCCACAGTGCGGTGGCGGTCATTCATTTGGGTGGGCAGCTGGTTGGTGGTCACGCCTGCATAGTGTGTAGAGTGCTGTGCAGAAGTTGTAGTAGAGCTTCTATATGACAAGACTGCTTTCACAGATGACCCTACCTCTGGAGGGACAGGTTAAGCCTTTGGCTGACTGGAGTAGCATGTGCTGAGTGACTGAATTGGGCAGGTCTTCCACACCTGGGACTACCACAGGGATATGACCCAAGGGGCAAGCTGGTGGCAGTGGGAGTGGGCCAGAGTGTTGTGCAAGGTGGGTGGGCGACAGAGTGCCACTTCCGGGGCGCTGGATGGGATTTGGGTAGGATGTTCCTCATTTCTGGGAACTTATTTAATCGTATGGCTAGGGCACCCCATCGGGCAGACCATTCACCGGGTGCCGGTCTTTCAATTTGATGCCACTTCGACAACCTGCAGTCGATGAGGATGATAGGATGATGATGATGATGATGATGATGATGATGATAGGATGATGATGATGATGATGATGATGATGATAGGATGATGATGATGATGATGATGATGATGATGATGACAGCACAACACCCAGTCCCTGGGCGGAGAAAATTCCCCGACCCAGCTGGGAATCGAATCCGGGTCCAGAGGATTGACAACCAGTCACACTGACCACTCAGCTACTGGGGGGGGGGGGGGGGGGGGGGGGGCGGACATTTCTGGGAATGATGATGGATAGCTGAAGCTCTGGATAAAGATATGATTCAGTTGTTCCAGAGTGGGTGATTTTGGTTTTTCTGGGGAGGGGAGGGGGGAGGTACTCCTTTGCAGTTGGGTCTTGGGGTGGAGAGATGGTTCGGGGAAGCGTGGAATGTGAGGATCTGGCATGGGAAATCTATTTGCCGACCAGGTTTGTGGGTTAGTACCTGTCTGTGAAGGTCTTGGTGACACCTTCAGCATACTGGGTGAGGGAATTCTTGTGACTGCGGAAGCACCATCCATCCATAGCCAGATTATGTGGGAGTGTTTTCCTTTGGTGTGGATAAGATCCCTCCCACATCTGTCTGCTTAGATGTAGGATTCCCACAGTTTTTTAAATGTAGTTACCAGCTATTTCTGATATAACTAAAGCTTTCATCATTTACTACCTTTAACTAATCGGATATAAAATAGCTTCCGTAATACAGCGAAAGGCCTTTCCTATTTCCTATCTCATTTATTTCATTAGATTTGGTATTATGAGCATTTACTTAAATTGATGTATCTTTCAAACGGCCGTTTACTCGTATTTATGGAAAGATAGTAGAAAAAAAGAAAATAAAATGCATTAAAACATTAACTGAATTTTCCGTTGGTGCTTGGCAGAACATGATAATAATATTTTAATGTTCTGCAAAATTATGTTTGTTTTGTCATGAACCAGCTTTTGGTTTCTTAGGCCCTCTTCAGGTGACAACTGAATGTCATTCAGCTGTCACCTGAAGATGGACTGAGAAGCCAAAAGCTGGTTCATGACTAAATAAATATAATTTTGCAGAAATGTTTTCGTTTTTAACATTAATAAAATGCATTACGTATTTGCATCCAATTTTTCAGCTTCTGTTCTGATAAAAAGCGGCAGTACTTGTTCTAGATTACATGGAAAAAGTTTTCCAAAGCATCAGCTTAAAATGTAATTAATTTTTCTGTTCAATATTTAAATTTGAAGTGCTATTTTAGTAGTTCGCTCACCACTCTCCCAGTGACAGTGTTTTAATTAAGTCATGTGTAATTACAGACAAATGACAAAGCCTGTTTTCCAAAATAAATTTGGTGCATGTACTGTGGTTATTTTTTAAGGTATGTCAAAAGTTCGGCGCATGAAGTTGAGCCTAGATGCTGGTTTGATGAAGCTGGAGACAGCGATAGAATATGGTGACCCTCATGTTGTCGCTGGTGCACTGAAGTGCTACCTGAGGGAACTCCCGGAGCCACTCATGACATACAAATTGTATGATGAGTGGATTGCAGCCTCGAAGTGAGTGTGCTTTTCATTTTTTTAGTGAATTGATTGATGCAGGGAACACACACACACACACACACACACACACACACACACACACACACACACACACAGAGAGAGAGAGAGAGAGAGAGAGAGAGAGAGAGAGAGAGAGAGAGAGAAGTAAAAAATTCTATTCTGCATTGGTATCCAAAATTAAAGCAACAATCTGGTATTTACCCATCCTGTGTTCAATTCACGCACGATATAATCGCACAAACTGACAACAGGTGTACATATGGTGATATTCTGCATGGAAGATGGCGTTTTGGTCAACGGAAAACAAAGCCAACGATGACGTCAGGGCACCTATCAAACGGAGTTCTGTTTACCGGGTAGTCCCACATCCACAATTGCTGTGTGCACATTCACAGATGGTGCAGTATGGCACGAGTAAACCTACCATGCTCTATGCAGTGGAGGGCCATAGGAAGAATGAAGCAGGACAGTTGAAAACTCATTTGACCCGATGGCTCAAAGTGTATCATTCTGTTTCTCGGATGTGGCGACAGTTTATAGAGACCGAAACTTTATCCCAAAGGCCAGGGCAGGGCCGACCATGTGTGAAATCAGAAAGGGGCGACCGTTATGTGCTGTAAGGTTACAACGGTACCGCCTTAGTACTGCACAGCGACTAGCATCTGATCTATCAACATACTGGACGTGTTGTATCAAGGCAAACACTGTAGAGAAGGCTTCAACAGAGCGGCGTTTATTGTTGGAGACCTGCTATGTGGGTGCCTCTGTTGAACAGTGGGCCAGTTTCATTTCACAGATGAGTCCTGATTTGGTCTGCAGGATGCTTCTCAATGGATTCACATCTGGAGGGAATGTGGAACACGATTTCGAGACTCGAACATTGTGGAGAGAGACTGATATCAAGGAGGATTGCTAATGGTGTGAGCAGGGACTATGTTGACCACTTGAAAACCTCTCCATGGATGAATCGACAAGATTTAACTGCTGTCAGGTATCATGACGACATACTGGTACCTCATACGTGGTTGTTGCAAGGTGCTGTGCGCCCAGACTTCGTATTGATGGATGGTAGTGCTTGACCTCATAGAGCACAAGTGGTTGATGTTTTCTTGGAAACTGAAAATACTGCTTGCATGGTGTGGCCTGCTCACTCTCCCAATTTGAATCCCATAGAGCACATTTGGGATGCACTAGGGAGACAGATTGCATCACGTTAACATTCACCAGTCACTCTCCAAGACTTGTGGGCAACTGTGCAGGAAGAATGGGCATTATTGCCTCAACATGACATTGATTACATCATTCACAGCATGGTCAGTTGTCAGGCCTGTATTGCTGCTAGAGGTGGTCACACACCATGGTGAGCACATTAACCAGTTGTCAGAATGTGTGTGCAAATCCGTTAAGTCGGGAAAAACGAAGACCATTTTCGTCTACTGCTATACATGCTACAGTTGATCATGTTCTATGTTCTTTACATTGTTTCTATTTTGCTATCACCTGTTTATACCATTTTGTAGCAAAATAAACTTAACCATGTAAAATTTCCATTTGTTGCTTTAATTTTGGACATCAGTGTATTTTAAGCATAAACAATGTGGCTGGATGCTGCCTGTTGATTAATTGAGAAGATAGTGAACAATTGAAAAACTTAAACATTTGCACTATTATTGTAAATCACCTACAATAATTTCGTGAATACTGAAAATAATAGCTAAACTAAGGCACCTAATTAATTCTAGACAGTTGGTATTCCAATCAGTTGTGTGTTGGTTGTGTCTTTTTTGTAGTCCCAAGAACTTAACACTTTCTTCTCCTTGTATTTCTTTCTTTGGAAAAAAAAACATTACTTTGTTTGAAAAAAGTGTTTTTATAGCTTATGAAACTCTACAAGTAGTACTATGCGCTATCTACCAAGTCTAGTCAAAGTTCAAATATGATACATTTTTCTTGAACTTGTGTGTTGATGTTTTCAAATACTTCGTTAACGGTCTTTTTCAGCAAGAGGACTAGCCCTACCTTTTGTTCTTATATTTGTATCATATGCAAAGAGGGTCCGCCCCTCGTGGTCTCGCGGTAGCGTTCTCACTTCCCGAGCACGGGGTCCCGGGTTCGATTCCCGGCGGAGTCAGGAATTTTTCCTGCCTCGAGATGACTGGGTGTTGTTGTGTCGTCTTCATCATCATCATCATTCATTCCCATTACGGTCGGAGGAAGGCAACGGCAAACCACCTCAATTAGGACCTTGCCTAGTAAGGCGGTGCGAGTCTCCTGCATCGTTCCCCTACGCTCTGTATAGAAGCATGGGACTTCATTTCCATTTTTCCATGCAAAAAGGACGAAGTTTGCCTCTCCCGGGGCTGCAATTGAAAGATCATTTTATATGTAGCAGCACACACATCACTACAGAATGAAAACCATTCTGCAAGTCATTCTCAGTAGCATGAATAAGCCATTTCCATAGGATATCTTCTCTTGCAGGAGTGCTAGTCCGCCAGTACATGAAGGAAAACTTGTGTGAAGTATGGAAAGTAGAAGAAGAGGTGCTGGTGGAAGTGGAGCTGTGACAGAAGATCATGGGTTGTGCCTTATAGCTCAATTAGTACAGCATTTGGCAACCAAAGGCAAACAATCTAGGTTGGAGTCTCAGTCTGGAACACAATTATAATCTGCCATGGTGTATCAGAATGCTAGTTCTTCTTGTAGTTCCCAAAGTGGTTCCCCGCCATCTCTGAAAAAATTGGCCGTATGTGCCTATAATGTGACTAGTACAGAGCTACTTTTAACATCATAGAGACTTGTTCTGCTGCACTAATAAAACCTATGATGTTGCAGTACTTCTGGTGTTTCTACATGATTGAGGCAGCTTCCTAAAACAAAAAAAGTCATCAGTTGCTTTTTCAGATAGATTGATAACTTTCCAGATGACTCATAGTTTATGTTTAGTTAGGAGACCCCTCCCCCCACCCCTAATGCATCCAAATGATGCTATGTATCAGAAGATGATGCAATGAAGGTTGGCGTTGTGTAGTACTCTGAGAAATTTATTTACTTTTCTATTTTGGTAGATACTCATTGCAGTGAGTTGACCTGATAGCAATACAAGATCAGGTCATTTTGATGAGTGATTACTGAAAGTACATTCTGAAGGACCAGGAAATATATGATAGCCGCAGTGTGAGAGTGGGAATCAATAGCAGTCCCTATCACACATTATATCTGGATATAAAGCTCCACCATCTGGAGAATATTTGAAGAGGTTGTTGAGGTTATCGAAATAGTTCATCGGAAGATGGGACAGCAATATCAATTACTGACTTTGTCCACACTATAGATATGATCCTCCCACTGTTCTAGAAAATACCAAGTAATACATTGTGCTGATGGATCACTGGACTCCTGTTCCAAAGGACAGCAGTAAAGTCCTTGTCCAGGCATCCAGATTGTAGATTTCTCTACAACACTTCAGGTGAATATCAAGATGGTTCCTTTGAAAGAGAACTGCTGTCTTCCTTCACTCAGTGAAGATAGAGCTCTCTCATCGTCTGGGTATTAAACTCTTACGATCTCTCTCTCTCTCTCTCTCTCTCTCTCTCTCTCTCTCTCTCTCTCTCTCTCTCTCTTATTATTATAAAAAAACCAGTGGGAAATCCAGAATGGAATAATGACAATATCATAAAAAGGACAGTTGCTAATCACCATATAATGGAAAAGTTGAGTCACAGATAGGCACAACAACAAAAAACTGTCAAACAAAGCTTAGCAGCCAGCCGACCTTAATTTTTTTTCTCTTCTAGCTAGTACCTTCAGCTACAGGAATATGATCAGAGTACACCATTAGGCCTCATACTTCTAAAGAAAACAACATTTGTATTAGAGTTTTTGTACGGAAAAAAATTAAAACTTTGGTTTTAAGTCATATTTAGCCACATCTAATATATTTGAACTTAAAATTTGTGTTCATATTATCAATCTACATAGATTCTGCATGATATAATATTTGTTTGTGTGTTTCTGTCACATATTTTAGAAAATAAGGCACCCTGAAAAAACTGACGCTAAAAATGGGCAAAACATCTATAATTTTGTCAATAGTTCCAACAGAAAATAACATAATACCCATAAGTTTTAGGATCATTTATTGACACACAAATGTTGACCAACACATTTGGGATGTAATCCCTTTTACAAAGTACACATATTGTTCTTGATTGTCGCCTCGTATCTTTTGTAGAGCACACAACACAGGCTTGCTCCTTCTTTCCCGGTAGTATTTCTGCACCATACACTGTGGGGGGGAGGGGGGAGGGAGGTTATAATAATCAATTGGCGTAACACTTATTGGTACATGTTTGGGGCCCGGTAATTCCGAATACATGGAGCGCTGAGGAGCAGGATTGTCCAACTAATGAATTCCAATTTCAGCAAACATGTCGCTGGCTGCAGTCAATTCTTCAACGTTGTCTTCCACACTGCTGGTTGCATTATTCGGCTATTGAATGACTCACATGATATCACGACTAGACCACTCATAGATCGATCCATTGTCCGAAAAACCTGCAAAATCGTTCTCACTTTCACTACTTTCCACGGTATACATCACACTCAAACGAGATTTCTTCCTTGGCGGCGCCATATTACCTTCGAAGCAAACGAAAAACAGCCATGTGTTTGGAACTCATAAATATCGATTATTGGCATCGACAATGGAAACGAAGTACTTGACGACTATCTTTTGACTTTCGTTTATCTTCACGACATCGATATAGTACGATCTGTGCCTTAGTTTGCAAGAAAAGTGCACAAAAACGGCAGTACGATTAGATCGTACCTGGCACTTTTCGCATGTACCATGTGATCCGATTAGATCGTATTTGGCACTATAAGGGTTAAGCATTTTTCAAGATTTTTTAAAAGCCTGCCAATATATGAGTGACAAGGAACTGTAAACTCACATTATATTAGGAAGCAGGTAGAAAGCGTTACTTGTCGACTATTTGTTTTATAGTTGTCTGAAAATTGTAATTATAAATTCATTTTAACTCAGTTTTCTATTAGTTGACTAAATTACTGTACCCATCACTTGCTTTCATAAGTAAGTCATATTTACACATGTACCTTGAACACTTTCCTAAGAAACAATCTTTGGCAAAGTTAATGAAAGATGACTACACATGAATCTTATAAGATAAACAATGTAATTGATATGGTACATCGACTGAGTCTGCTTTTCCCAATGTTCATCTGACTTGATTTGTTTGTCTTAAATTTCTTGTTCATACTGAAATTTACAATTGCTAGTGTATATGTTTGTTAAAGTAATTGCATGCAGGAGCGTAGACAGATACATGCAGAAGCCTAGACAGATATAGCGCAATATAATGTAGGTAATATGGACATCTGTGTGAAAGTCAGTTTTCCATTTGCATGCTTGTGGGAGAAACAGCTTAAAACAACTGTAAACTTAATTAACAACTATATTGAAAGGGTAAATTGCTACTCATCTTGTAGAGGAATGTTGAGTGGCAGACAAGCACAATGCAGAAGGCTGCTACACATCATTCAGATATCAGACTACATCCTTCATCACATTAGACAGTAGGGGCGGAGGAAGATGGTGGTGCTGCCTATGGAAATGTACAGGGACATGGTTCGAACAGGATAGCTGGTGGGAACTTTCCCTGCAATATATACATTTTTAATCTAGCCACATGGCAGTGAGGTGCTGCAGCAGTTTCTTATCATTTTGATGGTATACTTGTCATCATAAGCTTCACGGTGGAGATGGACGGGAAGTTTCCTTTCATAGATGTGTTGGTAGAATGGAAATCAGATGGACAACTCGGCCATTCAGTGTAGAAAACACACACATCTATATTTCAACGGGTGTAGCTTTTACTGTCTAACTGTGAAGAGAGCTATGCTGAACACCTTAGTAGAAACAGAACTATTTCGGGCATGGACCACCTTGGTTCCAATATTAAGCATCTGAAGCTGGTGTTCAGAAGGAATGGGTATTCTGTTCGTGACATTACACCAACACTGTCAAGAAAACAAAGATGCGATACTGTTCAGACAAGCCAAGAGGACCAACACATAGCTTGGCTTCCATTTTGCGGTGCAACAACTGGCATGTTGTCTAAACAGGCAAGGAATCAGATCAGTCATCAGGCCACCCAGAAAAATTAATTAAGTGTTGTGACTGGTTAAAGATAATCTCGGCCTGTGTGTGCAGGAATTTATAACATTCATTGTGAGTGTAGCAATAGTTACATGGGGCAGACTATATGGCCCTCTCGGGCTGGCCGAGCGGTTCTAGGTGCTACAGTCTGGAACTGTGCGACTTCTACGGTCGCAGGCTTGAATCCTGCCTCGGGCATGGATGTGTGTGATGTCCTTTGGTTAGTTAGGTTTAAGTAGTTCTAAGTTCTAGAGGACTGATGACCTAAGAAGTTAAGTCCCATAGTGCTCAGAGCCATTTGAACCAGATTATACGGACCGTTGCCAATTGTTGCACCGAGCATTACCTTAAATACAGGCAGTTGGATAAATCAGTTGTGGCAGAGCACAGCCTATTAAATAAGCACAAGATTTTGTTTGAACAAATAAGAATACATGCTCACACGTGGACCTATTGGGATTCTGTGATTAGAGAAGCAGTGGAAATAAGTTTTTTGTGAAAACAACTTCAATAGAGACCCTGGCTCTGCACTTGGCAATGCATGGAAGTGGGTGCTTGACAAGGGAAAAACAGAGAAATACTTCTCACAGTTCACCGCGTGATGCAGTGGATGGCGTTGCGGGCAATGTTAAAATGGAGAGTGCAAGCAAAATCTATGGACTGTATGCACCATCATGACATAATCCAGCCAGTCGGATGCCATCCTGTGAGTATAAAAGAAGGAACCTTGCCAGTTCACAACAGTCAGCTTTAGTCCATGATGACAGTGATGGAGGATATCTTTGGAACCTCGGAATTTTATCTGAATTTGACGTGGCAATCAAGACCATTTTATGCAACATATCCTTTGTTCTCTAACCCCTCCGATCTCATCCCTCAGTAGTTCCTGTCCTCCACCTACGTATCCTCTTCCGTGTTCCCACTCGAGCCGTATACGGAACTTCTATTCTGCCAGTGCACCTGCGTAGTCTTTTCTCCTCAGCAAAGGTCAGTGCTCCACCCCAGAAGGAGTCGCAGTCGGGCCTTAGTGCCTGGAGATGACAGGGTCATTTGTATGTGTGTGGGAATTGTGCTTGTGTGAATGTGTGAAAGTTTTGTTGTCTCCGTGCGACGAAGGATGTAGCCTGACACCTGAATATTATCGATCAGTCTTTTTTCTTGTGCTTGTCTTTCACTCAGTGCTTCCACTGTATAATGAGTACCAATCTATCCTTTCCATATTGTTATTCCATCTCATATTAAGGAAGAGTAATGAAGCAAGTCAGCAAGTGCTCCACAGCTCTGAAATGATAATGGAAAGACTTCTTCAAGACACTAAAAGCTGCAATATCAATAATTTTAATATAGGAAAGTTCTAGTAGAATGTAAATAATTTAGAAGTTCTTTTGTATGTGCCTATCGACGACTTAGCGCTTCTGCTATTCAATGACTGGTCTCCTTTGTTCCTAAATTGTCAATAACAATAATTTTTTATTGAAATGAAAAATAATTTATTTGTTTAAACAGTGTTATTGTATCATCTTTTGGCAGCTTGGAAAGACATACCTGGATGAAATGCTTAAAAGGAAACTAAATTGAATGCATTTGTTTTCAGAGTTCAGAACCAGGAGATACGCTTACAAGAGTTGTGGAAAGTAGTCCAGAAGCTTCCGACAGCGAATTTTGACAATTTACACTACCTCATTAAGTTCCTTTCTCATCTGTCACGCAATCACGCTCTAAACAAGATGACGCCACAAAATATTGCAATTGTTATTGCTCCAAATCTTATGTGGGACAGTGAGACTGACGCAAATACTGTCGGGTGAGTATCTGTATCCCTTTTTTGAATATTAATATAAATAAATTTTGTTGGTAATTTGCCCTTATTTTGCATTTTATACACCACAGAAAGAGGATATCAAACAGTGGAAAGTTGAGTATGGAATAACAACAATAAAAGTGGGTATAACACTCATAATTACCAGATGAAACTAAGACAGGCTTTCACAATACTAAGTACATCACACAGTCTGATTTCTTGTTTCTTGGTTGTACAAAACTTCGACATTCATTGCATACATACAGTTTCTGAATGGGAGATTTTTTTTTTTTTTTTTTGTGGCAGTATTTTGTCAGTTACGTCCCTTTTTTTTAATCCCTTATCTGAGGCTGTTCCAGCTCGTGTCTGCCTGCAGGCAGAGGTAGGCAGGGGCGGGCAAACAGTTCACGTGACAAAGAAACTGTAGAGTTTGCGACTGTATCTCAGTCGAACTTCCTCTTGCAGGGGTGGACAAATTGTACCACTGTAGAGTTTGCGACTGTATCTCAGTCGCACTCCCTCTTGCAGGGGTGGACAAATTGTACCTGCACACATCAGAACAGTGTGTGAATGCAGCACAATGGGTCCACCTGGTTTGTTGCCTGTGTTAGCTGCACCTGTCCATGGACGATATGACACATGCTTGCAAGTGCCCGTGCCCCATATGTATGTTAGAACAGCCATGGAAAGTAAGTTGTTGGCTCCACAAAACCTCAGATGTTTCTTTATTCTTCCTGTGTTAGCTCTGAAAAAGGACGTTCAAAAACATAGCAAGGTGTCATCCTTTTATACGTGTTTGTGAATGCTGCTTATTGATTTTCTACTTGATGTGTAGTTATAAGTTCTCGTACAACTACACTGGAATAACATTAGCACATTTCTGAAAGGACCACAGATTTTGAACATCATAAGTGGAAAAACATTATTGAGAAACATCTAATTTGGTAGTGATTCGATTTTTTTTGTTGTTGGTGAAAATGCAGAATTAAGGGTACTGTATGTGGAGTAATATGCAAATCCACACTTCCTGATGTACTGTCTCAATAAATTATAATTCAGAATGCACTTTTGAGAAAGCATTTTGAATCGCACACAGAATTTCTCAAAATCACATGTTAGTATACAAGAACCAAAAATGTGTTAAATATGACAACATCAGCTAAATCCAATATATTGGATGTATACACTTCTACCATTAACCTGTTGGAATGCAGGAAAATCAGACAACACGAGAGCGTAGCCTCATCCAAAACACATACCTGGCTTGTAATGTAGACTTAATAAAAGTATGCTAAAATATTAATTTTTATTGCACTTCTATCAAAACAAACAAATGTCTTCATTTAGCAGCTCTCCATTAGTGAATCGCTACTGGTAATTGATAGGGGTTTTCATTTAAACAAACTATTTGTGTATTGTACATCTTGTTAGCCTCACTACAATTTAACACAATAAGATATTGTGCCTAGTCCTGTCTCCATAAAGGTTTGAAAAAGAAATCAGTAGTTGACTGTTTGTTTTGTCAGAATGTTAATATTGAATTGTCCATCATAGTTAATACGTTCATCACTTCTTCGTCAACTTCAAAACTCAAAACATAATGCGGCACTGTGTCCATTGTTTCAATGGTTTTTGACATTGTGGGGACTGGCAAAGGTTCTGATTCATCCTTGACTTTACTTTGTTTCTTTGTCATCTGTTCCTGCAAGACTTGATTAATTGTCATGAAATGAAAGTCAAGAACACCATTGTCACATTTAACATACTCATTGAAGTTTAAGGCAGTGAACATTTTCTTCTTGTTCCATTATTTGCTGTCTTTCTTCAGCTGCAATTCCTTTGTTTTCTAAAGTAATGTCTTCTGTAAGTATGTGATGAAAACTGGCCATCTTGAAGTGGTTTGAGATTGTGCTTACTTTTATGGAATCCGAGGCACCCGTTACAAAATATATAGTGTGCATCTTTTTCATTATAGTGTCAAGACACGCCAGCCTCTTCCGTACAAAAATCTCCCTGTATTTTTGTTTTAGACTTTTTATAATGTCTTGGTCAATTGTTGAAGGTGGCGTGTACAACTTGGAGGAAAAAACACTACATTTATATTATATAGAAACAACATATTGGTGGGGATGTGTTTCACATGGGTGAACAAACTGTAGGCTTTTTACTCTTTTGAACACCCAGCCTTGCATCCCAGGCAGGCAAGAGTTGTTATCCATGTGTTTGCATTAGACGTATATTTACATGGAAATGTTTGCACATTTTTAAAGCATTATGTACTCGTCCCCTTCCCAGTTGTCAGTTGCACCAACATCTCTGTTCCATTTTCATTACAACATATTAAAACAGTTAGCCTCTCTTTACTAACTTTCCCCCATGGCATTTTTCTCCTTCGCACTCGAGAGTTTTGTTGGGCAGAAGGTGAAAAAATAAGCTTGTTTCATATGCACCTGAAACATCACTGGGACTGTTCTTTTCTGTGATTGATGGAAGAGTATTTTTCAATGGCTGAACAGTGTCAGTGTTCACGCTTCGAGCCTAAACTCAAAACATGTTTATACACTATATTATGTGTGTTATTCAATGTTTTGATCCAACCATTGGATGCTTTGATATCGGCGAGTCCCAACTTTTGTGTCAAATGTATTGCTTTAGCACGAAACACAGTTATATTGGTTGGAATATTCAAAGCAATTCGGTAGTATGTTTTCCAGTTCTGGAAACTGACCTTCACACAATAGTTTTCGTGTGCTGTTCACTTCTTCCGGACATGCTTCCTTTTTGTTTGCTGCTTACTGTGCTTAATGTTGATGGAGGAGTCAGATTTGATTCCTAGTGGAATGGGTGGTTCCAGTGACTTTGTTTATTTGAAATTGAAACAATGTACATTAATTAGTTGCTAATAACTTTTGCAGATCTAGTTTTTAGCCATTGTGTGGCTGTCATCAGTGCTGAGAACATGTAAGAATATATTACATTAAACACATGCCTGACTCAAGCTGTATGAGTTTTGTATGAGTTGAAACCCCTATTCATGAGTTTGTATGAGTTTTCTAAGAGAGTAAATGATGAAGCAACTTGCTAGTAAGATGTCAAATCATTATTATTGCTTGTCTATATGAATAACCTATACTATACTATCCGTATCAGTATTTCAGTTTACACTATGGCCGCTATGTGTATTGAAATACTAACATGGATAGTATAGTAGGAGCTATTTATATAGACAGGCGATAATGATGATTTGACTTGAATATTACTTTATCGTTTATTCTTGTGCAAAGATTTTGATTCATGAATGTCTTATTGTAATGTATTCTTACATGTTTTTAGCACTGGTAAGCCACACTGTGATTGTAACCTACATCTTGAATAAACACATTATTAGCGAATGATTGATGTATGTTTACTCAGCTGGATGGAGGAATGTTAATTTTTTGCAAATACAAAGGGTACTAGGAAAGTTTTGCAATACAGCTTTATTTATTTAATTTTTTAAAGTAATTTCTGCCACATTGAATACACCTCCCCATCCTATGGAACCAATCCCTAAACCATTTATCCCAGGTTTCGGTAGGGAGTAAGGCACACTCGTCCCAGCCCCTCAGGAGGGCCTCATAACTTGACAACTGCATTCCCTTCAGCTTTCTTTCCACTTGCAGGAACAGGGCAAAATTACAGGGAGAAAGGTCTTTACTGTAAGGAGTACGCTGAAGAAGTTTCAGTGCTGTACTCCACAAATGCTCCATGCATGTGTTGGCATGGAGAGCTGGATCATTGTCGTGGAGAAGGAACTAAGTGTCCGTTCTTGACTTCGGTTGCAGGTTCTCCAATGTTTGGATGACCTTGGGTAGGCACTACTCAATGTACCACATAGCTGTGACTGTCTCCTGTGTGTCCAAAACAGCACGCTCCATAATTCCGCTTGATTTTTTTTTTGGGGGGGGGGGAAGAAGCTATCATATCAGTCGTGTGTCGTCATCTCCGAAGACCCAAACTTTGTTTGCGTCTCGGTCGGCACGTCATAACAGTACGGCCAAGTCTTGTCATATGTCATGATGTTATTCACATACTGAGATTGTCTCTTAGAAAACTTCTTTAACATTTGCCGGCACAAAGTCACACATCATGTCATCTGCCCTTTTGTTGGTCTGTGCGGCACCCAGAGACATCCAAATTTGTGTACTTGCAAACAATCATGCAGATTTGTACTAATTGCTGGTGCATTTATCCCTAAGGTATCCTCTATCTGCTTATAGATCACTCACCTGTCTTCGTCGAGCATTTTCCTCATAGCATCAATGTTTTCCTCCGTAACTGATGATCACCATCTTCCCATCTTCTCAGCACCCTCCAGAGTGAAATTTCCTCTTTGGAATTTTCTGTACCACCTGAACATAGTTGTACGATGTGGACACACATTACTGAGTGAGTGAGTGCAAGTCATTTCTTCAGAACAGTGCTCTGTGTTCAATCGTGCATGAAGCTGCACCCAAAAATTGTCTTAATCTCACTTTGTGACCATGATGCCAATAGCAAGCACTTCTAGCCAACACTGCTAGTGGACAATTGTACCCTCAGACTTGGCACAGTGGCTAAAATACAAGTATGAAGTATTCTCAGAACACAGCTAAACAGTCTTCTGCTATTTATTATTGTGTTGTATTGCAAAACATTCCTAGTACCCTTTCAGCACTGAATGAAATTTTCACTGTGCGACAGACTGTACACTGACATTAGTCAATGAAATATCAACAGACTTCACATGTGAATTTCAGTCCACTTCCTGAGCATAACATTCTACTTTTCTTCGTTTGTTAATTGTCCCACTGTCTTTTTGTCAATGACATACCGGTACACTTAAAAAACAGACTGAGTCAGTCAAATGCAAAACACAAACAAAGAACACCAGCAGCTGAGTTGTTTGGTATCTGGTTTATTGTTTGGCCGCTACGGAAGTTGGAAGTCGTCGAAGCTACTGTCAACCTATACAAATTACTTTTGTGCCTCAGTTCTTCCAAAGAAAGAAGGCTAGGAGAGTGTTTCTGCTAGAAAGAGTGGACAAGCAGTCATTCGCATTCGACTTGAGAAATGAATTGACATCATGATGAATATGGAGGAAGTATGGGCAAAGTGTAAATGGATTATAAATTGTGGTCTGGAGAAGTGTGTGCCGAGTACAGTATAAACCTGCTCTCATATTCCCAGAATTAACTTTTTCGTGCCATTTATGGCATTATTTATCGCTCATCGATTTTCCTGTGCTCACAACGTATATTCACATCCAATTTTGCATTAACATATTTGTAATTTTCACACGATTTATGCTTTATGGAAAAATGTTTATGGAGAAAAATCTGATGTAATTGACGTAGAATGATGCTGGCATGGCGTTGGATTTCCCGTAGTGTTTACAAACGTTATGTGGTTAAGTTTCTTGACAGTAGGGCGCTCTCCTCAGCTGATCCGCTTAAGTAAAAGTCGGAACAATTTGCTATTTATCACCTGCTGCTACCACCAAGATCTTGGCACGGTGCCTGGATGGGAGTAACTAGGTTTTTTCGAATACACGTATCATGACCCATCACAACCATTTACAAACTCTCTCTATCATGCATGCGCAGCTTCATCATAGTTGTGATTTGACGTCGTTGCATTTTGCTTGAATGCATATTTTGCTGGTTTCGTTGTTTGGCCACCTGTAGCGATAGTTGACACCTTTGCTCTCTTTGCAATGCCCAAAGGTTTTTGGTTTCAAAACAGTACCAATTACTTATTTTTTATGCTTAACAAGATGCATTTCTAGAATTTATTCTCATTGTGAAGTGCAAATATTTTCTGAAGTATTTTTTTTTTTTTTGTTTCACAAAAAAACAATGTGAGTGATAGTTTGCATTGTGTGGTGTTTTGCATAATGGATGAGGCACAGTACCTTATAGCCTCAGAAAGGTGATTACAGCACAAAAGATGCAGAACAACACACATACAAACACCACACAAACTACTTGTCAACGAGAATAAATTTTCGAAACACATTGTGCTAAACATAAGAAAATACATAAGTGGTACAGTGTTTCATTATTTAAATAACGAATGATAGTCGTAGAATGCAAGATGAAACTAACAGTATTGTGAAGAGGAAAGTTACTACTCACTATGTAGCGGAGATGCTGAGTCGCAGATAGGCACAACAAAAAGATTTGTCACAGTAGAAGCTTTCGGCCAACAAGGCCTTTGTCAAAAATAGGTGAGACACACACACACACACACACACACACACACACACACACACACACTGCAGCCTCTGGCAGCTGAAGCCACACTGTGAGCAACAGCAGCAGTGCATAGTGGGAGTGGCAACCGGACGGGGTCAGGAGGAAGCTTAGGTGGGTAGGGGGAGGGGTAAGTCACAGTTCTTTGAACACTATAATAGTGTTCAAAGAACTGTGACTGAAGCCCGAACAACAGGGACTTACATGCATTGAGAATTGAAAATAGTGCATTGAGAATGGCTAGCTACTAGCCGGGATTTGCGTAATAAAATTTTAAAAAAAGGATGACTGATTGCTGCACTCTATAAGTCACATAACAGTCGCTGAGTGCACCGACTTTCCAAATCACATAACAGTCGCTGAGTGCACCGACTTTCCAAATGGAAGGTAACCTGACTTTAAATTTATGCCGTTATTAAACTTACAGCCATTGGGCGATAATCTCTGAATGAAACTGTGACAAATCACTTGGATTTTTATTCCTTATTTGGTGAGATATGCCCAGTGCAATACATTCTCGTACTAATCAGAATCATCAAAATTATCACCAACTCTGAATTCTCTCAGTAAAGGTGAATAGATTAAATTTTAACTTGAAATATATCTAATCTTAGTTTGGCAAGCAATCATTTTCAGTTTGCAGCTAGCTGCCCAAGCATTACCTTCACTTCAGAGATCACAGTGTATCTGTTTCCACAAAAAGAACTACCTTTAGCATTTCACTGACAGGAAATATAAATCTTGATTTATATTTTAAAAGTGATTTACATCAGACTGTTCTGCATTACTAATGATGTTGCTTGAACAGATTCTAATTCAAAGTTATTTTTAATGCAAATACAAAATTAACTGGGGATACTTACCTCTCTTTGTTATAATCTTCAAATTTTAATACATCGGTTGACATGGTGTTGAGTCATAGGGGAAAAAATCTGATAATCCCACTAACTCTCTACCTATCTTCAACCTACACTTTCTACACAAAAGGAGCATAACAAAAATGGGAGAACAGCCTATATGGTTCTGCCACTTTTGCAACTACAATTATTGATACAATTTTTGTAAAGGAAGTATATAAGAGTTTCAACAAAGTTAATCCTAATCCAGCACGTTGAGCACAGTGACTGTGTGTTAAGATTTTAAGACTTTAGAATTGCATGTGAATACATGGTAGGATAGAGAAAAGAGCATGTTTCGATTCTCATATATTGGCATGGGCATTTGAGTATAATTTACACAAAAGAAAGAAAAAGAAAAAAAAGGAAGAATAATAGTGCAAGAGTTAACTGTGTACAGGTTAGAAAGCAAAGCCTGGAAAGAGAAAATGTCCCCCCCCCCCCCCTCCCCCCCAAGCACGTGTAAACGTGGCAGAGCCATATAGGACTTCCTCTGACTTAATTCCTTTTGTGTAATAACTGTAGTTAGAGTTTTGCTAGAGAATTAGTGGAGTTATTAGAATTTTTTTCCATATGACTCGTGACCATGTCAATCAGCGTGTTAAAATTTGAAGAATTAAAACAAACAGTGGTAATTTCTGTACGTGCATTAAAAATACACTGAAGAGGCAAAGAAACTGGTACACCTGCCTAATATCGTGTAAGGCCTCCACGAGCATCTAGAAGTGCCGCAACATGATGTGGCAGGGACTAGACTGAAGTAGTGCTGGTGGGAACTGACACCATGAATCATGCAGGGCTGTCCAAAAAATTTGTGCATACGAGGGTGTGAAGATCTCTTCTGAAGAGTGTGTCGCAAGGCATCCCAGATATGCTCAATAATGTTCATTTGTGGGGAGTTTGGTGGCCAGCGGATGTGTTTAAACTCAGAGTACTGTTCCTGGAGCCACTACCAGTTCTGAAGATGTGAGGTGTCGCATTGCCCTGCTGGAATTGCCCAAGTCTGTCAGCATGGACAATGGACTTCAATGGATGCAGATAATCAACAGGATGCTTACGTACATGTCACCTATCGGATTCATATCAGGGGCCCCATATCCCTTCAACTGCACATGCCTCTAACCATTACAGAGCCTTCACCATCATGAGCAGTCCCCTACTGACATGCAGGGTCTATGGATTGTCTCCACACCCATATACTTCCATCTGCTCAATACAATGTGAAACAAGACTCGTCCGACAAGGCAACATGTTTAGGGTAATCAACAGTCCAATGTCGGTGTTGACGGTCCCAGGCAAGGCGTAAAGTTTTATGTCGTGCAGTCGTCAAGGCCTTCGGCTCCGAAACCCCATATCGATGATGTTTCGTTGAATGGTTCGCACACTGACTCTTGCTGATGGCCCAGCTCTTAAATCTGCAGCAATTTGTGGAAGGGTTGCACTTCCGTCACGTCGAACGAATCTCTTCAGTTGTCGTTGGTCCCATTCTTGCAGGATCTTTTTCCAGCCGCAGTGATGTCTGAGATTTGATGTTTTACTGGGTTCTTGATATTCACGGTACACTCATGAAATGGTCGTACAGGAAAATCCCCACTTTATTGCCACCTCAAAGATGCTGTGTCCTGTCACTTCTGTTCTGACTATAACACCACGTTCAAACTCGCTTAAATGTTGATAACCTGCCATTGTAGCAGCAGTAACCAATCTAACAACTGTGCCAGACACTGGTTCTCTTATAGAGGCATAGCCAACTGCAGAGCTGTATTCTACTTGTTTACATCTCTGTGTCTGCTGCTCGTGGTCTTGCGGTAGCGTTCTCGCTTCCCGAGCACGGGGTCCCAGGTTTGATTCCCGGCGGGGTCAGGGATTTTCCCTGCCTTGAGATGACTGGGTGTTGTTGTGTTGTCTTCATCATCATCATTCATTTCAATTACGGTCAGAGGAAGGCAATGGCAAACCACCTCCAATAGGAACTTGCCTAGTAAGGCGGTGCAGGGTCTCCCTCATCGTTCCCATATGCTCTGTAAAGAAGCATGGGACTTCATTCACATCTCTGTGTATTTGAATACTCACACCTATAACAGTTTCTTTGGTGTTTCAGTATAACTTTGAATTAGAAAACGGTCAAGCAACATCATTAGTAATGCAGAAAAGTCAGACACAAATAAGTTTTAAAACATAAATCAAGGTTTTATATTTTTTGTCAGTTAAATGAGAAAAGTACTCCTTTTTGAAGGCCTCTTTGTAGTTAAAATTATAATATATTCACCTTCTCTGATAGATTTCAGAGTTGGTGATTGTTTTGATGAATTTAATCAGTATAGGACTGCATTGCACTTGGCCTACCTTGACAAAGAAGTAATAAAGATCTGAGTCATTTTCCATAGTGTCGTTTAATGATTATCACTCAAAGGTTACGGCCAGTACAGGTAAACTTTTATCAACAATTCCGTAAATAAAAAAAAGACCCAATCAACATAGAGTGTACGTTATCCTTGATTCATCAAAACGTTTTGATTGAGTTTAAGGACTGTAAGATTACTAGACAATCCTTACAAAGAGTGTGAAGACAAAAGCCTCAGCCTACCTCTTCTCTTGAGTTGGTGTTCTGCCAGGTCAGTTTTATTTGCAGGATTACCTATAACGAGTGGATTGAATACTCTGGCTGATCAGGCTTTTGTCACATTTGGAAAAGTAACTTTTTTTTTCCTTTTTCTTAAGGTACAGTCCTTTTCGCTTGTATGTACCCTAGTTGAAACTATATGGGTATAGCTATTACTTCTAAATGAGTTAATTAACCAATGACTAATTTTATTAGGAGTATGTTGTTGTTGTGGTCTTCAGTCCTAAGACTGGTTTAATGCAGCTCTCCATGCTATTCTATCCTGTGCAAGCTTCTTCATCTCCCAGTACATACTGCAGCTTACATCCTTCTGAATCTGCTTAGTGTATTCATCTCTAGGTCTCCCTCTATGATTTTTGCACTCCACGCTGCCCTCCAATGCTAAATTTGTGATCCCTTGATGCCTCAGAATATGTCCTACCAACCGGACCCTCCTTCTTGTCAAGTTGTGCCACAAACTTCTCTTCTCCCCAATCTTATTCAATACTTCCTCATTAGTTATATGATCTACCCATCTAATCTTCAGCATTCTTCTGTAGCACCACATTTCAAAGGCTTCTATTCTCTTCTTGTCCAAACCATTTATCGTCCATGTTTCACTTCCATACATGGCCACACTCCATACAAATACTTTCACAAACGACTTCCTGCCACTCGATGTTAACAAATTCCTCTCCTTCAGAAACGCTTTCATTGCCATTGCCAGTCTACATTTTATGTCCTCTCTATTTTGACCATCGTCAGTTATTTTACTCCCTAAATAGCAAAACTCCTTTAGTACTTCAGGTGTCTCATTTCCAAATCTAATTCCCTCAGCATCACCCAACTTAATTCGACTACATTCCATTATCCTCGTTTTGCTTTTGTTGATGTTCATTATATATCCTCCTTTCAAGACACTGTCCATTCCGTTCAGCTGCTCTTCCAAGTCCTTTGCTGTCTCTGACAGAATTACAATGTAATCGGCGAACCTCAAATTTTTTATTTCTTCTCCTTGGATTTTAATACTTACTCCGAACTTTTCTTTTGTTTCCTTTACTGCTTGCTCAAAATACAGATTGAATAGCATCGGGGAGAGGCTACAACCCTGTCTCACTCCCTTACCAACCACTGCTTCCCTTTCATGTCCCTCGACTCTTATAACTGCCATCTGGTTTCTGTACAAATTGTAAATAGCCTTTCGCTCCTTGTATCTTACCCCTGCCACCTTCAGAATTTGAAAGAGAGTATTCCAGTCAACATTGTCAAAAGCTTTCTCTAAGTCTACAAATGCTAGGAACGTAGGTTTGCCTTTCCTTAATCTAGCTTCTAAGATAAGTCGTAGGGTCAGTATTGCCTCACGTGTTTCAATATTTCTACAGAATCCAAATTGATCTTCCCCGAGGTTGGCTTCTACCAGTTTTTCCATTCGTCTGTAAAGAATTCGTGTTAGTATTTTGCATCCGTGACTTATTAAACTCGTTGTTCAGTAATTTTCACATCTGTCAGCACCTGCTTTCTTTGGGATTGGAATTATTATATTCTTCTTGAAGTCTGAGGGCATTTCGCCTGTCTCATACATCTTGCTCACCAGATGGTCGAGTTTTGTCAGAAATGGCTCTCCCAAGGCCGTCAGTAGTTCTAATGGAATGTTGTTTCGACTCAGGTCTTTCAGTACTCTGTCAAACTCTTCACGCAGTATCGTATCTCCCATTTCGTCTTCATCTAAATCCTCTTCCATTTCCATAATATTGTCGTCAAGTACATCGCCCTTGTATAGGCCCTCTATATACTCCTTCCACCTTTCTGCTTTCCCTTCTTTGCTTAGAACTGGGCTTCCATCTGAGCTCTTGATATTCATACAAGTGGTTCTCTTTTCTCCAAAGGTCTCATTAATTTTCCTGTAGGCAGTATCTATCTTACCCCTAGTGAGATAAACCTCTACATCCTTACATTTGTCCTCTAGCCATGCCTGCTTAGCCATTTTGCACTTCCTGTCGATCTCGTTTTTCAGACGTTTGTATTCCTTTTTGCCTGCTTCATTTACTGCATTTTTATTTTTTCTCCTTTCATCAATTAAATTCAGTATTTCTTCTGTTACCCAAGGATTTCTACTAGCCCTCATCTTTTTACCTAGTTGATCCTCTGCTGCCTTCACTACTTCATCTCTCAAAGCTACCCATTCTTCTTCTACTGTATTTCTTTCCCCCATTCCTGTCAATTGTTCCCTTATGCTGTCCCTGAAACTCTGTACAACCTCTGGTTCTTTGTTTATCCATGTCCAATCTCCTTAAATTCCCACCTTTTTGCAGTTTCTTCAGTTTTAATCTACAGTTTGTAACCAGTAGATTGTGGTCAGAGTCCACATCTGCCCCTGGAAATGTCTTACTATTTAAAACCTGGTTCCTAAATCTCTGTCTTACCATTATATAATCTATCTGAAACTTGTCAGTATCTCAAGGCTTCTTCCATGTATACAACCTTCTTTTATGATTCTTGATCCAAATGTTAGCTATGATTAAGTTATGCACTGTGCAAAATTCTACCATGCGGCTTCCTCTTTCGTTTCTTAGCCCCAATCCATATCACCTACTACATTTCCTTCTCTCCCTTTTCCTACTACTGAATTCCAGTTACCCATGACTATTAAATTTTTGTCTCCCTTCACTATCTGAATAATTTCTTTTATTTCATCATACATTTCTTCAATTTCTTCGTTATCTGCAGAGCTAGTTGGCATATAAACTTGTACTACTGTAGTAGGCGTGGGCTTCGTGTCTATCTTGGCCACAATAAGGCGTTCACTTTGCTGTTTGTAGTATCTTACCCGCTCTCCTATTTTTTTATTCATTATTAAACCAACTCCTGCATTACCCCTATTTGATTTTGTATTTATAACCCTGTATTCTCCTGACAAAATGTCTTCTTCCTCCTGCCTCTGAACTTCACAAATTCCTACTATATCTAACTTTAACCTATCCATTTCCATTTTTAAATTTTCTAACCTACCTGCCCGATTTAAGGGATCTGACATTCCATGCTCCGATCCGTAGAACGCCAGTTTTCTTTCTCCTGATAACGACATAAGGACGTCCTCCTGAGTAGTCCCCGCCCGGAGATCCAAATGGGGAACTATTTTACCTCCGGAATATTTTACCCAAGAGCACGCCATCATCATTTAACCATTCAGTAAAGCTGCATGCCCTCGGGAAAAATTACGGCTGTAGTTTCCCCTTGCTTTCAGCCATTCGCAGTACCAGCACAGCAAGGCCGTTTTGGTTAGTCAGGGTGTATACGACCCGGGACAACCGGGAAATCCGGGAAAAACCCGGGAATTTTTTTATCCAGGAGAAAACCGGGAAAAACCCGGGAATTTTTCGGAATTCCGGGAATTTTTCATTGTTTTAGCTTTCAGTTAATTTTTTGCAATTTTGACTGCAGAATTGATTCTCTAGCAAAGAATGTTATTTTATCCTGCTACTGGAGAATGATACTGCAGCAATAAAATATAAACAAGAGGGAAAAAAATAAAACTTTAGTGGCAAAGGAAATGAGCAATTTACAACAAGAAAACACCGTGCACGCACAGGCGTCTGCAAATAGCAAAAATATTTCAACGGCCGTAGGGCGCAGACTGTAATTCTTCGTAACAATAAACTGCTTGCTATGAGCATGACGTCACAACTGTTCACGTTAGGTTCTTTTGACCAATTGCCAGCGGTCTGTTGCGCAAGCGCATTTGACTCGCGTATAAGCAGTACCTTCTCCCACTACTTGAAGTTTGGCTGTTAGTTGTATCGGTTAAGCAGCCAGATGCAAACGAGAAAAATTTTTCTCCCGCGCTCTAGCTGCCAGATTGATGCTTGCACAGAGTTGTCTGGGTTGTAGTGGGGAGGAGGTTTATCTCCACGTGACCCGTGTTTACGTTAAGTGATTTCGCAGCTTCTCTTTGTGTACAGCTCCCACGTCATGTGAAAACAAACGGATTTCTGTGGCCGGGAGCTATCAAGTGAATTAAAATACATTCACATAATTATGGAGGGCAAAAATATATTATTAATTTGTTTTCTGATTTTATTTTATTTCCAAGTTAGTAGCAGTCAAGCATTAATCGCCTTGCAGAACAGTGAAGTCATTTTTGCCAGTTTGCTAAAGAATTTGGCTTTATTAATCTTTCCGCTGAGGCAATCATTTTGTTTGAAACGAAGTGTTTCATTCTACAGTATTGCCTAGTTCCAACTGTTCGCTGAATTTCAAGTGCACGTTGTTATCTTCTGCCATATGGCATTATGGCATATATGGCATTATGCCATAATAAAGAACCTAAAATGAGATCGCAGAGTACTGGTACTCCAAGAAAATTTAAATCCCAAAAACCACACTGAAAAGCTTAATATCAGATGGGACCTACTTCATTGTGAACTGGAAAAAGCCAATTTGCACTTCAAGCCGAATTATGCATTTTAGTGTGGTTTACGAAATTCCAATGCTCTTTGGAGTATCCTCTGATGCTCTGTTTCTTTTATGGTGTAATGTAAGCTCTGTTAGTGCTTTATACACACGAACATGCGGGCTTCCTGCACCACTACAGTTGCACAGGCACAATAATGCCTGTTTCCTGGCGTTCTCTGGCAACTGGTAAATCGAACCTATTTCTAACAGTCTCCGGATAGTATTGTGAACGGTGGTTAGAAAAGTGTTACTTTCAAAGATAATTTCTTTTTATGCAACATGAATTTTGCTACGTGTGAGAAAGTGGGATGGATATCTAAATTACAGAGCGTTCGAAACTGAACAGTTTGAGGACCAGCCACTTACAAGAATTTCGAGCCGAGACATTTACGTCAGAATTTTAAATTTACCGGCCCATTTGTGTGATGCATCTTAAAGTATAACACGCGCGAAAAAAATCAATATTACATGTGAAAGCTTAGCTTCTGTTGTGGCGTGTTAATCTTAGAGACCAAAATTATATGTGAAAGCTTAGCTTTTCTTGTAGATATACGGTACTGTGTACATTAATGTAAACCGTTAACTTTTCCTGTTGCGTGTTCGCGCTATGTAACCAGTGATCTTGCTATTGGTTGACTATAACAGGTGTCCTATGCTTTGAATAGCTGCTGTCATCGGCTGGCGAGATCTCGTGGGTTGAGATATGACTCGCTTACAAAAGGACATCGCAACCTCAGTTTCAACGCTCCGGAAACTAACGCGCTGTGTTTGGTACAATTCGAATTTATACTTTCGTAATACGAAAATATGCAGCGTATATGTTGCTGCAAATCAAAGGTCTTTCCAAAACTTCTCTCCTTTTTTTAATCAAAAGTCTCTCCAAAACTTCTCTGCCCCGTCTTTTTTTTCCGTTAAGTTCTACGTGATTGTATAAAACGTTAACCATTCAAAGGATTGATAAGTTTTACAGTTCTGAGGGAAAATCTATGGAAAACCTACTGTCATTTAGCACAGAAAAAGTGTATTTTCGCCCGGGAAAAAAGCATATTTTTTAAACGGGATATCCGGGAGAAATCTGGGAATAATCCGGGAATTTTTTTTCCTTGTCCCCGTATACACCCTGTTAGTGTTACAAGGCCAGATCAGTCAATCATCCAGACTGTTGCCCCTGCAACTACTGAAAAGGCTGCTGCCCCTCTTCAGGAACCACACGTTTGTCTGGCCTCTCAACAGATACCCCTCCGTTGTTGTTGCAACTACGGTATGGTTATCTGTATTGCTGAGGCATGCAAGCCTCCCCACCAACGGCAAGGTCTATGGTTCTTGGGGGAAGGTATTAGGAGTAATGATCTCAAAAAATAAAGAAATTTCTACCCAAGTAAGAACAAAAATAACTTTTAATTGCAAATGTGGCAATGGTAATGAAATTCATCCTTTACATTTCATAATCCTTTAAAAGCCAGTAGTTTCTAACCCCCTGATACTTTTCTTACAAATGTTATTTTATACAGTGTTATATGGATTAAGCTCAGTCGGTCAATAGTTAAGATTGATGTCTTAGCAGGTGCAGCTTACAGTAATTGCAGAGCACAAATGAGAGAGATTAAGAAACAATATGTCTGATATTAAATAAAATTACACAGATGCTTTTGTACGAAGATTAATTATTTCCACAAGCTGTGACATGGCTGCGAATATAACAGTGATCCAGAAAATATAGAATAAATTTCTTTACTTCCCATCTGTGATCACTAAATTATTAGATCCTTAGACTACCGGATTTTAGTCAACAGTGGCCATCTTCAAATTTGCAACAAAACATAGGAAAAACAGAAATACTTTAAATGCATTGTCTACATCTTAAAACAATGAAAGAGGCCATAATCAAAAGTGTTACCAACATACATGTGGTAAACATTGCTTTAAATATGACGAGGCATGTGTTTTAATAACATGCCGTAATATAATGGAGCCTTCATGGAATCGTCATAAGATAAACACAAAATCAGCTTAGCGTTGTTGCACATATTTAAAATATGGTCTAAACTAGCCACAGCGAGATGGAGTCATCTTGTTAACAGTGTTGGTGTTTGTAACAAACTGCTGTACAGTAGCCACAAAATGTTTGTGTCATAAGCTCGTCAGATGTTGCTACTGTAGGCGTACATGTTTATGTCATAGGTAAAGCCTATAATGAGTTTACCAGGTGTGTAAGTCATTACAGTAATTAATGCAAAAATTAAAAACACAACTAAAGTTAGATTTTTAAAGAGAAAATAATTAAGTGACAATAATACTGATGCACTCTTGTGGCAAATTTTAAATAAAAGTAGAATGACGTTCGTAAGAACAAGCTTATGGAGTTAACAGAATAATATAAAAATAATGAAATAAATAGGAAAATAAGCCAAATGGATGAAACCACACACTGTAGTAAGTAATCAGCATCCTGTGTTGCCATGACCGCCAGAATGCCACATAGGCGAGAAGTGGTCAGATTGACTTAACTGCCAGAAATCCACTCATATCCTGCGACATGCCTTTCCGAGAAAAGAATGATAAAACACTGTACCACTCAATGTGACTGATTAATGAAATATATAAACAGAGAAGGGTCAAGAAAACATGAGTAATATGCTCAAAGTAAAGAAACAAAGTAAATATGTATAGATGTCTATACCAGGTAAAGGCAAAGGCAAGATATATTTGAGATAGACATTGAGTGATTAAAGTAGAACATTGTCAAACAAAGCAAAGTATGCATTGGGTACAAAATCGCTCTGCCCATTGAGCACTTTTGATGGCTCTTGTCCTTCCACTTTATAAATTTCAAGCTCTTTTAACAAGTTGAGAGCACGGCCTTTTTACACCACATGGAGAATACACATACTATTCACAGTTTTCTCTGTAGTGTGACCAATTTCTGATAAGTGTAATCCCAAAGCAGTTTTGTTCCGTGGTTGTGAATGCACCTTAAACCTTGCATTAAGAGAGAGGCTGGTTTGGCCGATATAATATTTGTCAAGTTGTGACAATGAATCCTGTATCTTCAGAACCATCAAATTTATCATACACCCTTTTCAGTTTGTGTTTTACTCTCAATTTCAGGGTGGTTTTAACTTGAAAGCCGCATTTAATATTAGATTTTCTGAAACACTTATTCATTTGCCTGGACATTTTGACGTGAAATTTCATTGGAATGTTCTTCATTCGTTCCTTATTGGTTCTAGTTTCTGGATGAGTGTGCATTTACGTGCTGTTTGTTATTCATTTCTTTAGCTTATTGGAAGGGTGCATGACATTATTTTCAGAAAAAAATGCATTTTATCACTGTAATTTTTACACCTGGTAAGCCAACTACAGACTTTACCTATCACATAATTCTTTTTATTCATATCATACAGTTATATAATTGACATAACTGTGTACACTTACAGTGGTGACATCTGATGAGCTTACGACACCACCATTGTGTTGCTACTGTACAGCAGTTTGCTATGAAAAGTAGTACTGTTAACAGCATGATTCTGCCTACATGTGGCCTACTTTAGACATATATTTCAAATACGTGCAGTGATGGTGTGTTTATCTTTTGACAATGCCACTATGGCTCCATTACATTAGGACATGTTTTTAAAACAGGTATGCCTTACCATTTTTGAAGTGCGTGTTTTCCGCATTTTTGTCAGTAATATTTCTCATTGTGGCCTATTTTATTGTTTTAAGATTTGGACAATCTGCTTGAAGTATTTGTTTCCCCCACCCACATGTTTTGCTGTAGAACTGAAGGTGGTCATTTCTGACTGAAACTCATAGTCTAAGGACCTAACAATTTTGTGATCACAGATGGTAATGAAAAAATTTATTCTACAATTAATTAGTTGTTAATCAAAGATAATGATGAAACCCTCAGTGATGATATCCTTTTTTTAAATTCGCAGCTATCATTTGTGTATGTTACACACCTGAAATCTGGCGTTGGAGCAAAGCACTGGTAAGTTTTTGGCAGTGCCTCAAGGATATGCTGTCATCTGTTTCCATATGCTGTCATTACATGGAAAAGAGAAAATATGACTGTGTCAACATATGCTCGTACAGTTCATCTCCTAAATTTAAGGATTCTTATTTCACTACCAAAACTAAATCATTGATATTGATGTGCATATTTTTGACATTTGAGCAGTCATTAAGAAACAACAGAAAAAATTGACACAGGTAAAAAAAAAAGGTGTGGGGGGGGGGGGGGGGAAGTACTGGATATATTGACTGTAATCTTACAGGAAGACTCTGCCATTCCATTGTGACTGGTTAATTTGAAGATCATAGTGATAAGCCCAGTTTTCATCACCAGTAACAACCTTTGGGAGAAAGTTTGGATCAACTTGAAGCTGCTGTTTCAGCTCAATATTGCTTCCGTTCACCTTCAAGCAGGTGTGGCAAAAACATCACTTCAATCCTTCTCATGTTGAAATATTGTTACAGAATAGATTCACATGTACAATAACTTATTCCTAATGCATGCAATGGTTTGACTACTATGTCGCAGAATCGGATCCATTGTTGGCTAAACATTTTCTAGTGTGTTACCAGTGATGGCTGACCAGAACATTTGTCGTCATCAGTTGACATTTGCCCATTTTCAAATGTTTACACCAGTTGTAGGTTTGTGTCGGATCTAAAGTATTGTCTCCAAAAGCTTGCTTCACCATTTGGTGAGCAACACCTAAGCAAACTACACAGTTCACAGCTTTTTGCCCTACTAATTCAAGAAGGATGTATGGAGGAACACCTAGTGGTGTTTCAGGGTACTTGTAACATTAAATTTTGGGAGCGTTTGTATACCCATTCGTATAAGTGTGAATCTGTATGTGACGGTATATTCCAAGTTACTTTTGTAGAGAATTACATGTTAGTATGACCATAAATCTTACTGTCCCTTTTTCTTTTCAGAATGAATATGAACTCGGCCAATATCCACAGCAGTGTAGTGGATAGCTTGGTCACGTACGCTGATTATTTCTTCCCCGGAGGTAAGCTTTTTATTACTTTTGTTATTTAAAGGAATACATGAATAACAGTGTTGTGTGATATGTGAAGGTAAAAGTGATAGAAAAGTCGGTCTTGTTGTCAGAAATGCTCATCTTATGTGTAAACTTAAAACTGCTCACTTGATTATAGGGAAGCAATTCCAAAAGCAGCCTGGTTTAAAAATTCCATTCACCTTAACTCCTCCTGCCTCAGCACTTTGGCCTTGTTGCAGTGTTACATATGAGAAGGGTGTGTACTTCAGGGAAAGCAGTGCTGTGAATAGAATCACTGTGATGCCAACTGCTGCTGCAGCGTTCAATACAGTAACATGACCTTTGACTTGTGCAGTGCGAGTGCAAGGGATACTTGAGAAACTATGAGTTAGCCACAACAATAAGCTATGTCTTTGCTTAAAATTTAAAATTTGAATTTTTCATGAAACACTGTAGGAAATAGCATGGAATCCTAGCACTGCACAAACTCCTACTGTGTTCGAACAAATTTACTATGAGTTCTCTTGCAGTGCCAGTATGTATGGATATATAGACATTTATGCTGATTTTTTTATGTAAAGGTAACAGAAGATGAAAGTGTCCTCCAGAAAAATATTACTTGACTGATCCCAGTACAATATTTTGTTTGTTTATGGGATATGGTATTAATTTACCAAGTAGGTTGAAAATGAGCAGTTCAATCACTGTTCACATAGTAGAATAACAGGTAAAAAAGTTATCAGATTTTAATCAGTTTGAAAACATGATGGTTATATTCAGATGAAACAGTCAAGAAAATTAATCAAGACTCAAATACCAAACAAACGAAACATATCGTAATAAAGTGATTGTAATTTTTATTGTAAGAATAAATTACAGCGGCAAGACCCATCCTGGTGATAGTACCATCGGATGTCATTGGATCGCATGACGAGCGGATGCTCGAGAATTGGATAGAATCATGATAGCTATTTTTTGTTCATATTTTAGTTTTTGTTGCCCATGATCTGCACCCTAGAAGATATTTCAGTCCATATTTCACAGTTGTTTGTATTGTTTAAATCCTTTGTGCATTAAATAAACTAAGGTAGGTCATTCTGATAGTACCAATGAAAGTTAACTAGATCCCAGGTCAGTCAAGATCGAACAGAATGAGAGATTTTCTGAATTATGACATAAACTGTTTGAACCATTAGTTGTGTTAAAACAGCCCACCTGTTTAGACAACATTTTAGGTTATTGCTGTTCAAGTAAAACAATGAAGAAAGTACATATACAGTTACTACACAGCTGGCACAGATAGTGAGTTATATGGAAGATTCACATGTAAAACCAAGAACGTGGTTCTAAAGATGTACGTAGGGTTAAATAAATAAATAAAAATAGCAGATGCACTAATGAAATGTGAAGAATGAACATTTTCCTGTATGAAACACATGAGTAAATGACCCTGTACTATATTTGTGAATAGCTGCCTCTATCTTTTCATGTAGAACTTAGAGTTGCTCACCATCCTTGAAGGCTCTCTTTCATGATGGGGCTATGCAACATGGTGTGTAAATGAGTAAATGATGATTATCGCAGGAACAATTTTGCAGTTTGATACTACTCTCATAGTGCTATAGAAAGGCTACCGGGACATCCTGCTTCAAATGTTGAAAAATCCTGACGACTGCCTGGCTATGAAAGATAATGCTTTTCCATTTATATTGAGAGTGTTGTGAAGTGTAGATCATAAGAGTACCAAAGACATCATAAGAATGTGAGTTAAAATATTTATGAAATGCTGTATCTCTAGCTGGTAGTGGGAACTGTTTATTTTAAATTATGTTTGCAGTTGAATCCATATCTAATAGGGAACGGCAAAATTGGTCGATTGAGGGGGCAAGTAAGAAAGAACTTCCTGTCCACATTTTTTGCACGCACTGCCACCCTGTACCCCCATTCTCATTCTATTTCTAATTCTCAGATGCTGTACTTTATGCATTGTATCAGTGTCCTACCACCACAATTCTGCCTTTAAATGAACAAACAAGTATTATATTTTTGATCTGTGTTAAAGTATTTATAGTATTCGCGTAATAAAAGTGGGATTACAAATAAGGCTACATTCAAAATCTCCTTGAAACAATTCTTGCTGTCACAGTTCATATTAAATACTTGGATTATAACACTGCGTTCTTTTTACGTTAAAAGACATGCATGCTAGCTAATGCACAGATGATACATCTGCTTTCACAGTTAAACTTTTATCTTTTTCACAGTGGGTATCACAGATGTAAATGTATTCAGGGTGTATACGCCCTGGGACAACCGGGAAAACCTGGAATTTTTTTCAGCCAGGAAAAACCCAAGAATTTTTTAGAGTTCTTGGAATTTTTCATTGTTTTAGTTGTGAACAAAGTTTTTGTAATTTTGACTTTTAAGAATTGATACTCTCACAAAGAATTTTGCTTTAGCGCGCTACTGCAGAATAATACTGCAGCAGTGAAACATAAACAAGAGAAAAACACCAGTATAAAACTTAAGGGGCAAAGAAAATGCTCCATTTACAACAACAAAACACAATGTGCACATAAACGTCCATCAACAGCAAAATATGTCAAAGGCCTTAGAACAAAGATTTGTTTGAGCAGTTACCAGCTGGCTCATGCACAAGCGCAGAACTGAAGTCATGTACAAGCAATGCCTTCTCCCACTTCTCAGTACTTCAAGCGTGGCTGGTAGATGTATAAGCGGTAGCTGCAAGCAGCCTGATGCTATCTGAAAAAAAATTTCTGGTGCACCCAAGATGCCAGATTGGCTTAAGTGCAAAGCAGAGTAGTAGTGGGGAGTAGCCTACATGTGATTACTTTTCATGATTTTGCTGTTCTCTTTTCAATTACATCTCTCATACCAAATGAAATCAAAATGGATTTCTGTGGCTGATATTTATCAAATAAATTAAAATACATTCCCATAATTACGGAAAACTCAGTTTTCTGGTTTTATTTCCACATTATCGGCAATCAAAAATTGTTTTGTAGAACAATGAAGTTACTTTTGTCAGTTTGCTAAAGAAATTTGGCTTTTATTAATATTTTCTGCAGAGATGGTCAATTTATTTGAAATGAAGTGTTTCATTCCACACTATTAGCTAGTTTCAACTGTTCGCTAAATTTAAAGTGCATGTTTTCATCTTCTGGCACATGTGACATTATGCTGTATTGAAGAACCAAACATGAAATAATAACAGTAATGATACTCCAAGAAAACTGGCTTCTCGAAAACCACATTGAAAAGCATTAGCAGAATTTTATAAAGCTGCCTTCTGTGAAACACAATATTTTATGATCAGTACCAGAGAAGATAATTACTCCTGGAGTAGAAAATAAACTGCCATTTATACAGTTTTTTGGCTTCGTATGTAACCTTATTAATTTTCATACAGTGTGAAAGAGTCATGAAAAGCTTATTGTTCTTAGTTCTGGTGTATACAAACAACTTTTTTTTTTTTTTTAATTTTTGCAATAAATTTGTATTCCTTCTTATTAGCTTTTTTCAGTGCTGTGTGGATGTAAACTTGATCGGAAATACTACAGGACAGTATTGCAGAGTATGAATTAATAACTGGTGCCAAAACACCAAGATTAAACTTCTGAAACAGAAAATAACATTTAAAGAATTGACATAACTGGAATAACCCATTCCAGTACACAAAATATTTAGTACATAATATGACTACCCACAGTGTATGAATGTACAAATTCCAAACTCTGTTAATGGAGACAGGCACACATTCTGAAAATTTCACAAAAGTTGGGCGTAAGAAAAGCTGAGTAATGAAAAGCAAAGATGGAAGCCCTCAGGCAAATGATATTTTATCCAACACTCACCAACCTTTGCTCTCAAACAATAATGTCATACAAGTAGCATTCATAGCTCCATTTCTATTTTTTTAGGTATTGTGTTTGGTATTGTTATGTAGTGAGAGAGACTGTTAATGCATATTTTGTCAAATTATGACGAAATTTAAGATGGAATTATATAAACAGTTAAGCATAATTAACTCTACATATCAGTCTTAATCTCAGTATGAAGTCCAAAATGCGTGTCCTCTTTCGCCTGCACTCAAAATTGACGAACTTGCCAGCACAGACTGTGTTCTCCTGATAATTCTTACACCATGAATCAATAAATTCTGATTAGTGTAGAGGAAAGGGACAGCAGAGAGGGAAACAGATTTTAAAGGCTTTCCCCACTGTGAATAACTATGAAATGTAGCTGAAAATTCAGTATCAGAACAGTTAATTGAAGAAATGATATTACTCTTTCTAGAATTCTTCTGGCTGCCTGGCTTCTGAAAGCCATCTAACAATTTTCTGTTGTGGCACTGTTTATGCATTATAAAACAATCAGATGAATAACATTCTTCTGAAAATTCGCTAAATCATTAACAGTCCTTCTTCCCACACTATATTTCCTGATTAACTTTTCATCACAGGTTTCTAGTCTCTTTGTGTCTGTTCATATTCCTGTTCTTTTAAAGTACTACCCTACATGCCATTACTGTTACAATTTGCAGTGCCAGTATTATGGTTTCAACTCTTCTGCAACTCCCTTTTCATCACAAAGAAATTTATATCTGGCTACCTTTATTTGACATCATATGCGTTGGATATGAGCCAATAAAAACCTCAAAACAAGAAAACTGCACAGAACTGACAAAATGCAGGGAAAATTACATCTCTGTCTGGATGGTCGCTGCAGTAAAAATGACGCTGAAACAGATGTATGCATTTAATAGTGAGTTGATCTAGACTTCTCATGAGGAGTTGCATTAGGAGGGAGCAATGAGGGGGTGGAAAACTGACATTCTTCTCCTAGCCACCAGTTTGGTTGCTCCTGAGTATAGTGGATGGACATGCTATTCATTCTCTTACTGTTTCAAAGAAGGGCCCAATAATTAAAGGGTGATTCAAAAGTCCCTTGACAGTTTGGAGAAACATATTTTTATCACAAAATGGAAGTTGCAGCTTCATTACAAGCACATGGGGGGACATGTCAATACATTTCAGTGTAGTGACCCTGCAAATCTGTGCACAGCAGCCATCTATCTTACGTGCACAAAACACTGGTGCCAATATTCCTTTTGTTATTGTCCCTGCTGAATCGGTTATTTACTCTATCAACTTGTTTACCCTTTTAATCTTTAGCTGGTACAGATTTAACTTTATAAAACCTCAATCAAAAAAATCCAAGGGCATCATGTCACGAGAGTGGGCAGCCGATAGTCTGAAGTGATATGCGAGCAATTCCTCTACAAGAAAATATTTCCTCCAAGTAACCCTGAATGATGATTGCAAAGTGCAGAGGTGTGCCATCTTGTTGGAAAACAACAGTCTTTTATCCTATCCTTTTCCAGTTGTGGTTCCAGGTACTGTTGAAGCACATTTGGGTAAACTGTTCCTATTGTTGTCTTTTCGACAAACATGAAAGGTCTGTCTGTATACCTTTGTTTTGGTCACTCCCATCCACACATTCCCTTTAAGTGTGTCATATCCCCAATCCTGGACTATATTTGGCTGTTCATCCATCCAAATGTGACAGTTGTGCCTATTCACCTTGCCACACATGTGAAATGTGAATTCATCACTGAACAGAGTGATGCAGGTCTGCACACATCGTAACACCAACAGCAGTGTCTTCAGCGTCATTGTGATGCATAGTCTGGATGTGGTGTGCATGGTTATTAAACGTGAATCTCAGCGTCTGCCACACAGTCGCTTGGAGGACATTTAGGTCCTTACCGAGCTGTCATGTTGAGGCATTTGGACTCCAGTTGATAGCAAGCTGTATGGCATCTATGGTCTCTGGTGATGTTCCTGGGTCCCAGAATGTACTCCATCAGCAACACTCCCTAGTCTTTTGGACTTCCCTGATAGCTTGCCTCGGTGGACCAGGCTTTCTGAACTTCGCAAACCTATAGTGTTCGAACAGAGCATTAGTAGTTAGCTGCTTGATACAGACATGTCAATTAAATATCTATGTGTAATGTTGCAAAGCAGTATGAAATGGAATATAGTTCACCAGTAAAGGAGAACACATACAGAACACTAGTGTGAACCATTGTTGAGTAGTGGTCATGTGTTTGAGATCTGCAGAAGGTCATATTGAAGGAAGACACCACAACAATTCAGAGGTGGACTGCTAGATTGGTTACTGGTGGGTTTGAACAACGTGCAGATATTACAGAGATGCTTCGGGAACTCAAATGGGAATCCCTGGAGGGAAGCATTCTTTTCAAGGAGTACTATTGAGAAAATTAAGAGAACTGGCATTTGAGGCTGACTGCAGAACAATTCTACTACTGCCAATGTACATTTCACGCAAGGACCACGAGGATTAGATTAGAGAGATTAGGGCCTTTTCGGAAACACAGAGACAGTTGTTTTTCCCTTACTCTGTTTTTGAGTGGAACAGGAATGGAAATGACTGTAGTGGTACAAGGTACCCTCTGTCACACACCATATGGTGGCTTGCGGAGCATGGATGTAGATGTAGTTGTATGCAAAACACACCAGTGACAAGGCACAGTCAGTACCTTCACCGCACAACAGCAGTTGTAATGTTAACATCAATAGTGCCATTTAAGTGGAGTTACTAAACACAATTTTCCATAATTCCTTCACCAAAGATGATGTTAATATTCCAGAATTTGAATCAAGAACATCTGCCAACATGAGTTATTTAGAAATAGATACCCTGAAAGCAATTCAAGTCACTCAGTAAAGGCAAGTTTTTCATGTATACCAGTGCTGATGAAATAGCTCCATTTTAGCTGCCCTATAGAGACTGTGAAAGATCTGTACCTAAAGACTGGAAAGTTGCATTGTTCATACCAACATACAAAAAGGAAATAGAAGCAGTCCACTGAGTTAAAAGGCTCATATCACTGACATTGATTTGCAGTAAGATTTTGGAACATATATGTGTTTGAGCATTATGAAATACCTCAAAGGGGGGAAAAAAAAATTGTTGCCACAGCCAGCACAGATTCAGAAAATATTGTTCTTCTGTAACACAACTGATGCCTTATTTACGCAAAGTAATGCATGCTATCAACAGGGTATCTCAAGTTGATTCCATATTTATAGATTTACAGAAGGCGTTTGGAGCATCACCTCAGTTGTGTGACTAGATTCAAGATTTACTTTGGGAAAGGTTACAGTTGATGTGAAGTCATAAAGTGATTTGTGTTGTCTTCCCCCAATAAGTTTTACAGCCCCTCTTCTGTTCCTGATTTGTGTAAACAATTTCGGAGACAATCTGAGGAGTCTTAAAATTGTTTTCAGATGATGATGCAATTACTGCCCAGTAAACTCGGCAGATGATCAGTATGTATCACAAAATTATTTACACAAGGTATCTGCATGGAGCGGAAAGTGGCTGTTGACCCTGGACAATTAAAAGTGTAATCATCTCCACATGAGTACTAAAAACATTCCATTAAATTGTGGTTACATGATAAATCATACAAATTTAAAGGTCATTGACTCAACAAAATACATAGAAATCATCGTTAAGAAAAAATTAAGTTGGAGCATTCACACAGAAAATGTTTGGGGAAAGCAGAACACTTACAAGGTGCAACAAAATCTACTGAAGAGACTGCCTACCCTATGCTTGTCCATCTTCTTCTGGAGTATTGCTGTGCTATGTGGGATCATTACCAGATAGGATTAATGGAGGACATTGGAAAAGATCAAAGAAGGGCAGCTCATTTTGTATTATCGAAAAATAAGAGGAGAGTGTGATAGGTATGATAAGTTAGTTGAGATGGCAATTATTAAAACAAAAGTGTTTTTCATTATTGCTAGAAATTTTCAAAGAATTTCCATCACATATTTTCTCCCCGAATGCAAATAAGGTTTGTTGGCTGCAACATGCATAGGGAAAACAACCATTTTGATGAAGTAAGATAAGTTGGAGCACACATGGAAAGACCTAAGTTTTATTTTTTCTCAGATGCTGTTCGAGAGTAGAACAGTTTGGAAATAGTCCAAAAGTGGTTTTATGAGCCTTCTGCCAAACACTTCAGTGTGAATTGCATAGTAGTCATATATGCTGATCAGCGAGAACATTATGCCCACCCCTGGTGTGGATAACAGGGACGATGTATCATTGCATGGAAGCAATGAGGCCTGGGTAGGTCGCTGGAGGGAGTTTGCAGTACCGCACACACACACACACACACACACACACACACACACACACACACACACACACACACACCACCTAATTCCCATAAGGGGAGGGGGTCAAACATGACCATCATGAAAGGGTGTACATTGTCTGCAACCAGTATACGGTCTTCCTCGGCCATCATGGCACCTAGCATGAGCTCCACTGAACCCAGGGCTGTCCATGTGAATGTTCCCCAGAGTGTAATGGAACCGCCGCCAGCTTGTCTCTCTTCCACAGTAAAGATGTCAGTGAGCTGTTCCCCTGGAAGGTGATGGGTTTGTGCCCTCCCCTTGGCATGATGAAGAAGGTATTGGGATTCATCAGACCAACCATGCAATGCTCCGCCACTGCACCAATGTCCACTGCCAGTGATCATATGCCCTATTCAGTCACAGCTGCTGATGTCGTCTGCGGATGCCCGCCATTAGGACTGTTTGGTGAACTGTGTGTTCAGTCACATTCACACTCAACCCAGTGTTAAAGTCTCGTTAGTTCTGCCACAATTCATTGCTGTCATGTTTTACCAGTCTGCCCAGCCTGCGATGTCCGACATCTATAATGAAGGGTGGTTGCCTAACCGCACGACATGTGGACATGGTTTCATCTTGATTTCGCCTTATGTTGAAGGCACTCACCACAACACTCGTTGAACGCCCGACAAGTTGCACAGTTTCTGAAATGCTCGTGCTGAGCTTCGAGGCCATCAAAGTCTGCCCTCGCTCAAACTCGGATAGTGTGTGCTGTATCTGCAGTGGAAGAGACAAAACACAAACAATATTCCTCAATCTGTTTTATTGGGAAAAACAAATAAACATGAAAATTGCTGATGTTGTCAAAGTAGTCTAAACAAAACCCAGTGTAAGCAAGAAACAAAGTATGGATCCCATTTGGATCTTATAACAGAAGACTAACAAACACAGTGCTTTCTTCACAAGTTTCTTGCTCTAGAAAATCCACAAAAGAAAAGACGGAAACAAAACTACTAGAGAGTCGTCGGCACAGCAATACCACAAAGCTGTTGAGGGAGGTTAGACCACTGTTGCACAACTCTCTTGAGTCAAAATCCCAATCTAACACTCCTGATGATCCGGGATCAGCAGACGTGGCGTATGGATGTTTTGGCCAGGATGGCAGATCCCTGAAAGTCCGGGCGGCATGTCGAACTGCCTTCTGGCTGATGGTGCACCATTTTAAAAGGCCTGTTGGTGGATGGGTCGTGACTATTTTTGATCACATGAGTGGCGTAGGAAAATAGTCCGCTTGCCGATTGTAACCTGTGGCACTGCTGCTGACCTGTGATGCTCAAGTAGTGAGCACTGGCAGCAGCCTTGGTCATACTGTAAACATCTGCTTTGGTTTTATTCGCTGTTATGAAGGCATCCTGTATCTCTGTTCTGTCATACAGTATGCCGATGTCGCAGGCGGATGGTATGGACGCTGCAGATTGCGCACCTTCCCCAGGGTACACACTAACAGTAATCTCACTGATACCATACGCACAGTTTGTGTGCCTTATTAGCAGTCATTTCTCACCAGGTGACACTGCTGTCTCCTGGACCGGTTTATATCGATAGTATGTTGATG
This sequence comes from Schistocerca piceifrons, assembly GCF_021461385.2. Taxonomy (NCBI): domain Eukaryota; kingdom Metazoa; phylum Arthropoda; class Insecta; order Orthoptera; family Acrididae; genus Schistocerca; species Schistocerca piceifrons. The sequence goes on along the minus strand of NC_060143.1, from coordinate 67,612,984 downwards.
GCCAAAATGTTCCAGTTGAGCAGAGTAGGTGTAGATATGTTGTGATGTTAGTTTTTAACTGTGTATGCGGAACTGAATATAATTTTTCTTATTACGAGGGTAATCCCAAAAGCAAGGTCTCCTATTTTTTTATAAGTACATAGACCTGTTAATTTCTACAATGGTTTACATCAGTTTACAGCTTGAACATTTAACTATTTCTCGACATAATCGCCATTTCTGTCGATGCATTTTTGTAGACGCTGTGGCAGTTTTTGTATGCCCATGTCATACCAGCTCGCCGCCATGCTGTTCAGAAAGTTATGAACCTCTTCTTTCACCTCATCGTCGGAGCTGAATCGCTTTCCGGCCAAATGTTTCATCACCCGTGACAACTGAGTTCAGAAAGTTGTCCCGTTTGGTTGCAAGGCGGTGAAGGCATGTGCGGGAAACATCAACTCGTTGCCACATGTGCTCCTCAGTCACCATGCGTGGCACCCATTTTGCACACCCCTTCTGGTAGTTCAATGTTTCCATTAAAATTCTGTGAGCGGTGCTTCGGGAAACCTCAGGAATCAACATGCAGAGATCATCCAGGGTGATCCACCGATCTTCATGTGTGCTTTGCTCAACCTTCAACACTGTTCCTCAGAAATCGACGGTCTCTCGCTCCTTTGTTCATCGTGAATTTCAGTCCAACCAGCTACAAACTCTCTACACCACTTACGAACATGTTTGAAATCTATGCACGACTCACCGTACACTTCTGTCAATTGGCGATGGATTTCAATCGCCACAGTGCCCTTTGCGTTCAAAAACGGAAGAACTGCGCGCAATTCGCACTTGGCGGTAACATCCAAAGGGAGCTCCATTCTGAATGGCTGCCAAGCGAAGACTGAGTGCCTCAGCACAGCATTTGCATGTTTACACACAGCGCCTAAAGCACTCTCCATAACAGTGTGACCAACTGCCACACAAACAGATTTCTGTACTTATAAAAAAATAGGGGACCTTACTTTTGGGATTATCCTCGTAAGATAATAGTAAAACCGCTTTTCTTGTACCCTGTGTGAACCACCTCCAAACTGGGCAAAAATTGAACTACACTTACAAGTGATCTCTGAATGAAAATAATGTTAAGGATTATAATGCTTTAGCATGCACCTAAATGAATGTGTTTTCCAGTGTTTCGGAATGACACATGACAATTATAGTGAACTGAAACTGTCCTGTCAAGGACAGTGTGGATGTGCATGACGTTATAAAACCTTTCTACTGTATACTGAAAGTTAAGATATTAGAATATGGGATTTGTTGTAAAAATTTACAAGGAGCACTAAAAGTATTGTTGCAAACTGTAGACCATCCTCCCTATTCATTTATCACTCTTTTTTAGCGTTAACATGCATATTATTTTGGAAATCTGGCAATTATCTCAATAAACATAAGTAAAGCAACAGTGTTAATGTTGTTTGATTCCAACAGTGCTTTACTAGGCATTAGATGTGGAATTATTTATTGTCACACATTTGTCAAATGAGGCAGGCTCTTGTTACCAGTGCTGACAGTTAAACTATTACGTAATTCTTGAAATACCTTTATTTGGTGCACTGGAGAATGTTACATCCAGATAGTTTCATTTAGTTAATACATTTGTGGTTTTGTATTATCGTTGATAAAACTCCACAGATTATTTATGTCATGCAGGACACAAATACATGCCTTCAATTTTTTCTATTCTTTTGACTTTCCAGAACTTGACTTCTACCAGACATTTTCGAGGGAACCCACAGGTGGCGTAAATGGTGGAATGTCCCTGAGTGTAGGTAGTGGTGCTGTGTTCCAGAACAGCATTCAGTCTTCCGCGTCTACAACTGCTACAGGGATAGCTTATGGGCATGTACGGAGCAGCAGTGGTGAAAGCCAAAACATCACCTTGGGTGATACGACAGGTGGCCTGAAGCGGGCACAGTCTAGCAGCAGCCTGTCTGACCACAGCAGGTACCTACAAATGTTTGTTTTGTATCATTATGCACAGAATTTGAAGATTTATACCCTACATTTTTGGTGAAGTGTACAAAAATCTGAGATTCAAGACAGATCACAAGTGTGAGTTTTAATGTAGTAGTTTTTATATTACTTCAGACTTTCACAACAGCTCTTGAATTTTTCGCAAGTACAAATTAAATTTGTGAGAACTTTGATAAACATTCAGTTTGTAGTGAGAACAGCATGAACTTACAATGAAATACACTTACGCAGATATAGAATCGGGACACTTGTTTCTCTCTTACTATTCATCCAACATGTAGTAATTTCAGAAAATTACTACTACAGACAGACAGAGAGGACATTTCAACATGTAATTGCAGAGAAACAAAAACTTTATTGTATACCCCGCCAGTCCAAAACGTTTTGAGATAGGATTAAATAAAAAATTGGGAGAAGTTAACATGGTAGTTTTAATGCTTCAATTGTCCTACCTAGTGCCCCTCCCACTCCAACCTAAATAAATACAATGACAGAATTTTTATACAACCATGTGAAACAATCAGAAAAGTCACACATCATATTTGCGCCTTCTTTCTTCTTTGGTTTTGGCAAACCATCAGAGATCCATTCTGGACTTGTCATTTTATGGTAGTTTTGTATTTATAGTAGAAGCTCTCATTGCCAGTTGTGATTTTTTCCGAGGAAAGAGTTGTCTGTGTTTATCATTTCAGTCAAGAAGCAGCAGGCATCCATGTGTTTTTTTTTTTTTTTTTTTTTTTTCCATTCCAGTCAAGAAGCAGCAGGCATCCACACATTGTTTTTTTTGTTCGGGAGACAGGATATGCAGGACAAACTTTCTACACACTTTTCTCTTCTTCAAAATATTCTGGAGAATGTCGTGAATTCTTGATATAGAGATATTCAGATCCTTACTCCATTGCGGTTTGTGACACAACTGTGACACACCACCGTCTTTCCCTGTCCGAACAGGCCTTGGAAGGCCCAACAGTACCGACCGACTACCAAATCATCCTCAGCTGATAGACATCACTGGATGTGGATATGGAGGGGCATGTGGTCAGCACACCACTCTCGCGCCTGTTGTCAATTCTCTTGACTGGAATTGCTATATCTCAGTCAAGTAGCTACTCAATTGGCCTCAAAGGGCCGAGTGCATCCTACTTGCCAACAGTGCTCAGCAGACACACTATAGTTATGTGTCCAATACTTATTATTGTGTGGTCACATGTGATGGTTCAGTGCACATCTTTTGTTTACAGATATTAGTTTGAGCTATCACCATAATTGCTGCACTGACATCACTTACACGGCAGTAGTAAAATCAGTCTCTGAAGTTTGTGGATGGACGGTTTATGTTCAACTATGTACAAGTTTAAACAAAACTGTGTCAAACTTCACACTGTAAAAAGCAAAAGCAAAGACAGAACTACTTGAAAGCAGGAACATCTGTGAATCTCAAAGAAATCACAAGCAAGCAACGACTTAAATCCTAATGTGGCCTCTCAGTTTTTAAAACCACGGTTTAAATTAAGAACAGCCTTAAGTTTGGGATTTTAGACTTGAAGACGAAGTCCTTTAGCATAGTTGTGTTGATTAGTGCAGGAAGAGGATTTATCAGTACAGCTATCGCCATGTCCTCCGTCAGCTGATATTCCAGTTTCAGTGGATACTGGGAAGTGCTTGACAAAAGAATGGAACTTCACATGAGTGTGTTTTTTCTTTGACTGAAAAATTTGGTTGTATGCTAACTTCTGTGCAGATTGATTGTTGTTTTAACAGGGAGATGTGTGACAGCTACCTCAATCCCATTTTTGTTCTGAGAGTTGCTCATTCATTGTTCCAGTAAAAGTGAGGATGTAGCCTCAGTTTCGGAATTCTCTTAATCAACATTTGCAGAACCAAGAGATCCCTTGCCTGTCCTTAATATTCAACAGCTGCTTCTCAGTGCTCTGTTGTGGGTCTTGTCAAAACTCACTCAGCAGCTTAGCAATGAACAGTAGTGTGATTCTTATTGAACAGGCTTAAGTTGTTCAGCTACAATATGTGTCATCCTGTTTGGTTACAGAAATGCACACCAGTGCTCCAACAAGTTCCGTGAGTGGAAGATGTGTGTGGTCTTATTCAGTGATAGTTGTTTAGTCCAACTGTCTTTGAGTTGCTAATGGGTACTTACTACCTTGCATGCAATCATTCTGAATTGATTTAAGATTTCCCTTAAATAGCTACTTAATGCAACTTTATCATTGGGGTGATTGATCTCAGTGTCCAGAAAATGCCTCATACTCGTAACGTTTTAGACAGCAGGTCAGGAAGATTGCTTATGACGGAACTGACCTGGTTTTCATAACCTTTCCACAGTGCCATCAATCTCGATCGCATCAAAGCTGGAAGTTCATATAAGTGTGGAATGGTGGTGTTACAAAATGTACATGACACCAGCAGTTTAGTTGACATTAACACACACACACAAGCACACCCAAACACAGTGGCACAAACTAAAAAATTCACATTTATATGTAATCAACACAATTTACATTTAGCACAGTCCTTGAGAGATTCATTTGTAAGTCAGCCGTTACTAACACAAATAACTTGAGTCCAGCAATAGCTATTGTAAATGACTATAACATTATACACTCCTGACAATTACAACAGTAGCACACAGAGTTCATTAATACTACATACAGAAGAGACTCAAAAGTTATTAAAGTTCATGAGTTCCATGGTTTCCGGTGCGTATATTCTTGTGTTCAGAATGTACATAATATAAATCTGTGTTAAATAATGAGAGCATGTCTGATATAAATGTTACTTGTTAGCTCACTACATGTGGACTGACTGAGATTGTCTTCTAAAGACACTCTCAAGAACAAACTATTATTTCAAAAAGTATAATACTTTAAAATTTGGATAAGTTGGAATTCACTGTTTTTGATGAACCATGAGAATTAATATGATTTTAATTTATAGAAAATGTCGTTAGAAATTCATAAAGATGCATGGAACAATTATCCTTACACCAATAGGAATCCCCTCATACGAATGAGCACAATGTTGTGAAACATGTTAATTCACGTTAAAGTACTAATTAGTGAGATAATTAACTATTACTGTATGTTATATTGTACAGAAAAATTAAAGTAACAAAAGTCCGCAATCAGAGTTGAAAATCTGGTAGTGGTTGCTACGAAATCTGCGACAGGGATTGACAGTAGCCACAAACTTTGATGTTAATTATTGTGTAAGTTTCCAGTTTTCAGTAATTTACAATACTTTTATGAAAAATGGGAATGCCTAACAACTTCAGTTAACTGTGACTTTTAATTAACATTGCCCGAATAAAAAGTAATTACACAAATGGAATCAGAACACTTGAAATGACAATGTGAATAATAAATAAAAGTTCAATTTGGTCTGAAGAATAACTTGAAATTTGTAAGTGTTATATGTCACCTGGTAAGCGTCTTGAAAAGATGATGAAAGTAATCAATAAATTTGGTTAGTTTTGTGGCTGGAGAATCATAACAGATACAAAGAATCCACCTGCTTTGTTACAAGCTCATTCTTCATTTGTTTCATCGTATCCGTGTCCACTGAAGCAATTACAGTGTCGGATGCACAAATGAGTGAGAAGACAAGATGTTTTGCTCGACTCTACATGTACGACTCTACACACATACATGTAACTCAGCACTTGTTGGTTGCAGTGCAGTTGATTGCATTTGTCTTGGTGTATGACTGCCAACCTGCTTAATGAAATCCATAAATGCTTTTCTCACAGAAAGGCAGCATTTTGTCGTAAGAGAAGTCTGTGCTGTATGTATTCTATTATTTGAAGAACAAAACACTCAAGATTACATTTTAATGAACTGTCATTACCAGTTTTCGCTGAATTGAACCACCTTCAGATTTAACACTGCAACGCAGGAGTTTTTCATATTCACTGGTGAGAACAGTGTGCTTATTTCATTGTACACACTTTGCCTCAAGACTTCAACTCTTGGAATATATCTCTTGCCTTCTTGGCTATGTGGTCATCTTTCTTGACTTGTTATCCTTAATAAGATTTAAACTATTAGGTCTTTCTGATCGGTGAATGCCCCTGTGTCGGTGTCACCCTTAAGAAATACAGTGGTTATATCCGACTGTGACAATAAATGTAGGGTTGACAACATATTCGAATCACAAATACAGACAAAAATTATCATTCTTTAGTCATAAATAATGAAATTATTTATTCGAATGGTTATTCATTTACACAAATTAAAAATATATTTGTTTCCTATTTGTGAATAAAAGGGAAAAGAATGAAAGATAATTTTTAGATTCAGAAATATTTATTCCTCCAATTCTTTGTCAATTATAGTGTGGATGTACTTTTTGATCTTTGAGATTACTTTTCAGAATAGTTCCTTTTCTTAAAAATATTTATCAGATCTTCAAAAGATTTGCCATTGTGGCAAATGAAAAAACATATTCTGGCGATACCAGGTAAAGTAGTGTCATGTTATCTCTTCTGAAAATCACCATTACTTCTGGATAGCGGTCGAAGACCTTCAAAATCATGATATTCTTCAGCAAAAAACAGAAATCAGGTATTCTGCTCTAGTTTTTTGGCACATAACTTTGTGGTTCCTTGTAAGTTGCGTCTCCTGAATCTGATTTGAAATCAAAAAATGAATTAACATTTTCTGTCACCACTTCCATTTCAGACACCCCACTCGATTTCTGCAACATTTCTTGGTCTACTATATGTCTGAAGTTGTAAGCTTTCCTTGACCATGGACAGCAATGCAGGTGAGCAATTTGTTTTTAATTTGTGGGCCGGATAGTGCTGCAGTAGCTGCTTGTGTCTCATTGGTGTAGAAAAGTGAAAAAAGTCTTCATATCATCTATTTCTCAACACTTTCTCAGTAGGAAGTCACCCATGTGCTGCAATATTTAAGAGGAATGTTCTCCTGTTTTTATGCCTCTGAGTTGAGTCCTCAAGCATGGAACTAAAATTCCAAAATACATATATTTTCACATTGCAGTATATACAGAGCTCCATCAGTTGGGCCTGAACATGCTGTTAATGGTTTAATGTACTTAAACTCATCCTCTCTTGTGGAATTTTCAAATGAAAAAATTCTACTTAACTGGATCAGCTTATCTTGGATGAAATAAATTTGTTTCATTGCATTTTGTATCTCCGGGTTTACTCAGGGCTTGCCCTAAACACTTTTAATTGTTTCGGAGCAAATTGGTTCTGCAGTATTATTCCACCGAGTCTTGCGTTTTTGTTCGGTTCATTAATGCTATGAATTCTTAATTCTCATCGTGGTTATGAAGGACTGTTTAGTATCACCGGAGGTTCACAAATACACTCACTTTGTGTGCAATGCATTGAATTGAATATGAGATAGATTTGATAAATATTTTCCAGGAAATTGAATCCATCAAGTATTAAATTTTCATCGTACTATTTCAGTGACACCTATTTGTGATATTTTGCTGTGACCATACAATGGTATGGAAGTGTAAGTTCCTTATATATGAATGAATTTTTAAACACAGGCTTAAATAATTAAAATGTTTTGTGGGGAGGGGATTTTTTTCCTTGCATTGAGATGCTCCAGATTTCACAAAGGATTTGATGGGAATGCAGTCTTTCAAGAGCTTCTAAAGCCACTATTGATTAAACACAGTTTATATTAAATATTTGTTTACTTGATATGTAAATAATATATCTGACATCATCCCAGTCTTTGTGAAATACTGCAAACTGTTTCAACTTTAATTTTTGTTATCTTCACTATGAGTATAATTAGGGAAGAGTGCCTGAACACCCCTAACTTCTATTTATGTTCAGTAATAGAAAAAGGAAAAGTACATTGCCTTATGAAATGAGAGATGTAAATGTGTGCATTTTACCAATCTTATCACACTGTCGAATGCTGTTTGGTCTCTGTGCTCACGGATAGTGTGTTTCTACATCTTAAAGGTGATGTCTGTTCAGATTTTGTGCTAGTGGCATAAGAGTGACACTAGTAGCGCCATTATGAGTATGCAACACAGTGACACAAAGGATGGTTACAAATCGGTTACTTCAAGGACAACTCTGAGCCAGACACCCTGTAGTGTGCATTCCACTGACCCCAAACCATTGACATTTGAAAGTCAGTAGTGTCACTGGATGTTAGAGTGGAGGACTGTCGTGTTTTCTGATGAAAACTGGATTTGTTCTGTCTCGATGCCAGTGAGGGCTGAGTGTTGGTTAGGAGGAGGCCAGCGTCTCTGTGCACTGGACCTACACATGGAGTTATTGTCTGCGGTGCAATTTTGTATGACAGCAGGAGCACTCTCATTGTTATCTCAAGCACCCTGACTGCAAATTTAGGTATCACCATTCATGAACAGCATACCAGGGGGGTGTTTTCCGACATGACAGTGCTCGCCCACATATAGCTGTTGTAACCCAAGACGTTCTACATAGTGTCGACATGTTGCTGCGGCCTGCTCGATCACCGGATCTGCCTCGAATCAAGTACATATGCAGCTTCATCGGAAAGCTTCACTGTCATCGACAAACATCATTAACAGTGCTTGTATTGACTTACCAAGTGCAACAGACTTGGAGCTCCATCCTTCAAACTGAGATTCATTTCATTGCTCTACACAAATTATATTCTGGTGTAGCAATTTTTTGCCCCATTAGTGTATAATGTCATTAACAGTGGCGTAACTTGTGGATTTACTGTTGAAAAGTTGTTTTGAACAGGTTGTTCACACATTTTAGATCTTGCTGTATCTTAATTGTAATGATAATAATATAATTGTCTTCTCAAGCCCATTTTTGTCTTCTCAAGCCCACCTCAAGGGAGTCCGAAGCCAATAACACGACGGAAGAATAAACCTGCACCAATACCACCAGCTGCTGTGAGTCGGGAGCACCCAGAAAAGCCACCACGACCAACTGTTGCACCACCACCAGTGGTTTCAACGCTGCCACGACCAGCTAAGAAACCGTTGTTACCAGAACCGCCTCCGCCACCACCGGCGACAACCGCCTCCAGGCGGAGCCTCGACCTAGAACATGCAGCGCCATTGGCGCAGCCCGAGGAGGTGACACCTCCGCCCGTGACGGAAGTGTCGCAGCCTCTGTCTGCTACTGGTGGAGGCCACACTACGACTGTCACTGTCACTGCAGGTAGCATTGGTAAGGTTTCCATCCTTTCGGATCACCAGCTCCACCTGCAGCCACATCTGCAGCACCAACAGCAGCAACAACAGAAGGTGACAGTGAATTGCAGTGATAGTAACATGAGCACCCTCGACAGGAAGCACTTGCAGAGACCTGTCGCTGCCCCACGTACCTCTGTAGTCAGTGTAAATACTTCTGTAGACTGTGTCCCTGGCACTGCAGAATCACACACTTTGTTCTCATCATCACCACCCAAATCCAACTCCGAAACGGTGGGTGTAAATAGTTCCACTTCGGCGGATGGAAGTGTGACACTGAGAAAAGTGCCTGTAAGTGACATTTGTGAAAAATCGTCCAAACCGGTTGTGCCTGAACGACCTGCTTCCCTGTTGCGGCCACATGCAGCTTCTTTCCGTGCTACTAAGCATTCTGATGGTGATATTTCTTCTGTCGAAAAAGCAAATTCAGAAGTAAGTACTATTGTACCGGTTTCGGGGACTCACTCGCCGGGGCAGCAATAATGTAAATATGTGTTGCTTGAGTCTTTGTGGTGTTCCTTGGTGTCTCATGTGATTTTACACTCTGCCTACTTCTGATGATTTTATTGTCATTCAGAGCTTTTAATTTATTTCAGCTTCTTTTGTTTTCCTCTCTCAAGTAATCACACAGCCTTTGCTTCTTATTTATTTCAAAACTTTTTTAATGCTAAACTGAAAAAAGTCAACAATTATGATTTTAAATAGTTTTGCTAAAATTAAATTCTCTCTTCATTTTGTAGCTTTACACTATGTTGTCAGAAATGTAAGCAAACAAGGCAGCTGAAGAAAAGACTGTTGAGAGTTCCTGAGTAAAAATTAATTAAACTCTACTAGTTCTGCAATTGAATTTGCACGTACGTTTGGTTATATTTGTTTACTGTGGCACCTACCATTAAACAAACTTTGTATGTTAGCATTCCCTTTTATCAGTCATTTTCAATTTGCATTATTATACTTAATGGTATCTGTTTCAATGCCCCATCAGTGTGTTGTATTCTTTATTAACACAATGCTTTTTTTTTGAGATAGTTTGTTGTAATTATTGTGGGTTTGCCAGTGGAGACATAATTCACCAATACAGTTTGATTATGTGACTGACACAGTGTCTACAGATATGACATAGAAGTCTCTCCGCTTCTTGACTTTAAAGCAGAGCAGTTCTGATGGAGTTACAGCGTAAACTGCACCAGAAGTAACTGGAAGAGATCAATGTGTGTGTATTAGGCTGCTATTGTGATTGACAAGTAAAATAGTTTGGTGTAGAAGCATGTTGGTAGCATTTAGAATGAACATACTTTTGAAGACATGACAAGTTAAACAAAACTTTATTGGAGAGCAGGGATAAATTTATTATTTTTGTCTTTCTTTCTGTTTTATAGAAAGAACTCAAAAAAGATAACCTGAAAAACACCACAAATTACATAAAATACAGAAATTTATTTTCATGCAGATTTCTATTTTGTCAGATCTGGGGATATTTCTAACCTATTTCTCATCATTTTTTATTTTTCTGCACTGAGGAGCTGTTTATTCACTTTAACTTATTTAAGACATTTGCAGCTTCGTGTATTCAACGTTGAATTTTAGTCAGGTTGGCTGTGGCTGTACAACATAAATGTTAGAATTGTAATTTGTAAAAGACAACTTTTATTACATGCATTTGAGAGCAACCAGGTATTTTGTTTAAAAATGACTAAATACAGTAAGTAATGTATATAGGTGTCATAAAAAGTATTTCTGAAAGTGAAGTTTGAATTAAAACTATAAAAATAACTAAAGCTCAGAAGTTAGTAGGTTTTTATGGTGGTTTAAGTGTGATAGTGGGCCCACTCACTGTTCATTTACTGTCAGTGACTGCCTATTCTTGAAGGAAGTTAAAATTTTATTGCAAGTAATACAGGACACAGGAAAGTAGGAAACTTCATTGTCAATCACTTTTTCTTTAAATCTGTGTTAACATCTGTGGAGACATCAAAGTGAATTGGCTGTATTGCATCTATCTCTGAAAAGAAATCTCTCTCCTTGATTCTAACAGCAGTATGTTATTTTTATTTGTTTTGAAAAAAAGGCAACATCTCTTTGCATCAAATAGACTCACTCATTGTTGGAAAATTATGAGAAAAGTGCAAAATTTAAACTTCTTGTAAGAGGCTTTCAATGCTTAAACTGATATTACAACATGAAACTTTTAAAATGTTCTTATGATATGGGCAGTATTAGTGTGTGTTTATCAAATTCATTTTCAGTGCATATCAGCCTGTGCCTGTTAATCACAGCAAGCAATAGTCAGGGTTGCAAAGGTTTGGGAGGGGGGGCTGCACAGAGATATGCAGCATTGCCATTTCCTAACAACAACTGTAGCAATTGTGCAGAGCTGTGGCACTGTGGTTTTAAAATCTGCTACTGTTTTGTGTAGAAAATGTAAGACATAGTGTATTCCATAAATGTCTCCTACTTGTTGATATAGTATTTGTCAATTGGCACTGTCAGATACTATGGCTACTTGCAATAGTTCAGTGGAGAATAAATTGCAGAATAACTCACTGTAATTGCAAATTTCAAATTGACGTTAATCTTCACTGCAGAACTCTCAGAAAGGTACTGAATGTTTGTGGGTGTGGAAGAGTATATAACTCACTGTAATCACATTTTGTTATGGCATTTGTGACATTTATTCATTATTTCTTGTTGATAGACTTCTCAGTAAAATTTTGTCTGTCATCCTAATGTTCTTGTGTAATGAATTCAGTAATGTAAGTGAAGCTTAGTTTTGATTTAGCTAGCATTTGTTTAGTGCTCAGAGTAGTGTGACATAACTGATCCCTGTGAACCATTAGTTAGTGGCAGACAAAAAGGAGCATTGAAAGTGACCAGCAAACCCTAATGACAGAAACTGTTTTCCTGTTAAGTAATAAAATATTTCCCAACAGAAATAAAGCACACATTAGTACATACTGTTACAGTGATTGGCTGTTGGATATATATTCCAGGTTTGCGATGCTTTTGGTTTAAGTTGGTCAGGTGTAGCCTTTGAATTGACCAGGAAATTTTGTTCAGCACTGGATATTGGCATGGCCACTAGCATTGTTGCCAACATTCTGTTGTTGAACATACGTACATCATAATAGCAAAAACCTGGCAACTTGTTAACACTACTTGTCTTTTGCATTTTTCTCTTCCACCTCCTTCCCTCACCCTCTTTCGTGAAATATCATGGTTTCCAAACTCTCACTTTTTAAAACTACTGAAATGTTAACTCAAGCTAGTTTCTTCACTCTTTCTAGTTCCTTGCTACCACCACTTCCTAATTTCCTCTTTTTTTTCACCTATTAAGTTCGGCGGCCATCTTTGATGTGTGGTGATATCATATGCTCATTTTTGTGTAAAATAATGTGGGTGACAGCTTTTATAGACAAATGACTTATCCATTATTCTGTCTTTATCTCTTGAAGTATCACCTCCCTTTTGACACACAATGTCTTGTCACCATTTGCACAACCCCCCCCCCCCCCCCTCCCGCCCTCTCTACCACCACCACCACCAAAACACAGAGAGTTGTTCCTGCTTCAAAACTGATAAGTAGACATTCTTCTTGTGTACCGTGTAATGTATTTTGTTTTGATTTGAACAATAATTTAGTGGCATTCAGTGAAGATACTATGTAAATGTAATGTATGATTTCCTCCTTTCATTTTGTGATCTGTTGGGGAACACTGGTATCACAAATGTAAATTTTTGTCAGCAATTCAGGCATGCAATGGTACACACCTGTGTTGTGTTTGTGTAGCAATACTTTCAACATTTATATGTATGCATGATTTTCTGCTTTATGATTGTTGGGTGATTATGATGCATCAAAAACTATAAAAGTGTGCATAAACTGTTTTTGGGAAGTATTGTTGTTGTCTCATTCTAATCCTTTTTGATTTAGCCAGTTACTGAATATGTAGTCATTTTTCTTGCAGTATTACTTTCCATTGACCAATGGTCTAATTCTTGTGTGTCTAGATTTGCAGAATTAGAATGTTACTTGTGTTGAAGGAACTAAAAATCCTTGAATTTTATTCTGCTTATTTTTCTTTTTCTTGACCTTTGAAAGCCATGGTATTCATTAGCTTCAATTGATGCTTTCCTCACAAACTCCCCCCCCCCCCCCCCCCCCCCCCCCCCCCCCCCGTTTCTCTCTCTTTCTCACCTCGCCCTCTCCCTACTCCCCTCTCTCCCAAGTTGTCATTTCAGTGCAATGAAAGAAGCCATGACACATCATTTTTAATTGTATTTTACTGATTGAATATGATTGACTGTCTTGAAGTCAATCTGTCAAAGAGATGAATAATGAATCTGCTCCTTACACAGCACTGGGACTAGTCTCACATATTAAATTGTTTTTTGTTACTAGTTTGTATACATGTTTTTCATTGGAGATACAATATATTGACAAGGAAAGAAATAATTGAGGTACAACATATAGATGAGGAAAGAAATAATTGTAGTTTTTTTTGCTGCAGCATTGAAGACTGAAATGAGTAATGTGCTGTGTAATATTAACGAAAAGGCACTCGCTCACAAAAGATATCATAGAGAACTATGTCATGTTTTATTAGAAATTTGGTCAGTTACTTATGTTGCTATCACAAATTTTTCCTCAGGTCCGGTACATAAATTTCAGTAATTGATTATTTTTCTTGCAAAAAAATGGAGTGTGTTTGTGTGTGCCTCTTAGGCTGTTGATAAAATCTGGTGTACTTCCATAGTAGTTTGCAGAGTGACATATTTTGTTTTAGGGCCACTGTGATGGACACATACCACTGAAAGGTTTACAGTTGCAGAAATTAATGTATAAGAAAGTTTTTTTTTTTCCTGTGTAAATACAGGTATGTCCCATCACTGAACTGAAATCACAGAGGTCACTTATTTTGTGACGATTGTCATTTATTGTATATTTATGGCATTATGAGCTCAGTATTTCAGAAAAGAAAGACTGCAAATAAAAGAATTTAAAATGATATCCAGATGGTATGCTTATTTGGTATTAATTTTGACTAAATCAGTTTAATAAGTACTGCCCTGTTTATTACATACTTCATTTGTATGTTTCCAGATATGTTATTTGATGTTGTGTTGGGTGTGACAGAAATATAGATTTTATTTATTGTATATATTTAAAATGAAGAAAGCAGTTAGTCTGCATGGTAGCTATATTAATGTATCTAAGTCTTCAATAACAGTAAAACAAACAGATCTTCCTAATGTATAATAATTTTAACAATAGTGTTCTTTGAAATCTCACAAACTAGTAAATAAAAGAATTTCACTGCCTCATTACTTAGACTTCCATGGTACTTTCTCAAAATTATCATCAGCATTTTGTTATTACTTGTTGTGCTCGGTTCCTTATATGTCTGTTTTCTTTTTCTTTTGTTATTATTGTAGTTACTATTTGCATTTTTTTGTAAATACACTTTGCTTGTTTTACACTTGTGATTATTTCATTTATTCTGTTGAGTATAGTTTTGCACGCTGCATTCATGTTAGCTTTGTAGCAAAAGTGTGTTATTCAGCTTTTGTTTGCTGTTAATTTGTATTGTTTCTTATGTTGCTATTAAACTCTGTTATCCTGCTGTAAATTTGGATTACATTTCTTTCCTATTACAAATGTGATATGTCCTCTTTACCCTTGTTGCACAAAATGTGGTTGCCTTGGGATCACATTGGCTATGTTGATAAAGTTTTATGTAAAGTATCAGTGTGTCAGCGCTGCATGCAGGCATTTGTTGTTGGCTCTGGTTATCTATTGCAAACAAAGAAAAACAGATAAGAGGAAAAACTTCTGCTTGTGAGTGCTCCTACAATACCATTTGTAGATTGTATCAACATTGTGACTGGAATGGAAAACTTCAGAGTGTTTATACAAAAATATTATGACAAGTTTGCACGGGATAAAATAGAAAAGAATGACAGTTAAAACAGGGGACAACCAAGCAATGAAGGAAAAAAAACCTGTAATTTTAAAGAAGTCTGGTAATTTTTCATTGTTTTACTTTAACATTAAATTTTTTGTAATTTTGACTGGTAAGAACTGATGCCTAACAAAAAATTTTACTTTAGGCCACTGCTATAGAATAATACTGCAGCAGTAAAATATAAATGAGAGACTAATGCCAAAATACAACTTTAGTTGCAAAAAGAATGCATCATTTACAACAACAAAACACAGTGCGCACCTATTGTCTGTCGATAGCAAAATGTGTCAAAGGCTTTAGGATGAAGAGTAGCCAATACTTTTAAATGCAAACTGCTTTCGATGAGCACAATGATGTGATAAAATGTTGTGAATGGTACTTTGAGCAGTGTTAATTTCAAAGTAAATTTCTTTGTACGCAACATGAATTAAGTTACATGTGGATATGTGCAATGAATTTCTTAAATCACTGAGCGTTTGACACTCATTCAAACCAACACTTTGAGGAACAACCACTTGGAAAAATTTTACTGGCATGTTTGTGTTTGTTATATCTCATAGGGTAACATACGCTAAATAGATCAATATTATATGTGAAAGCTTAGCTTTTCTTGTAGCTATATGTATGTATGTAAATATAAACCAGTAACTATTCCTATTTCTGTGTTTATACTACACCATGTGTCCTATGAACTGAATATCTGGTGTCACTGGCTGGCAACATCACATGATTATGTGAGCTAGGATTGGCTGACAAAAGTGCAGTGCAATCTCGATTTCAGTGCTTCAGAAACTACTGCGCTTTATCATGTATAAAATCTTTACATTCCAAGAATTGATAAGTTTTACAGCTCAAAGGGAGAGTAAATTGTCACTTAACAGGTAGAAAGTGTATTTCCACATGGGAAAAAGTGTATTTTTAACTGGGAAATCCAGAACTTTTTTCCTGTCTACTTACATATCCTGGAAAATTTTTTGAGTAAAAGTTATGTTGTGTACATTTATCAAGTAGTGTTCAAACTGTTGCTATATCTTCAACTTAGGTTTTCCCTCTCAGCTGATATGTTATTTTCTGTGGGCAAATAAATATATGAAATTATATTAATTGTTTCTACAGATAATTACAATTTTTACAATTTTGTTCTTAAATATTATAAATTATGCAAACATCTCAGTTTGAAGAGCAATGAGAGGGTAATTATGGAGCGTCAGGCTAGATTCATACAAAACTGTAAACCTGGACAGCAATAAGAGTCAAGAGGAAAGTGGTATTTATTTAACTATGTCTGTGAGCAACAAAATAAGCATTACATGGAATACGGAAGGTCTTAAACAAATGTAGAAGAAGGGAGGCTCGCGAGGAAGGATAACAGAAGACATCAGAACCAGCCAATCTTCCCCCCCCCCCCCCCCCCCCCCCCCCCACACACACACACACACACACACACACACACACAAAAAAGGAAAGAAAAAAAAAAGAGATTTGTTAGTGCTTCACTGTGCAGGATATTTGTGTGTTGCTGTGCTCAAGCACATCCTTTTGTCAGTTAGTTAGGAGGGATGCAGTAAAATTCCACTTGTGGAAAGCATGATGGAAGGAACTGATATGTTTGAAGAAATCATTTTGGAAATTTGCAAAGACTTACTGAAAAAATGTGAAAAGGGAGGGAGGATGAAAAATGAAAATCTAGAATGTTGTTAATGCTTACAGCAATTGACTTATACAATACAGTAAAATAATTTGCAATAACAGTACCATGCTGAGTTGCATAACTGTGGGAGCTCAACTGACAAAAAAGTTGTGGAGCCTAACATTGGCCAATATAACTATGCTGATACTATAGATCGAAGATAAATCAAACCAAAATACCATATTTACTCATATCTATTGAATCAGACCCACGGCAGAGGACAGGAGGTGGAAATAAGAGCAGCACTTTTAAAACTTGTAAGTAATATCACGTGTAAAAATGCACTTATTTCAGGTGCTTAATATGACACAGTAAGTCAGTGTTGTTGAACTAATGCCCAATAAATGTAGTTCCTTTGCATTCCCATGTTTAGATTTGCATGATTGCACTTTTCACATTTCATTATATTGAAGACACTAACCACTCTATGTAATCCAAATAATGTTACGACATTTCCTGGGGCTAATTTCTGGGGTGTAAATAAGTGAAAATTATTGGTGGATGATTGCATGTACTTTTCCTCCTTTTTTTCCCTATCCCAGCTTGGATGGCTTATAGTAGATAATTTCTTTCAGGCCCAGTTATTTTATTTAAATGTAAATAATTTTCATTTAGCGGAGACGCTGAGTCGCGATAGGCACAACAAAAAGATCACACAATTATAGCTTTCGGCCATTAAGGCATCTGTCAGCAATAGACACACATACACACACAACTTGGATACACGCTGCCAGTGTGGTTTCAGTTATCTGAGACTGCAGAGGTGTGTGTGTGTGTGTGTGTGTGTGTGTGTGTGTGTGTGTGTGTGTGTGTGTGTGTGTGTGTGTTGCTGACAAAGGCCTTAAGGAACAAAAGCTGTAATTGTGTGAATCTTTTTATTGTGCCTATCGCGACTCAGCATTTCCGCTATACAGTGAGTAGCAACTTTCCTTCTGTAATATTGTTACATTACGTCTTGGATTTTCCATTGGTTAATTTCCATTTACATATTCTTGAGGCTCTTGCACATACAGAGGTCTCCTGGCATGATTTTGTGTTTCATATAAATGTGAAAGGAATGCAAAGCATAAATGTCTGTAGTTAATTGTTATGTGGCCATAAAAGGCTTTTGAAACGGTACATACACATACTGTATGCATGATTTTAAGGTATTGTGGCTTAGATCGCTTCTCCTATATAGCATATTTTACAGACTGTAAAATGCACCTTAATTTTTAAGCAATTTTTTAAAAAACATTTTTGCCTTTTTTATTGTCAGATTGCAAAGCCAGACTAAAAACAAAATTCTAATTTATAAAACCGAACTGACCTTTAAAATTAATGAATATCATCTGAACTTTCTTCTTCTTCTTTGTCCTCTTCATATATAAGATGGTCTTCAGTGCCATCGGGAGCTTACTTATTCCACACTTCTTTAAAGATTTAACAAATAATGTCTTCTCTCATTCTAGACCACGATTGTTTTATCCACTGACGCACTTGTTTGATTGTAGGTTGTTTTAAAGCTCCCATCAGTGTGAATTTATGTTAGGTACCTTCCATCATCCATTTGTTCCATTCCTAGGTTTCTTTCATCGTCCATTTGTTCCCTTCCTCTCTCACACACAAACTGTAAATGGTTTATTTATTGAGACATCAAGAGGTTGCAGTTGTGAAGTAAGTGCTCCCAGAATAACAGCAAGCTGTCTCAATCTCTGTTTCACAGAATTTTTCTAGTGACTAGGAAACTGAGTTAGTACAAGAAGAGAACTCTTCTTCAATAAAGCACCTTTCCTTTTCTCCCACACTCTGTTAATCCATAATTTCATGCCAGCCTCATCCATCTGACCCTTGTATGTTAACACCACCATATGATGGTATTTCAGAAGTTTTTGGCATTGTTTTGCACATGAAAATGATAAGCACAACATGGATGGGCAACATGTAGTGCATTTTTATAGTTACCGTTTTAGCATCTTTCATGGCAACATTTCTGTTACTCGGCACATCAAATGTTAGAGGAGTTTCGTCCATATTTGCTATTTGTCTTAGTTCCACATTGGTTTTCTTTCGATGTTGAATAATAAAGCGGTGGAAAGATAATATTTTTTTCTTCATACTCTTGAGGCACTTTTTTAAGATATTTTGGGTTTGGTTCGCATGCTAGGTCCATGACATTTCGTAAACCTGTAGCACCAACCAACTCCACCCGTAAAATCTGTTAAGTTCCAATGTAGCACTAGCTTACGATTGTGTATTTGACTCATTTTTGTATTAATTTCAGTACCATTTTGATGGTGTCCTTGAATCCATTTCAATATTTCATCTTCTAGTTTTGGCCATTTTGCATTCAGTCCTGTATTTTCCCATTTAGTCTTCCACATTTTATTTCAGTTCTTCTTTACTAGCCCACCAACAGCAAATGTTTGGTGCTAGCTTTTTTTTTTTCTCTCCATATTGGTGGAGGACTGAAATGTCACTCAGCTGCTCTGTTTCCTTGTTGCTCTTCATTTGCTATTAGTTTCTGTCTATAGCCCACATCTTATGAATAGCTGTTACTTTTTTTTTACATTATGAAACTAGCTACTAACAAAAATATTTTACTGTTACCAATAACACAAATCACTTTCAGTTCAAGTTCACTAGCACCGTGGACTGTAATGACGCATCATAGGCTAGACAGAATTCTGGGTTGTGAATACCCACAACACGTTTGTCGCACAGGTGCACTGCTGCTGGCAGTTAAATCGAGTGTTGGCAGATAGAGACAGCTTTCCTTTGGCATTGGACATATGGCTGTTTTTAAGACTGATAGGAATTTTAAATCAAACACGCAACATTTTCATATTAATTTCGAGTTTAAGATGCACCTGAATTTTGGAGGCAGTTTTTTGAAGAAAGAAGTGCATCGTATAGTCCGTAAAATACAGTAGGTAGTTATCTCCCAGATGAGACAGAAATGCTGGCCATTACTAACCTTCAGGAGGCAAAATATTTAGAATCACTGCTACACAGGTGTAAAAGTGAAAGTGACAACACTATCCTAGGTTTTGAAACTGTCAGTTCATTCCTCAGTAAGCAGAGGAGGATAGACTGGGGAAGATAATAAAGGAAAGACAGGTCACTCACAGATTCCAGGCTGAGAGGGACTCACTTGTATTGAAGGTGAAGGTAAACAAACATGCTTGAAAACTTGTATGTCAAGCTCAGTACTAGCAGTGTAAGCACTGTAATGGCAAGCTCAGAAACACCTTGCAGAGCATTAGCATAAATTCAAATACATTGAGTGCACAGGCAGAAAATCAAAAGCTCTGGAGCCTGACCAGCTCGGTTGGAGTTGATTTGTTTGAATAAGGTTGTAGAGGGTAAGAAACAAAGATCAAAAAGTTTGGCAAACACGCTGTCATCCCTGTCCTGCAGTCAGGAGCAACAAATGTAGATACGGGTTCTGCACAGATTGATTGCCTGAGCCACCGAAGGCAAGGACATAAACATTTTTACAGCATTACAGGAGAAAAATGTGCACTCAGAAATGAGTGGCAGCTAAAAGAAGCAGTTGGATTGATACCCGAGGGATTTGTTTGTGAGTAGTGGAGCAATAGGTTTTGAGCTGATTTTTGAACTCCAGCTAACTATTGACATGGTTTCCAGTTTCAGGCTGACATAATTTAGCATTTAAAAAAAGCACCAGCTTATTTTCACCCATAATTGCATTATCATCATCATCATCATCGTCGTCATCATCTTTGTATTGACCAACTGGGATCACATAACTTCAGTTCATCTTCTTTATTGTTTTCTATTTTCCAGAACGCCTCCATCTTCTTCCCATGTGGTCTTTTTTCTTTATTCTGCCCATATTGTCCCTGATTTCTTATTCCTTCTGCCTTAAAAGTCTTCTAAATTTAGTATTTTATTCTTCGAAACGTTTCTTTCTGTTATTTCTGATTCTTTGATGGTGTGTCTTTAGTTCTTTTCTTATTTATGTAATCCATGCCATTTTCCAGAGATACACTGTCTCAGAGAAGACTGGCTGGAACACACACACACACACACACACACACACACACACACAATCACCTTGCTAATGTAACAGCAGAATAACATCCCAAAGTTAACACCAACCCTGCAGCTGAAAGTATTGAGTTGATTAACTGTGTATATGCATGGTAGTCAGTTTAGCTGTTCATAACTGTGTTATAATGCTTGTCTTAATGTAAAATAAATGGAAAGTACTACTTAGTGAAGTAATGTGTCATCTGAGCTCGGCAATTGCATGAAACAGTTGTAACATTTCATACTTTACAATATGAGGAAATACAATTATGAAAAGGATAGAGTGCTGCTCATCATAGAGATGACCCACTGACTTGCCGACATAGGCACAAGAAAAAGACTTCATGGAGTATTCTGTTTACTTGCTGTAGTTGTAATCAACCATTGTATTGAATTTTTGGAGCTCCTATTTAGAGAAGGTTGGAAAACTACTGTTACATGTTAACATCTTGTCAGTGTATCCGTAAAATTAGTTTTTCTGTTGAGCAGCATAAGTTGGATTCTTGCATAGCATTAAATGTTACGTTTTCCATATGTAGACCCATTTTCTCATCACTCTTTGTGTCTGAACTCTCATTATACCTCAAAAACCTTACAACAACAGAATTATTGCATTGCCATGCTGAGTACTCTTCTGGAGAGACTTTTTGCACTGTTTGTCCATCTTTCACACTGTTCCAATAACTGTTACTTCAAACTTCAGTCAAGGCACATTTTACCTTACATCATACCAGCTCCACTCAGAATTGCTTCTGATCACCCTCATAACATTTTAAATATCTTTATTGAAACGTTACATTTCCAAAACACCTTCACACCAAATGCCCCCCCCCCCCCACCTGTCCTTCAACTAATTCCACTGTAAAACCTTCTCCATGCACCAACCCACAATCATTGCTCTATCCCTTCCACTGACAGAGTGTACAATGCTCCAGGCAGTCATATGTGACTCACTCATGTCATTTGTTGACACAGCATTCCTCTTAGGGATGGCTGCCTAAAAACTGATAGATTGGACACAGACAAGCTGTTGCCACTGCTCAGTTACCGAGACTGCTCTCCAACATGACTCGAGAGGCTTGAATGGTGGCTACACTGCACGGTGTATTTGGATTCTTCCACTGAGCACCAGTTTTTCTAAACTCTAGAGATGACAATTGTATCTTCATATTATCCGCCCACATTTTACTTCAGACAGTGGAAACTCCAGGTTGAAATATCAACAATGTGAGGAAAAGATAAATTGCTACTTACCTGAGAGATGACACGTTAAGCTGCAGACAGGCACAATTAAGACACATATTATCTTGTGGCCACAACCTTCAGCAGAAAAAGATGAAGGCTGTGGCCGAAAGCTAAACACACACACCATTCATTCATTCACAAGCAAGCACACCTCACGCACACATGACAGCCAACTCCAGCAGTACGGACCATTCTGGTTTAAGCTGCTGGAGTTGATGGTCATGTGTGTGTAAGGCTTGCTAGCTTGTCAATGAGTGGTGTCTGTTTCTCTTTCTTTTTCTGATGAAGGCTGTGGCTGAAAGCTAATGTGTAAGTGTCTTTTAAGTGTGCCTATTTGCAACTTAATATGTTGTCTTTATGATAAGTAGCAGTCTATCTTTTCCTTACATTGTTCACATTTTACTTTAGTTTTTCAGGCTTATTAGAATTTTTACTTATTCTCCACCTGTCTTAACCTCGTAATTTCACTCTACTTGTCGAATACACTATACTTTTCTCTTTTTTCCATTTTTATGTCCTACTTTACTTTTCAGTGTGCTTCCTAATGCATTATGCTTAACTCTCTCTCATTCTGACTTCTTTTGCACTAAACAGATTCTGAGCACAATTTATCTGTCATTCTGATTGACCTTGGATCATTGGAGGAAATTGACATCGTGAGCTTTACCATTTCATGATCACACATAAATCTATAAATCTGCTGCTATCTCTTTTGTTGTTACAAATCATACAAGGGGAAGTCATGAGTTTTAACTGTCACCATGAAAAAATGAAGTTATCTAAATTCATTTTGCGTTTACTTGTAGATATTTGTCTGCAGTCTTGATATGCATTAAAATCTCCATGCCACAGTATTGTAGTATGCCCCTAGTGGAGGGGTGGGGCACAGTCCTTCCATTGATAAAGTGGAGTTCTGTGCTGTAATTCATTTTCTGTAACATTACTACTGCTGCCAAAAACGAATTACTCCACAATATTCTGTTGTATCAGTGGGCTGCACCATTTTGTTTCGACTGCTACGGTACTGTAGTTTGGAGATTTCACCATGTACCAGAACTGCAAAGTGCACTATGAACAAATGAACAAACAAAATTATTTATGAGATTTAACATTTCTCTTTTAAGTTGGTGATTCAAATTTTACAATTAACCCTTGAATGTATTTAAATAAGGCAACTATATACACAATATTCAATAATTATTGATATTTTCACTGGTACAATACTATCCTCCAACATTTCTTATCAACTCCTCTTATGAGTTTCTTTCCTCTTCAGTTCTTCCTAGTTCCTCTTCACTTTCTACAGTATGTAGCAATTTTTAGATGACTTTCTGTAGTGTACAACATTTCATATGCTTCCAGTATCTTCAGTTTTCCTTGTTTCGTGTTTCACTTCCATTATAATACTGTTCTCCAGATATACATTTTCGAAACAATTATCTTCAATTTCATGTCAATATTTAATACCAGAGGAGTTCTGTTGCTGACTTTTGTTCATCTATATCAATCCACTTCTGATATACCACCATTCTGGATGTCTCGTGTAATTTTGCTTTCTAGATGTGAAGTCTTTCACTACTTATACTAGGTACTCACCAGTTTTTGTGTATTAAGAAGGAACTAAAGACCCTGTTCTTCTTTCTGCTGTTCTTCATCACTTGTTTATGCTCAACCCAAATTCTGTGCTAAGTAATTTGCTGTATCAATGCAACAACTTTTTTAAGTATTCAGCATTGTTGAAGTCCTTTCTTCACAGTTACCTTACCACTCTTCCTAATTTTGGTGATGCAAACATCCATTAAATCTTTCACTTAGCTGCCTTTCCTTTTAATCAGATTAATTAATACTAATCTAATGTCAGATCTGTGTCACGATTTTTCAGCAATCCTGTTGTGAAAATCTGATTGGAAAATCAGTGTAGCTTCAGAGGTTTTTTCCCGATTCTTAGGAAGTGGCTGTTACAGGATTATTTTGGAAGTTTGCCTGTTTCTTGTGTGCTTTTTGAAATGAAGTGGTTTGTATTGCATTCTCATGCTGTTGTTCTTTTCTGTCTTTGTGAGAAATTCATCACTTTGAAGATGTGAGGGGTGTCTGAGATTGTTTACTCCTCCTTGACGGAATGATGGCACTTCCTTATATCAGAAGTATTTGACCACTGTAACACAATATCTCATTTATGAAAACTCAGTGACTGTGCTGGAACCTGGGCTTTTTGGATTAAAGATCATAGATAATAATCAATAGAATACGCTGAAAAAAGGTGTGTCTAAAAGATGCAATGCAGAAAAATGGGTGTTGCACTAGCTTGTACATTCCATTTAGTGGAACACATTCAACTTTGGAGATCCTGCTATTGAATATACTACTGCAGGCATAACTTCCAGCTTTATGTGGATATATGAAACTCTCCACCCAAGTTGACTGTGTTAAGCTTATTAATACATTTTTCCCTGAAGGAGTGCAAACATACAAATTCTCATTTGTCTTCATTGAAATTTGAAACAGGAAATTTAGAAATAGGAGGAATTATATTTATATATACAGTTTCCCTCATCAACATTCTTTTTTTGTCCACTGATATTTTTTCTTATATTCTTGTATAAAGTGTACTTCATCGAGCTGATAGTCATTATTAGGAGTGAAATGGATTTCTGAACAAGGAATTGCCCCGTAATTATAAGGAGAATTCGTGTGCCTGTGAGCACTGCATTTTCACCCTTTATTCTCAAGATCAACGATCATTAAGAATGTACTGAGAGATATTTATTATTTTTTAAATAACATGGTAATTGTTAAAATTACCCTAATTTAAATGCATATTATTCTTTTCCATGTGCAACGTTACAAGATTATATATCCTTTTAACTTTCACAGTGGAGTTAAGATGTAGATTTCAATGAATGTGTTGTGACAAATCAGAGCTAGTGCTACATGAGGGCTGTACTAGACCATTAGGTTATCTTAGCACCCTCAA
Organism: Schistocerca piceifrons; assembly: GCF_021461385.2. Classification (NCBI taxonomy): domain Eukaryota; kingdom Metazoa; phylum Arthropoda; class Insecta; order Orthoptera; family Acrididae; genus Schistocerca; species Schistocerca piceifrons. Next base: position 67,587,864 of record NC_060143.1, on the reverse strand, counting down.
AACCTGACGTAAACTTTTGTTGTTGTTGGTGTCATCTTTTTTGTCCTCCAAACATAAAACCAGAGGTTCTTTCATGGGACATGTATGTATAACATTACTGGGGAAGCAGTTTTGGTGGAGGACAGTGGCTTACCTTGCCATAAGGATGTATGCCAATTGTGTTTAAAACAATGGGATGAAATGTAAGTGACAACAAAATTTGGAGTTAGGCCATGAAGTGTGTTAAGATAGGTCGAAGGTGACTGCTCGCACTAAGTCGGAGGTCTAAGTTCAAAGCTTAGTCTGGCACAAATTTTTGTTTGTCACGACATATTCATTATTCATTACATTGCAGATTCAGCATTTCTGAATAGTTTTCACCAACATCACTTCACATAATTTTGTGAATTGAATTCTAGATTTGTAATGTTATGAAGTCTGCTTAAATTGGTATCTGCTTTCAAGTATTTTAGGTTATTGGAGTTTAAAGTTAGAGACAATAATTGTTGTCCAGATTCCCTGTTTAACTTCTCATGTCTAATTTCATTGACAAATACAACACCAACTTCTCACAATTTTAAAGGTCAAACTGATGACCAGATACCACAGAGAGAAAGGGGGAACAGTCATGATTGAAACTATTCAATGGTTTTAAATATTTTTGGTAACATAGTCAACAAGAATGAAATCTGTGTTTCATAATTGTACAAAATCAGTCTCATCTGTGCAACTGCAGTTGGTAGTTTGTTCTGTTAATGCGCACTGTATTATGAGAACAATATAGAAATTGCATTGCCAATCTTGTGAAGATGAAGCACATAATGTTGTTGGGTGTTCAGTACAAGAGAGAGACTGAGTTTGACCAGTTGGAATACACTAGTTAATGGTAGTGTGGTAGGGCCTTTTTTGTTATCTGTCCATTTAAATGGCAACATTAAGGTGTTCAGCCCTCTCATATGTTTAATCAATCATTTTTAGAGATTCTCTGTAAAATTACAGTATGGAATACAGGTGTGTCTTCAGCAATTTGGAATCTACTGATAGATAATGGCTGCCATTATCATTTCCATCCACTACAGTCTTCAGCTGTACATATCTGTATGTTGTTCCTGCATGTTGTCTATGGTCGTCCCACCATCCGTTCATCTGGCTGCATGTCCTGACCATGTACACTACATTTTCTTTGTTTTATTTCCTTCCTGTTTTAGTAATTTACAATATGATGTATTTCCATTCCTTGCAACATTCAGTTTTTGACAGTTTTTCATTAAATGTCCCTGTCTCAGTCAAAACTGGCAGTACACAGTGATTGTAAACTTGTCTTTTGAGACTTGTAGCAAGCTTACTTTTTATATCTTATTTGGTTTATCGAAAGCATTCCATGTCATTTTTACTCTTCTGTTGAATTTTGTTGATTGTCAATCAAGTCATTATCTTTACCTTCAATTACATAAAATACAAAACTCATCAACTAACTCTTAAGACATTGCTGTTAATGTGTGCTTTTTTTCAGTGAGCCTAATTCCACATTAGCTCTATTAAATTCTTCCATTAACTATTAACAGTTTATCTGCAGTGGAGCACATAGCACAATGTCAACAGCAAAATGAAGGTGGTTCTTTACATTCCATTACTGTGCATCTGTGTATTCCTTCATTTTCCCAGTTTAAAGATCTGAAAACCTCCTCTTTGAATGCTGAAAATTGATGACATTCAGTTGCCTTGTCTGATATCTGTGTCAGTAGTAAATTTTTTAATATGTGATGAGGTCTGATTTTTCAATATACTCACATAGACTGAATGAGTGCCTTGTTTCTTTAGGGGTATTAGTACAGATATTGTTGAAACCAAAGTCTATGAAAACCTGAAAAAGTAGTAATTTATTCTCATTACTTCTATCTAAAATTTTGTTTCTGACCTGCAGTTGATCCATTGTGCTGTATCTACACCAAAAGCCAGTATCTTCTTATGCATGAGTGAAATACAACATTTTTCTGTGCGGTTGGTAATAATGATAATGAGCGTATGGCATTGGTGGCCGGGAGACCCCTCGCGGGGCAGTTCGGCAGCCGCTCCACAAGTTCTTTAATGCCACTACGGTGTGCAGTTGGTGATATTTTTATTGTAGATCTCATGCATTATGGAGAGGAGGCTTATAGATCTTTACTTTTAATTACAGCATTGTTACATTTCTGGGGTACTGTCTTCCTCTTCAGACATATGTAAATAATTATGAAAATTTATTGTGTGATACTTTGCCTCCAGCCTGAATCACGTCTATTGAAATACAAACAACAATGTAGGAAAAGATAGATTGCTACATACGGCAAAGGAGACACGTCATGTTGCAAATATGCACAATTAAAGTTACAGTAACAATTATTAAAAACAATTAAATTTTAATTGTGCCAGTTTTCAACTTAACGTGTCTTTATTTATGGTTAGTAGCACTCTATCTTTTCTTACATTTTTGTTATTCCTATGTGGAGTTTCCATTTATTGAAATACAATCACATCCAGGGGCCTTTCCTAGACCTGGAATAGCATTATACATCACATCTGACATTACGTCCAGAAAGTGTTATTTTCATTAACTATATGGCTTTGTGAGAGGTGTCTTGAATTATACAAACATTTAATGAAATAATCATCTTTTTGGATGTTGATACTCTTTTTTTTTCGTAATTGATGAGAACAAATTGTGAGATATTCTGTCTTACTTTTCCCAGACAAGTTTCAACAATGTTTGTGCTGTCATTTATTTTCCAGTCTTACATGATGCTAATAAGTTGCATTGACGGTGGTGACCACGTTTTCTGACAACCCGTCATGATTTTTGGTCCTACTAGCCTTTATTCCCATTATTTACAGTGTCTGAAGTTCGACAGTTTCACACACATTTTTATTTATTTTATCGCAACAGAAGTTGTAGTTACAAATCTGTTAACATAAATGCAACTTACTAGCATCATGTAAAACTGGAAAATATAACCCATTGGTGATAGCACAAACAGCATCTCATGTAGGGTGCAGTATCTCACCAATTTAAAGAAGCCTTGGACTGCTGTCCTAACACAAGTTCCTGTTTTTATTTTGTATTCTTTCATGTGCTTATTGTTTTTCAGTGTTAGTCTTAAGTGCTCATGAATATAATTTCAGCGTTTCATCAAGCACACATCACAGTGATTTTTCTGTGATAAATTAAATAATTGTGGTCATGTGTGAGAGATGTATGGCCTTTTCCATCTTATACACTTCAAAATACAAGGTGGTACCCAAAGCAACCCAAGAATTTCATTGTAAAAATCAGAAAACTGCACTTAGGTCCTAATGTCCTACGTCACCTTGAAAGTAGTCAGTGTTGTTCCCATTCTTGGAAGCCCCCCTGGAAGCCTGCAGGGTGAAAGGGTGTTCAGGACCCATTGCCATTCGACTTGGAAGTCTTCAATTGAGTCAAAACTTTGCCCTTTTAATGTGATTTTTATTTTCGGGAATAGGTAGAAGTCGCATAGGACTAGGTCTGGTGAGTGTGGAGGGTGGGGGACCATTGCCATGTTGTTTTTGGCCAGGAATTCCTTCACAGTGAGTGAGGTGTGCATGGGTTTGTTGTCACGGTGCATTAACCAGTCTTTCTTTTTCCACAAATCTAGCTGTTTGTGCCGAACATTTTCCCTCAGTCGTCTCAGAACTCCTCCCTGCCCGTTGCCAGTCTGACCAGTTGGAACCATCACCTTATGCACTATTTCACGAATGTCAAAAAAATGATCAGCATTGACTTCACATTGCTGCGAACTCATCGAGCTTTTTTCGGCCATGTAGAAGATGGCATTTTCCATTGTGATGATTGCTGCTTCATTTTAAGCTCATAACCATAGACCCAAGGTTCATCATCTGTGCAACTGAGGCTTTGTTGGCGGATGGTGAAAAGGCAAGGGACAGACTTTGGTGCAGTTTGTCTCGTGTTCAGTTCATCAGCTAGAATTCTTTGACGTGTTCCAGCTCAAGTCTGTTACAAACATGCCTTCAGTCTTCATGAATCATGTCATGCTTTTTCATGCTCATTACTGTTGTGCACGTTCAGTTGGCCAGAATGTTTGTCACCTTTCACAGATACTCGGCCTTTTTTGAAGTGCTTGAAGCACTCAAATGTTCTTGCTTGACTCAGTGCATTCCCACCAAAATTCTCTGTCAGCTCGTGGTGAGTTTCAGATGCAGTTTTCTTCAACTTGAAACAGAATTTGAAGCAAATCCTTTGCTCCTTCATGTTCACAATTCATAGAAGCACTGAAACACATCCTGACATGTGCAGCCAAAGATGGCACAACTTAGTGCTGCAGTGGCTACGATGTGTACCGCAAGACATGTAGTGGTAGAATGTTGTTCTGCTACTGGTTTGATCTGTACAGTGAAATTCTTGGATATTTTGGGTAGCACCTTGTATGTTTCAATAATGGAAATTGCAGACAGTACTCCTTCTTCACTCTCTTCCTTTGATTGCAGGCTTAATATTTAGCTGCAAAACCCATTGATCTACATGGAGAAATTTCATAGTCAAAGAACCACTTTCAGCAAACAAAAATGTATGTGACGCTAACTTGGGCAGTTGCTACTATTATTCCAATAAATGGTCTGTCATCATGAAATTCCGTAACTGGTTAATCACGTTCATTTTTCTACTTCATAAAAGAATTTGTGTATGTCAACCAAGGCTGCAGCAAGAATAAATCTGCCAGTTATCTGAGGAAAAGGAATGTAAGCAGATGAGTGAAGCCAGAAAACTTAGGAAATGGCTTCTTATTGAATTTGAATGAAATGAGTAAGAGCAGACAGACTAAATTCTACCTGTTGGTCACTGCTGACGTATGAAATACAACATTATACAGGGTGTCCATAAAGTCTGGGTTCATAGGGAAGTATAATAAATAATAATAAGTACATTTTAGTCACTTTAATGTAATAAGTAATATTTTCAACTTCGTGATTTTCAATGCTTAATTTGATATGCATTGCAAGATTAAGGTGAACTCGATGGAATAGGTCTGAATTGCTGTCAATTTTAGCGCACTGACTGGTAATGTGTTCTGTTAAGTGGTTTAAATTTGTAATCTTCATCGAGTAAACTTTCTCTTTCAGCATACACTAGAAAAAGAAAACAAGGGGAGGAAGATCTGACGAATGGGGTGAACACTCCACATGACCTCTTCTCCCAGTCCAGTGAGGAAAACTGTCATTCAACCAATCTCTTACAGCTGCATCCTGCTGAAACCAGTCTGCAAGTCCCTCACCCAAACCCTCAGTTTGAGGCATCAATTTGTCTCAGTGTGTTCAGATAAGTCTCACCCGTTAAATGTTCACCAAAGAAGGAAGCACATGAGCTTTCCACAAACCACTGCATACATCATCTGTTGGGAGCCCTGCTGTTAGGATGGACTCATCCAATGTGGATTGCTTGAGACCAGTATTAAAGATTCTTTTCGCTTCACTTCACCATTGACGTAAAACACAGCTTCATCACTGAACAACACACAGTCTTGAGTGAAATTGGTTTTTTCATCCAGTTTATCTGCAAAGCATTCACATCTGCATATGTCTATTGGGATCATCTTCAGTTAAGTGACGCAATATCTGTAACTTGTACAGATGAAACCTCTCCTCTGCCAGGATTTTGGTGATGGTTGTCTTTGGAACACTCAACTCTGTGGATGTCTGATGGAGCAATTTCTTTGGGCTAGCATAATAAGTCACAGCTGCAAAATACTAACACGAATTCTTTACAGACGAATGGAAAAACTAGTAGAAGCCAACCTCGGGGAAGATCAGTTTGGATTCCGTAGAAACACTGGAACACGTGAGGCAATACTGACCTTACGACTTATCTTAGAAGAAAGATTAAGGAAAGGCAAACCTACGTTTCTAGCATTTGTAGACTTAGAGAAAGCTTTTGACAATGTTGACTGGAATACTCTCTTTCAAATTCTAAAGGTGGCAGGGGTAAAATACAGGGAGCGAAAGGCTATTTACAATTTGTACAGAAACCAGAAGGCAGTTATAAGAGTCGAGGGGCATGAAAGGGAAGCAGTGGTTGGGAAGGGAGTATGACAGGGTTGTAGCCTCTCCCCGATGTTGTTCAATCTGTATATTGAGCAAGCAGTAAAGGAAACAAAAGAAAAATTCGGAGTAGGTATTAAAATTCATGGAGAAGAAATAAAAACTTTGAGGTTCGCCGATGACATTGTAATTCTGTCAGAGACAGCAAAGGACTTGGAAGAGCAGTTGAATTGAATGCACAGTGTCTTGAAAGGAGGATATAAGATGAACATCAACAAAAGCAAAACAAGGGTAATGGAATGTAGTCTAATTAAGTCGGGTGATGCTGAGGGAATTAGATTAGGAAATGAGGCACTTAAAGTAGTAAAGGAGTTTTGCTATTTAGGGAGCAAAATAACTGGTGATGGTCGAAGTAGAGAGGATATAAAATGTAGGCTGGCAATGGCAAGGAAAGCGTTTCTGAAGAAGAGAAATTTGTTAACATCGAGTATAGATTTAAGTGTCAGGAAGTCATTTCTGAAAGTATTCGTATGGAGTGTAGCCATGTATGGAAGTGAAACATGGACGATAAATAGTTTGGACAAGAAGAGAATAGAAGCTTTCGAAATGTGGTGCTACAGAAGAATGCTGAAGATTAGATGGGTAGATCACATAACTAATGAGGAAGTATTGAATAGGATTGGGGAGAAGAGAAGTTTGTGGCACAACTTGACCAGAAGAAGGGATCGGTTGGTAGGACATGTTCTGAGGCATCAAGGGATCACCAATTTAGTATTGGAGGGCAGCGTGGAGGGTAAAAATCGTAGAGGGAGACCAAGAGATGAATACACTAAGCAGATTCAGAAGGATGTAGGTTGCAGTAGGTACTGGGAGATGAAAAAGCTTGCACAGGATAGAGTAGCATGGAGAGCTGCATCAAACCAGTCTCAGGACTGAAGACCACAACAACAACAGCATAAACCTTGGCCAAGACAGCCTCTTTCATTTTGTCTGAAGTCTTTGGTCATCTGGAATGGGGTTTGTCCAACACACAGCCTGTTTTTTTAAACTTGCTGATTAATTTTTCCAATGCAAGCAAATCAAATAGGCTGATGGTGAGGATGTCGAAGGTTACATTCTTCTGCAGTATTGTGATATGGCCATCCTTCCCATCCACTTAAGAATACCAACTCCACTTACTCTTCTTTAGACATAGCCATCATTTGGTCTGGAAAAAAATTATTAGAATTTATTTTGTTAATTATTTATTAATATTTATTAGAGTTCCCTATGTATCCAGTCTTTGTGGACACACGTATAAATTTGAATTTTATCCATATTTGGTATGGTGAATGGTATGACGTTTTACAGAAATTCATCTTTTTAGAAGGAATAGAATATGTAAAAAGTGGTTTTTTGCTCATTGCCGGTGTATTCACAGGTTTTGAAGCATTCCTGTTCTGATTACACACATTGGTTTCCTTCCTTTGTTTTTGCATCTCTTTTACAATCCTTTGTGTAAATAAGCCCATGAATTATACTGCATTTCTTCTTTGAACGTTTAAAAACATTTTTCTGAGTTAACCCTGTTAGATAATTTACACTGATGATTGGATTGGGTAAGATTTTTGTAAACAGTCTCCTTAGATGAGGTATGTGTTCCAGATTTTGTACTGAATCTTATGCTGGCTTGTGCTTTTCCAGTAATTAAATTTATATAGTTAACTCACTACAGATGTTAATGTCAAAATTTTTTGACTCACCACATAGAGCAGGCAATGATTTGCAATCAGGCTTAATTATAAAGACTGCTGAACATTTAAGCTTTTGAAATAGAAAAAACACACAAACACATTCACACAGAAGCACAATTCATACACACAAATGGCCACTGTCTGTGGTCTGCCATATTTCCATTATGGGTAGGGTTGCAAACAATTTGGTCTAGATATTTTCAGAGAAAACTTTTGTAACAGTTTTGCCGGAAATTTTGTCTCATTCATTTTCTTCAGTTATCGGCTCCAGGTATAATAGTTAATATTATTTTTATTCTATCCTCAACAGTGATTCATTTCCACACCATTTTTGCATGCAGACTGTATTTCTACCTCTGTTGATTTAAAATTCTTTCTTACTGCTATAAATACTACACCACCATTTGTTCCATAGAGCCCATTGTTTTGGTAACCAGTTATGTTTCCCCCAAAAGTGTCACAGCTAATTTTTTTCAGTTTTAGTGAACTCACGGTAACGAGTACAGTGCTTATGAGGTACATCTCTTTCCATCTTTCAAAGCTTTACCTTCTGAATCGTGTACTTTTCTTGCCGTTTGTTAGCTGTTCTAACCGATTATTATGACGAATGTGACTATGCCTCTGCACCTGTTATTGCCTCAGATATTGACATTCATTTGATTCTTTTCCCATATAGCTTGTACACTGAACAGTTACGTTGCAGTAAAATAAATGGTCCAGTGCTTGTGCTTTGGTTCTAAAAAAAACTTGCTTGGTTGATGGGGCAGTGGCAGTGCTTTTTCTTTTCTTTGCTGGTGCTTGGGCACAAATGTAAATTCATGTCTTGTTTTACTGTGCACTGAGAAGTAAAAGTATGGCTACAGCAGGAACATAGCTTTATACTTTGTACTGTGGCTGACTTAATGTTCATTCTTATGTTATGTCTTCATTCTAGCTAGTTTTGCTGTCTCTGTAATTGCTTTCAGTTTTCCATCATTGATCTTTGCTATATAAAAAAAAAAAGCCAGAAAAAATAAGCTCTCAGGATATTTTTATATTTCACCTACAAGTTCTGTTAAATAGGGTACACCTACATATATTTATATTAAAAGAGGGCAGTAGTCCATGCAGTTTCTTTTCTCCTCTGGATGCTTATGGAGTTGAATTCTCAATGCTGATATTTGCGTGATTGGTTTGGCATGCACACAGGGTAGCAAAGATCACTGATGGCCTTTTTTTGTGTTGCACACACTAGTGTCAATGTGATTTCATTCTTGTTATGGTGTGGGTGCTATGTGCAGTCTTCAGAGCGCCCCATGCTTGAACGTGCCCATCTGTACTCAGTAGACAAGCAGCAAGTGTCTATAATACAAGTGGGAAGTGAAAGGTTGCCACAAGAGAGCCCATTGTTTCGTGGTAGGACATCGTCTCTAACAGGTGAGTTATATTTTATTCACATAGTAGACACAATACATGGGTTACAAGGAAGCAGGTACCACATCTTTGAATTAAATTGAGTTGCTTTTAGCACGTTTCCTAAGTTCTTTGCACCGGAATTTCAATGTAAGTATTACACTGCTACAATTGGAAGGTCTTGTATGCTAAAGATACTTGGAAATGTGTTTTACTTCTTTTCTATATACTATTTTATGCTTACAATTAATATTTCACTCATCACATTCACAATATCTCACCTGCATCTTACTGTATCCCCCTCCCCCCCCCCCCCCCCCCTTTTTTAAAAGTATGATGATGAAACAAACAGTGGTTCACAGTTTAGCCACTGTAACTGAAATAGTACCTTTGACAGATCTGTCTTTGAGTGTAGCGTGAGCCATTTGCTGACATTACTCATGATTAAAAGTTGGTGGCATAAACTAGTACTTATTTATTTCGATCCCAAGAATCGTATGTTGTACAGTGTACAAAAGTTACAGGACAAGTCATAGGTATACAAAAACTGTAGCAGAGAAAAGGTATGATAATAAGCTGTACTAATAAAATTATGTAGCGCAGCTCAACAAAAAGTATGTCTAAGTAAAATGTTCTTAATTTTATTCGTAAGTGTCTTGCTGTTTTCAGGAACTGATTGGGATAATTTGTTGTAGAGCACACTGCCCATAATTCTTACTCCAGCTAGATCCTTGGCCAGTCTTTTGCACATAAAATGAATGTTTGCACTGGAACATGCATTATAATGGTGAACAGATTCACAAGTTCTTTCAACAGATATCACAGTTTCTGATATATAAATACAGGAAACACTTAATATTCCCACTTCCCTTTATATTGGCTTGGTAGATGTTCAGGAGACACTTGTTTCATTACCTTTTTGAGTCCCTTTTGCATCACAAAAATTTTCCTGTGGACTAACTCCCAAAATGGAATGCTGTAAAGTGTAGTTGAATGGACTACTGCAAAATAAACTGTGTTTAGTGTTTTGATATCACAGGATCCGAAAAGTGTACCACAGACTGCTCAATCTTTTCTGCAGCTTTTTCTCTGTGAATATTCCATTGTAAATTATTGTAGATCTATACCCCAAGAAATTTAATTTTCTTGAATTGAACTATTGCTTTGTCACTTACTAGTATGGGATCCATACAGGTACGGTGTTTTTTGGAGGCACCAGTGCTTGTTGTATGATGGTACGCTGTACTGATACCTCTGGTGGAAAAATACTTTAGAATAAATTTTCAAAAAACACCCTCAGAAGAACCTCTTTTAAAAATCAAACACTGGGAGGCACTGAGTAGTATACATGCATTTTTGCTTGTATTTGTTAATAGTCTGTTATTATGCAAGCAGGAAGTTAGTTAGTTTATGTAATGAATTAATTTCTCTCTCATTATTTCAACTGACAGGTTTTGGAAAAGGAGATTTGTATCAGCTGTGCACAGAACAGTCTAGGCTTTAGACAGATTCAGAGGCAGATCATTGATAACAGGAAAAGGAGTGGACTCAGAACTGAGCCTCGAGGAACATCGTGCCTAATCACAGTTTCATTGGACACAATTTTATTAGCATGTGTAAAACTCAAACTGATATTTTGTAACACTGTATTATTATGGTTTCAAGGAGTGCTATTACATGGTTGTACACTACTTTTTTCAGTATTTCCAACATGGCAGGAATAATAGTGCCCTGTAGCTGTTAACGTCATTTGTGTCTCGTTTGTTATACAGTGGAGTAACTTTCATAATTCTGAATATATCTGTGACACATCATGTGATAACGAACTATTAATAACTTCACAATGAAGCTTTATAATTACCACAGCAATATTTTCTATTGAGTATGTTGAATCTAAATATTATTCATAAATTGTCTGTCTCATTTGAGACACCCGCTAAACCCGCTGGGCAGAACAGGTAATAGGATTATGGAAAGGGCCAAGGGCTGAGGTCAGTTTCTGCTTCTAGTTGTCATTTATTGTAATTTAGCAACTCCTTCACGGCTGAAGGCCTCCAACAAGAAATTTTAATGAGATAAAAATCCAATTAAGACAGCAATAAAATAATTTAAGGAAACAACATATGCAAGGTGCAATACCAGTGGCTGAGGGCCACAATCAAACTTCAAAATTTCAAAATATATTACCATAATCTTTAAAGGCAGAAGGCCACATTGTTTAAGCTTGAAAGATAAATTTAAAAATTAATACGTAAAATTTTAAGAAACAAACAATAACCAAGAGCCCAAAATTTAAAATAGCTGACAACAGATAATTAAACACTGTTGGCACTCAGAAAGCCTCCAGGGATGTCGGTCTGCCCTCGTTCACATAGGTGAGAAGATGGTGAGCCCAACTATACTTGACCCGTCGGAGCCAAACCAAGGGGCAGCCACGGACCGACCAACACAACAACTTGCTTCCCATCAATCAGTACATGAGAACGCCAACCGACAATGTCACAAACGTGATAATCCACAATGGAGTACATATTAGCTGTCAAAATTACACACCATGTTGGACAGTGACAACAGGTGAGGAAAGGACGCTGCCTGAAATTACGTTAGTGGCCAGGGCAGGTAACCGGAACACTAATGGCCACAAGACAGAAAATGCCACTGGTGCACTCAAATCATAGTCAACCAAAATAGTTAATTGCACCATATGGCGTCAAAATCTCAGCAGTAGAACCACCTGGTGTTGCTCACCGGAAAACCTCCCCAACAGCAAACCACCGACGCCAACCACCACAACATGAATAGATGTGGCTTGAGTAGTTGAAACCACTACTCAACTTTGACATCCTGAGTCGGCGAACCACGAAGCTCGTTGCGATTGGACAGCTCCACACACGCTCCGACACTGTGCAGGGACTGCCAGTGGCCCCAACCGACTGCACCGCGCGGGGAACTTCCCTCATCCGCAATAACCAACCGATTCCTCTTAGAGTGCCGACAACATCAAAAATAATTGTCCGTAGAAATAAGGACAACTACACACACAATCTGACAAATACTTCCACGAAGACCTGAACGATACCCGATGGTAACTACACCCACACACACACACACACACACACACACACACACACACACAGATCAGGAGTCAATGCACGCGCGCGCACGCGCACACACACACACGCACACACACACACAACTCATGAACGATCGGTGAGCCCAAACGCGTCGTCTGGCAGAACGACTGACCGATGATCCACCAAGACGGTGACTCGGCTCAGGAGATGCGTGGCGGCAACTGTTGAGCAAGCCAAGTCGACGCAGGCCTCACTGCTACCCCAACCCGACTGCACTAGCGCCGCTTTGCAGATAGCTGACTCCTGAACAATCAGCGAGCTAAAACAGATCGTCCAGTAGAGCGACCAACCGACGATCCACCAAGACTGTGTCCTGGCTCAAGTAATCCATGGCGGCAATGGTCAGGCGAGCCATGTCATTGCAGACCTCACTGCTGCTCCAACCCGACTGCCCAAGTGCCACATTGCCACTCCGACTGGCAGGTTCGGACTGCACTCCAGACCCATTCCAACTGACTGGCAACCCGAACTCACAACCCAATCCGGCCATCCGAACTGCGACCAACTCCCTTGCGACAGTCAACGACCAGGAAGTAATAGCAGTCGAGCAAAGATACTACGAGAGGGGCTATATCGATATGCACTGCTAACGCCGCTCACAGTCACGCAAAGCAGCAACTCAGTGACAGTAGTAACTTAAATTAATGTAGTGAGATGGAAGTATGTTAAAAACAAGGTGTAAAATACATAATGGCGGGAACACAAGCCACGCATGGCTGAACCCCCTCGAACCAAAACCTGGGGGTGATATGCCAAAATAAACTAACTAGCAGCTTCTAAAAAGGCACAAGACAGTGGCCGAGAAAGGCCGCAAGTGAAACACTCGGTCGGACCCATCCCTGCAGAGGAAACACGCCCACTGACTACCCAACATCCCTGCTCCGGGAAGAGACCGACCTAAGTCCGGCAAGACGACCAATTCACAGCCACTGCTAAGCCACTCGGACTTCAACAATGCAGAGGAAACATGCCCCAGGCAACCAGACATCCCTACACAGTAGAAGACACCGAGCTAAGCCTCACAAGATGACCAAAGTTGGGGGGTCTATTCGAAGCTGACAATCAAAGAGCTACCAGAACTTTAAGACCAGAAGGAAATGTCTGAACTTAATGGATTATCAGTGCCCGCACTCAGTCCAGCTGATTGTCACCAGGTTGGGTTCCCTCTAGAAGACAAATAATGTCTTCAAGACCTTCAGTAGCCTTACAGGAAACCGAATTGCCACTCCTGTCTCTCCGACCACCGCTGGCGTGACGTCAACCGGCTGACGCATGGCAGCGCGCAAACGTGCTACCAATTCTGGAGCAATGCCCTCAGTCGGTTGATGCCTTACTGCCAACTCATAAACGAGATGGTCTCTTCTCAGCATACCAATATTCGATCACTGTCTGACTGCCATCATCTTAACACCTGAAACAATACAAACCAAACAATACAATGCCACAGGTACAATAGAAACAGGAGTGAAACTGACTGCGGGTTTGGTAAGCACGAGCGTAACCACGCTCTGCTACCAGTGAAATGCCCGCTAAACCCACTGGGCAGAACAGGTAATAGGGTTGTGGAAAGATCCATCGGAACCCAACCAGGGGGCAGCCATGGACCGACTGACACAACAACTTGCTTCCCGTCAATCAGTACGTGAGAACCCCAACCGGCAATGTTACAAACATGATAATCCACAATGGAGTATGTATTAGCTGTCAAAATTACACACCATGTTGGACAGCGACAACAGGTGAGGAAAGTATGCTGCCTGAAATTACGTTAGTGGCCAGGGCAGGTAACAGGAACACTAATGGCCACAAGACAGTAAATTCCACTGGTGCACTCAAATCGTTGTAGACCAAAATAGTTAATTGCACAAAATAGTTAATTGCACTGCATGGTGACTAAATCACAGCAGTAAAACCACTCACCAGGAAACCTCCCCAACAGCAAACCACCGACGCGAACCACCACAACATGAATAGATGTGGCTTGGGTATGTGAAACCACTACTCAACTGTGACGTCCTGAGTCGGCGAACCACGAAGCTCGTAGCGATTGGACAGCTCTACACACACTCCGACACTGTGCAGGGACTGCCAGTGGCCGCAGCGGACTGCACCGCATGGAGAAGTTCCCTCGTCCGCAACAACCGACCAACTCCCCTCAGAGTGCCAACAACGTCAAAAATACTCATCAGCAGAAATAAGGACAACTACACACACAACCAGAAAACACTTGCACAAACATGTCGTTTGGTAGGACGACCGACCGACGACCCACCAAGAGCATGGCCCAGCTCAGGAGATGCGTGGCGGCAACGGTCAGGCGAGCCATGTCGACGCAGACCTTACTGCTGCTTCCACCTGACTGCCCTAGTGCCATATTGCCACTCTGACTGGCAGGTTCAGACTGCACTCCTGACGCAGTCCAACTGACTGGCAGCCCGAACTCGCAACCGGAACTGGCCACCTGAACTGCTACCATCTCCCTTACAACATACAACAACCAGGAAGTAATAGCAGTCGAGCAAAGATACTACGAGAGGGGATATATCGAAATGCACTGCTATCGCCATTCACGGTCAGTCAAAGCAGCAGCTCAGTGACAATAGTAATTTAAATTAATGTAGTGAGATGGAAGTTTGTTAAAAACAAGGTGTAAAATACATAATGGCGGGAATTCGTGCCACGCACGGCTCATCATTGACTGAGTGAAATGTTGTGTAAAAGTTTGTCCAGCACAAAGGTAACTGAGAGGAGAAATTAATATTTTCTGATTTGTCTTTTTGTGACCTACGTAGGACATCATTGAAATGTCCTGAGAAAATACCTGACATATTTTTTTAAATTTCTGGTGGCATGACTATTTCCTTTATCAAGATGTATGACTGTGAAGCGTAGAGTTCCCTCTATACTCACACTTGAAAAAAAAAACTGTGTTTCCTTTTGCACTGGGCACAAATTGCTGGCACAAGGATTATTTTTCCTTTGTTATGTTCGGTATGAGAGATCGTGCTGTAGTAGATTATTTGCGATAGCATTTGTAGTATTTTTATGTTTGTCTTTCTTTGGAAATGATATAGCCAAGATCAGAAATTCAGCCTTCTTGCAGTGGATGTTGCCTGTAGTCTTCATTGTTCAGGTTCTCATAACAGCTCACTTCTACACGAAACCAGTTATTGAGATTGAAATTTTGAAGAGAGATATTTTTCTTCTGTTGTGTTTTATATGAGAGTTGTAACTAGTTTTGGGCTAGCTGATAGTTACAGGAGTATTCTTGATCTCACAAAGACCTTCAGTCTTGTCAGGTATGAATTATTAATGTAGAAATTGCTACAGTCTGGATTTTGGGGAAAATTCAACAGTTGGTTTCAGTTGTATCTCTCCAACTGAATACAAAGAGTTGTAATCACCTAAAAAAATTTCGAAAGCTTACAGTTAAAAGACAAACCATTCTTGAAGCTCCACCCTTAGTGCACTTGAAGTGGACCACTTCTGTTTATTTTATTTATTCATGATCTCCATCAAAACATTCAGCAAAGTCTACCAGTAATGTTTGTTGGTGACAGCAATACACTTTATTCAGATGAATATGCTCATGACCTGCCTGGATAGCTTCATGTTAAAGCGCTGCTTCCGAGACTGGGAAGTGCTCTGGCCCCAGATCAAATCTGCCCAGCAGATTGACAATGAGAATTGGTGTTCTAACCACCCTGGATGTGATTCTTTGGTGATTTCCCACATCACAGTACGCAAATACGAGACTGGCAGTTAAGTCCACTCTTAGTTACACGATTCTCAAACATTTTGCAAACTTGCACTCTCGCATGCCATGACACTACAAGGAGACAGTTGCTGTACACATATTACGTCCTGGGGATGGGATGGGATGGGGTTGCGGTGGGGGTGGGGGGGGGCAAGGGGGGGGGGGGGGCGGTGAGGTAATGAGTGGTATCAGGAAGGGCATCCAGCCACCCCTTCAACTAACCATGCCAAATCCATTACTAATCATGCTGACCCAGCACCGGTACAGGCCAAAGGCACAAGAAAAAGAACAAGAATCAATGTGCTAATGAACTCCATAACACCTTTTCTCAAACGAACTCCAAGCTGGTCAATTGGTTAAACACAAAAAAAAAAAAATGTTACTGAATAAAGGCAAAACTGTATATATAATTTTTCAGCCATGACGTACAATTTCATCAAGGATATGTGATAGCAGAATTAAAAATGTGCCTATAAACAAAGAGGTAACCACTAGAGCACTATACCCACATGGCAAAGCTGAGTGAACAGCAGTTGCTCCCCATCATTCACTATCCACATGTTATGACATCATTCACTCTCAGTGCTTGAGAAACAGCTGAGTGCGACCAAACTGGCACATAGCCCTTTCCGCTTAGCTCCATCACAGTACAACATGAGGCCTACAGAAGAGTATCAAACCCATGCACACAGACCTTGCAGCCCATGCATGTCCGTGTGGCTATGCGAGCCGTGCAGATAGCTGTTTCTGTACATGGTGAAGTGTCTCTCGTCATTGGCAACTTTTGCCAAGCTGTGCAGAGTTTATTTGGTTTTTCGTCTACTGCAGCCGAGTGAACTGCATGGTGATTGTTTTCTTACTGTGGTATGGCAACCACTAAATTCCTCAGAGAGCGGATAGATCACGCTCTACAATGGTGCATACACAATCCAATCCAAAGTATCCGACACTCCTGTGTAATCTTGAATTGACTACTAGATGTCACAAGAGATGGGCCCCACCAGTATAAGAGGAGACAGGGCATATTGTGTTGTCATTAGAAAAGCAATAACAGCAGGACGGGTGTATTATTAGAGCTCAGTTACTTTGAATGTGGACTATCCATTGGATGTTAATTGAGTAATAAGCCCACAAAGGACATTTCAACCTTTCTAAAGCTGGCCGAGTCAATTGTTGGAGGTGTGTTTGTGAAGTGGAAACATGAAGGAAAAACCACAGCTAAACCAAGACCTGGCAGATCTCTTGCTGATGGGACTGTCGAGCATTGCAGAGGGTGATTGTAAAAAATCACACGGAATCGGCGGAAGGAATCACTTGTGAGTTCCAGAGTGTTACTAGCAGTCAAGCTACAACAGTGAGTGTATGTAGGGAGCTAGGAAGAATGGGGTATAATGGTGGAGCAGTTCCTTATAAGCCACACATTTCTGTAGTCAGTGCTAAGCATGCTGGAAGTGGTGCAAAGAGCGACACCACTGGACAATGGAAATTATCGTTGTGAAATGATGACTCACACTATACACCGTGTGGCAGTCTGACGCAAGGGTTTGGGTTTGTTGAATACTTGGAGAACTTTACAGGACATCATGTGTAATGTTGATAGTAAAGGACGAAGGATGTGGTGGTATGGTATTGGTGGTTGGGGGTTCATGGTTGAAGTGTGGTCCCCTTATTGTGCTTAGGAAAACACTAAATGTGGAAGGATACAAACATATTTCATGGTGGTGTGTGCTGCATACAGTAGAGGAACAGTTTGGAGACTATAACTGTTTGTATCAGCATGACAATGCACCTTATCATAAAGCAGCATGTGTGAGGCAATGGTTTGTGAAATGAAATGAAATGTGGCTAGGGGCTCCCGTCAGGTAGTCTGATCGCCTGGTGCAGGTCTTTTTAGTTGACGCCTCTTCAGCGACTTCCATATCGATGAAGGATGATATGGTGGTGAACACAACACAGCACCCAGGCCCTGAGCAGAGGAAATCTCCTACCCAACCAGAAATTGAGCCAAGGCATTCTGCTGTGCTGACGAGTCGACTATGGAGGGGGACTGTAGACAATAACATTTCGGCAATGAACTGGCCTGCCCAGAGTTCTGACCTGAACCCAACAGCACACTTTTGAGATGAGTTAGAACGTTGCTTTCACTCCAGACCTGACCTTCCAACATCATTACCTTCTCTTGTTTTGGCTGTTGAGGAAGAATGGTCACTGCCATTCCTCTACAGACAGTCAGACACCTCATTGAAAGTGTCATGAGCAGAGTTCAAGCCATCATAAAGGCAAAGGGTGGACACATCCCATATTCATTTCCCCTAATGGGTGCCTACATACTTTAGATGAGATAGGGTATATAAAAAAGTTAGTAATAGATGGAGCAGTTTGAGCGATGCATTTAACCTTCGAGCAGGTGTGCCAATTTTCATAACACAAGCATGTGCGCAATGTACTTTGTACACATGTAAAGAACAGCATCTTTATGTTA
Organism: Schistocerca piceifrons; assembly: GCF_021461385.2. Lineage (NCBI taxonomy): Eukaryota > Metazoa > Arthropoda > Insecta > Orthoptera > Acrididae > Schistocerca > Schistocerca piceifrons. The sequence continues at coordinate 67,569,339 of NC_060143.1, read as the reverse complement.
CCAAGGTAGACATATAAGAGTAAAATCATAGTTTCATCTAAGTTTAATTAAACAACAATAAAATAAAATTATATAATACCAGCTAAAGCAGAAGTGTTGGCAATGGACAGCTGTTACCCCACAGTAATGACCCACTCCAGGCATCAGAGCCCACCCAGCTCCTTAGTCTATTACCAATTATCTTGTGGTCAACTGCCACGCTGTGGGATTGTGCTGCTAGCTCATAATCTAGGTCATTTTCTTCCGAGGATAGCAAATTTTTCTGATCTAGCTCACTGTTGATTTTATATTACTGTTGCTCGCTTGAATGTATGACAACACTGTGTAAGCTGAAGCAATAATGAAGGAATAAGTATGGGCTGGCCATTGTGAAACAACAGTGAAACGCTGAAAAATAATTTTACTTGTGTTTGGCGGACTATACAGGGTGGTCCATTGGTCATGACTGGGCCAAATAGCTCACGAAATAAGGGTCAAATGAAAAAACTACAAAGAACGAAACTGTTTGACCTACAGCAGCACCATCTAGTGAGCCAACCATAGCACCATCTGGTTTCCCCCTTCAAGCTAGACGAGTTTCGTTCTTTGTAGTTTTTTCGTTTGATGCTTATTTCGTGAGATATTTGGTTCGGTCACTATCAATGGACAACCCTGTATAAATAGGTGTGCTCACTTGTGGGTTAATGATGTAAGTAAGTTATGTGATATTGAAACACTAAAATGTGCATGTTTTGTAATTGTATATTCACTACTGTCACATATTGCATTCCATTTTGGCGTGTCTCACACAGATATTTACTATCATAAGAACATACTCAAATAATGAGAGAAGTGCCTCTCCCCTCAACCACTAAGCACCTATTTATGGTGGGCAGTACCCTGCCAGTGCCTTATGTTTATGTTCATGAAACAGTGCTTTTTATTCATGAAAATGTACGTACTTTACAAAAAATAAAGATATCTACCATCATCAGACCCGTAACTCCAATGATATCTCTATAATTAGTCAACAGCTACATGTAAGGCTCATGGGAGTCAGGAGTCCTTCTATACAACAAGCTACCTTAAAGCCTAAAGTCGATTAGATGAGGATTCAGAGCAAAAGTAAAAATGTTACTTCAGATGAACTGCCCCTATACAGTGGAAAAATTTATGAAGACCATCTAAAATAACCAAGTTAAATACACTGACTGACAAAAAAGTTGAAGCACCCAGAAAAAATATCAGATGTCAGTTAACTTTGAACACATACACAGCATTGGTAGGTTGTAAATGATTTGGGTTGCAATTATTTGTGACAGATGGGATGGCCACCATTGATGTTTAGTGTTGTTACCAGGCTTGGTAGGGTATACAAGGGTTGTGAGTACCACTAGATGTTGAATGATCACTGAAAATCACAGATGTGCCACATATTCGTGTGAGACAGCTTTATCAGCACGCTAGAGACTCTGAATGGGCCTTGTCAGTCTCCATTTGGCTGGTTGGTTGAATCAAATAATATCCGGATTTGTGTGATATTCAGATTTGACAATGGCCTGATGTTCAACTGCATGGGAACATGAGGGCAGGTATACTTGTAATCAAAGGACTGGTTGACCACGTCTGACCACCACAAGGAAGGATCACTGTATTGGCACCAAGCACCATATAACAGCTTCACATGTGCACATGTCCGAGAACAGGTAATGGACTCCCTGCAATATTCTGTGTCAACCTGCACCATTGGTCAAAGACTAGTGCAGCCAGATTAGGGCATTACCATCCCACGAGTAAGCCACCGTTAACACCACAACCCAAATGGCTGCATTTGGAGTGGTGCCATTACTGGAAAGCATGGACTGCTGATGAATGGTATCATATTGTGTTCAGCAATGAACATGGTTCTGCACTACCATAGATGACCATCTTCCGCGAGTACAGCGATGACCTGGAGAGAGGCCCTGTTCTCCTAATGTTTTGGAGAGGCATAGTAGTTTTACTTGTTAGCATCATGGTGTGGGGAACCGTCAGGTATGACTTCAGGTCACAATTGGTAGTGATTGAGGGAACCCTGTTGGCACAACAGCACATCAAGGACCTCCTACATCCTCATGTCTTATCTCTGATGTGACAATATTCTTGTGCCATTTTTTCAGCAGGATGGTGCTCATGCAGCCAGCAATATTCCAGATCTGGCCCTGATAGTACATGTGTGGGACCAGCTCACATGACAAGCCAATTCCGGTGCAGGTTTCCAGGATACGAAGGACCAGTTACAACGGTTATGGGCCAACTTGCCTCAGGAGATAATACAGTGACTTTATGACAATCTTCGTAACAGAATCAGAGCATCTATGCAGGCCAGAGGGGGTTCAATATTATACTGATAAGTTGGCTCATACTACCAAGTTCTTTGTAAATGTGACTCGATTTTGTAATCACTGAAATAGCTTCACATACCCTCTCAACCCATCACGTTGCATTTTGTTTCCTCCTTCCCTTCTGGCTGCCTCACTTTTTTGTCAGGCAGTGTATTTTTGTACTGTACCATAAGTTTATAGCTGACTTATTTCATTCTACAGATATAGCTGTTCTTTCTTCTTGCTAGAATTAATTACAAAATTTATAAAAATTATAATTGTGACTTGTCCAATATCCACGTGTAACAGCACACAACAGAATATCTGGAATCAATAAAAATCAAATCAAGTGTTCATTTTTTAATATGGATGTTATGTATACACAGTGAAAGGGGAATGTTTTGTTACCTTCCTTTACTAGGGAGAAATTCTTTTCTTTCAAGTGTCTTACAAGTGCTGTTTCTCTAGAAGACAATAAAACTTTTTTGATGTATGTTGGATTTCCACCTAATTGGGAAGTTCATTCTCTATAGTCACTTTTTCTATAAAGTACTTCTCATTCACCTGGATGGTGGTAACCAAAAACAGCCAAGGAAGTGTGTGTGTGTGTGTGTGTGTGTGTGTGTGTGTGTGTGTGTGTGTGTGTGTGAGAATTTAAATGATAAAGTAATTCCATTTTGTTGTAATGAGTGGAAATGGACCTTTTTTTCCAGAGTGACAAATGATTTACTTTACACATAAGTTCTGAATAAAGGCAAGTATATTAGTAAAATGTCTTTTTACATGGTTGCAGATAGAGATCAGTGCCCAGAAAGGCCTCAAAGACCCTCAAAAACTGAGGAAGTTTATAGCAACGTGGAGAAAGAAAACGGAGAATCTGGTTATCCCAGTACACTCTCGAAAGGAAATGACGTCAGTCTCCACAGTGACCCATGTAAGCAAGTATTCTGTGCATTCACATTTCATTACATTTTCTGTGACTATTGCAAGCAGAGAAGTTATATAATTGTCTGATTTATATGACATTACAGCAGTGTTATACAAGAAACAGAGGTTTCACTTGTAACTGTAGGATGCTCACTATGAAACCCAGCCATTGCTACCATTTTAAAAGTGTGTGAGATCTCTTAGCTCAACTCCAAATCAGTTAGACTCAAATCTTTGTTCTGCTACCACCTGTTTATTTTCAAGCATTATAGAGAGAGGTAGGAATGCAAGACTGATTCCCCCTCATAATATATATTTTATGTAACGTAACATGGGAAAGCAGAAAACTTAACACACATTCTCCTGGCACTGTGCCACTAAGCCCAATAGCTGAGCAGAAAACAGCTTTCTTTTCTTATCTGAACAAGAACACAAGTTTAAAACTGAGCTACAATATGTAACATCAGTTTATGAGCCTATACACCATTTGACACCTCGTCTACACAACTACAGTGTATAATGTCAGCTTATGAGTCTCTACACCATTTGACACCTCCCATACACAGCATGTAGTTGTCTTTTTATGATTCAGTTAAGTTTATCTATGAGCAGTTGTGTTAATATGAGATAATTTGTAACAATAATGGAAATTCCTCAATGGAATAGTATGTAAAATAAGGGAAAACACCCATACAGTTATCTGAACAGATGTGTGGAACATTAGAAACACATAACGGAAAGCAGCATTGACTGTAGCTTTAGATCTCTTTCTAATTTTGTTGTAAACATAACATTCCCACAGCCACAGTGAGACTTATTATTGATTATCTATTATTGAAAGCAGTTGCCTCACTGATGAAGGTGGGTAGGGGGTAGGGACGAACACATGAGGTATGGATGGGGTAGTGGGGTAAAGTGAGGCAAATCTTTTGACAAATGACTCTGTGGCTGCATAGTAAGACGAAAGGAGTTCATAATGTAGGGCATATGAGAGATATAGGCACATAAGAGACATGGAGGGTGGGGGAGGGAAGATAGGGAGGGAAAAAGGAGAGGAGGCTGGGGATGAAAAGGGTAACTGACATGGAAGAGAGAAAAATGGAGAGGGGTGGAAAAGAGAGGGGGAATAAATGGAGAAGGGACTGAAGAGAGAGGGGAGAGGGAGATAATGCATGTGCTTGATGCAGAGGGGGGGGGGGGGGGGGAGGGAGAAAGGCAGTACACGATCTGGATGGGGAAGGAGTGATGTGGACATAAGAGATGAGGGGCAAGGTAAGATGAGGCAGTGGTAAACAGGTTAGCTGGGATTCAGGCCAGGACGATTGTAAGAGCACAGGATATGCTGTAGAGGCGATTTCCACCTGCTCTGTTCAGAGAAACTTGTGCTGGAAGGGAGTATCCAAATGGCCCACATTGTGAAGCAGCTGTTGAAGTCATTTGTGTTGTGGTGAGTAGCATGTTTGACAACTGGATGGTCAGACTCATGGTTCACCACAGTTGGAAGGTGGCCAGTCATGTGAATAGATGGGTGGTTACTTGTTACACCTACATAGAATTATGTGGGTAATTGCAGCAGCTGATATATAACATGGTTACTTTCACATGTGGCCCTGTCCTTTATTGGGTTCAAAATGCCTGTGAATGGACTGCGGTAGGAGTGGTGGATGAGTATGTCGTACGGAGCAGGTCTTTCACGTGAACCGACCACGAAGGATGACCCATGGAGGGCAGGATTTGGAGCAGGGTTTGAATAGGATGAACAAGAATGTATGGTTGGGTGGGCAGCGGAACACTACTATAGTTAATGTGGACAGGATTTTGGATAGGATATCGCTCAATTCAGGGATTGTCAAAAGGTGAGTGAAGCCCTGGTGAAGGACGTGGTTGAGCTTTTCGAGGCCAGGATGATACTCAGTGACCAGAGGAGTGCCGGTTGGTGGCTGGTTGATAGAGTTACTGGTGTCAGAGGAGCAAATGGCATGGGAGAGTTGTTTATGGATGAGCTGGATAGAATATTGTCTGTCAGTAAAGGCTCTGGAAAGGTTATCAGTATACAAGTCAGATCCTGTTATTTGAGGATTCATTATCCGCATTTTCTCATGTATGCAGCTTTAGTTTTAAGTCTAGTGCTGCCAGCTGTTAACAGTAGGCTGAAGTAGTGCATTAGCACATCTCAACTCGCATCTTCTTTCATGTTTGTTGAGAAATAGATTATCAGCTCAGGTCAGTAGAGCAGCGAAGTTGCACTTGACAGGGTCTGTTTTTAAAATGTTGGGTAAAAGGAAAGAAAGTGTGCCTGTCAAGGGAAAGAAATGTGTATGAAGGTTGTATTCAGTAGGAACAAAGCTAGAACTTTAGTAGATTGCTGTGAGAAAGATGAGCATATTGTCGACATTCTATGTGCTTTGGGACTTAGTCAATCCACTGTGAGAACTGTTTGTGATAATGCGGAATGAGTTCAAAAAACCGTTCCATCTTCAACTAACTTAAGTGTGATTAGAGTGCCCAAATCTTGCTTGGAGGCAATAGAAAGAATGGAAAAAAAATGCTGTCACTGGATTGAGCACAACAACCAACAATGCTTGCCTCTCTCTGGAGATGCTATTCAAGCTAAAGCCGAGAGCTTGTATGGAGATTTAATGAAAGAAGGGGACAATTCAGCACCTTTCTTGGTCAACTGAGGCTGGTTTTATCAGGTCAAGCATCATTTCGGCTTTCACAATGTTAAAAGGACAGGAGAGGCAGCTGTTGCAGATGAAGTTTGAGATGAGGAATTTAAAAAGACGTCTAAAAAAATTGTCAAAAAAATGCCAAGCAGGTTCTCAACCTTGATGAAAGGTGTTTATTTTGGAAATGAATGCCTAGCTGTGTGTTCATTCGTATTTAAGAAAATTCAACACCTGGACTTAAGATTGTCAAGGACCAATGTACCCTTTTCAGGGGAAATGATGCAGGCGATTGCAAATTAAAACCCATTATGATCTACCACTCTCAAAATCTTAAGAGCATTTGTAACAAGAGCAGGCTGAGAGTTCATTGGAAATGGAATAAAAATGGTTGGATGATGCTGCTATTTTCAGTGACTGTTTTGTTAATGAACCGAACAGAGAACTGAGGATGTATGGTGAGGGGGGAAAAAAATCCCTTTAAGAATTATTCTCTGTCTTCATTGATAATGTTTCCAGCCAACCACTTACAATTATTGAGTCATACAAGAACAAGTCCTGTTTCTGTCACTGAACACTACATCCATCCTGCAACCCATGGACTAGGGATTTTGTCTACATTCAAGGGATACTACCTGCATAAAACTTTGTCCAACTCAAATAAGAATGTGGTTCGAATGTTAAACTTGCCATCAAGATTTTTGGTGACTGTTTAATATCAAGATGGCGATTGATGTTAGCAGAGTGTTCCGTTTGACGTCACTCCAAAATGTATGAATGGTGTACGGAGGAAGCTGTGGCCCAATGCTGTGTCAGTACTTGAAGATGAAGTGAACTGTGACTCACAATTACAGCAAGAGAAATTGTGGATATAGCATGGTAAATTCACTGATTTTGATGAAGAGCTGTTGTGACCTCCTAAACTATCATTCTGAGGATATGAGCAATGAAGATTTTATAGTTTTCAGTGAGAACAGTAATGAAGCATAAACAGAAGTTGAGGAAGTTCAGCCTGTTAGAAAGCTGACTCTGAAGAAAATGGCTGAGGCCTTCAGCATGATCAACGCTGTGATGAAGTTTTTGGAGAACATGTTTTGAAGAAGTAAGGAGTGCAAAGTGAAGAGAGAAGCTGAACATTCTCTTAAGTGTTATGAAGCGTTTCATAATCAAGTGGCAAAGAAGACCATACAGCTGCCAAACATTTCAGCAAAACAGGTTGGCCCTTCGAATGAATGTCAAGTGCCTAGGAAGAACAGTTCAGTTACACAGGGTTTGCATGTTAGAAACCCATCACGGAAGCTTAACTGACTATGGCACCATCACATTCTTCAAATGTAGATGATCCAGAGGCTATTTAGGATGTAGAGGGACTTAATGAAAATGATTGTAGTGTATTATCATATGTTTCAGTATTAAATTTTAATTTGTAATAATTTTGCATTAAAATCCATTTGAGGAAGATGAAAATGGTGATTTTTGGTAAAAATACTAAGAAATTTGGCTATTTTAGACTTAATATGTGAGTAAACAAGAGCCTACCCCATATTTTACACATAAAATGACTCTCAGTTTATGCGAATTCTATGCTTGGTGATTTTGTGGAATAGAACTATCATGTGTAATGAGATTTACCTATGTTTCGACAACTCCTGCTGTGCCCTGGAGATGCGGTATCAGTGGGTGGTGAGGCTGTTAAGGAAGCCACTTCTTGACATAGAATGGATGACAGCTATCAAAGTGGAGGTACTGTTGATGCCTGACGTGCTTGACACGAACAGAAATATTAATGGAACCGTCCAAGAAGCAGAGATCAACATCTGGGAAGGTAGCTCATTTAGTTGAGATGGACTGGTGGTGATGATCATCAGCACCTGTACAAATTCTCTATATTTTTCACTGTCTAGTCTCACCACTTTCCCAGATGATGATGAAAGGATGAGGACAACACAAACAACTAGTCCCCAAGCGGAGAAAATCCACGATCTGGCCGTGAATCAAAGCTGGGATCCCATGCTCCAGAGGCAGCAATGATAGCCACTAGACCACATGCTGCAGATGGATAAAGACTGGGTAAAGCAGATTTGGGAGTAGGTATTGTTATGGAGGAAAGGGAAGGGTTGTCCTTATGCTGAGTCCAAAACACTAAAATGCTGTCAATGGATCTGAATCAGTCAGTGGGTTTTGGGTGTCCGACTGCCAAAGGAAGGATTCCTGGCTATTTGAAAGCACTTCCCCTCCCATGCCCCTCACCCTCCCTCTGTAGCTCTTATATGCTCTACCCTCTGAACTCCTTTTATCTCACTGTGCAGCCACTGAGTCATAAAGACCTGTCGTACTTTATCCTGCTCCCCTTCCTTGCCTCATGCATTCCTCCCTACCCTTTCCCTGTCTGATTTTGTAACCAATAGTCAATTATCAGTCTTGCTGTGGCTGCAAAAGTGTACATCTGGGTGTCTGTGAAGGTATGTGTATACTTTTACTAGAAAAATAGCAAGAGCTCAAAAGTTAGTGTGAGAACTGTTTTGTTTTGTGTGTTTCTATGCTCCACAAATCAATCTGGTATAGGTGAGTGATTGCCATTTCCTTATTTTGTGTATTAGATAATATGATAACTCATTCAATATTGAGTTTAATAAGCAAAAGGAGAAAATATAAAAATGCATCAAATGAAGCAGCAAAAGGGTGTACAGAAGTCTAGAAAATGAGACTGACATGACAGAAAGTGCAAAATGGCAAGTATGGCTGGAGGACAAATGCAAGGCTGTATGTGTGTGGCTGACTACGGAAAAGATGTATGCCGCCAATAGGAAAATAAGAGATACACATGGAGAAGTGAGAAGCTTCTATGTGAATATGGAGATCTCAGATGCAAAGCCAGAACTATGCAAAGAAGGAAAAGGTGAAATGGAATTATAGAAAGGCTGTATAAGAGAAATGGACCTTGAGGCAATGTTAGAGAAAGGGAAGAGAAAATACATGAAGATGGAATGATGGAGAGAGTATTGCAAGAGGAATTTGACAGAGCACTAAACTGCTCAAGTCAAAGCAAGACCACTGGAGTCGATAACACTGTCAGGATGACTGAGATCCTTGAAGGAGCGAGCCATGACAAAACTATTCCACCATTCCTGTATGCGAGATGTGTCAGACAGGTGAAATACACCCACACTTCAAGAAGTATGTAATAATATCTATTCCAGAGAAGACAGATGCTGAACAAAAGTCATGTTACAAAATAGTGGCATGAATTTTTTACAAAATAATGGAAATGCTAACACACGCCGTCCTAGGGGAAGATCAGTTTGGTTGCAGAGAAATGAGGCAGTACTGACCCTATGGCTTATCTGCATCTGCATCTACAACTACATTCATACTTAACAAGCCACCGTATTGTGTATGGCAGAGCGTACCTTGTACCACTTCTAGTCATGTACTTTCCTGTTCCACTTGCAAATACAGCGAGGGAAAAACGACACTCTATATGCTTCCATATGAGCCCTAATTTCTCGTATCTTATCATTGTGGTCCCTGCATTGTATTAGAATCAGTGTGCAGTCAGCTTTAAATTCAGGTTCTCTAAATTTTCTCAATAGTGTTCCTCAAAAATGATGTCTTCTCTCCAGGAATTCGTTTTTGAGTTCCCGAAGCATCTCCGTAATACTTGTGTGTTGTTCAAACCTACCGGCAACATATCTAGCAGCCCACCTTTGAATTGCTTCAATGTCTTCCTTTAATTTTAGCTGGTGCAGATCCCAAATGCTTGAGCAGTACTTGAGAATAGGTTGCAGTATAGCACATTTAAAATTCGTTGCGACTTTTGATGTTTGGCTGAGTGGAGGGGGACGCGACGCCATTGCCCAGGTAACACCAGTGGCGCCTGACTTCCCCTACCAAGCCGTCTGTGGTTCTGCTGGTAAAGCACCCCTGTTACCACATCATGAATAAACAGTACAATGTTGTGTCACACATTAGATGCGTCAACGCGTGTCAGCTCCATAGTAAAGTCATATTTTCTGGTGTTGAAGTGTTCTGTGGTCGTCAGGTATTGTGAACAACTGTTTTGTGTGTGCAGTACTTTGGAATATGTGATTTTCAGTTAAAGAGTCATCCAAGAATGCATTCATGGGCTCAAGAAGATAGTTGAGGAGACACTGATTTATGAAGGATTGTAAAGAGTTTTGAGGAATACGTAGCTTCTGTTGTTACCATGTTAAAATCTGCTTATTTTGTCGAAACACATTAGAGCCTAGAAAAAGTCATCTCTCTAATATTCTAATGCTGTTAAAATTGTGACAGAATCTGGAAATACTGTATTATTAAACTAACAACTGAGTGTGATTCAGGTCAATAGTTATGAAATGGCCCATTCTCAGTTTAAAAATAAACATGTAACTTCTTCATTTACATTGTTACAAAACCCACAGCAGTTCTCATTTAATCAGCTATCGATGGCCCCCAGTAATTATATTATTTCATTGCAAAAATCTGTAGTTACTTGAATATCGTAGTAGGAATGGAAGTTTCGCGTATTAATCATATGGCAAAACACTCTTGTGTTTGTGCGCTATTATTTGCCAAAATCTTGTTTTGATATGTCAGACCATTTATGAAATACGAGGAATTTATGAATATTTCATTCTAGTTTTTTTCACTGATGCACAATTTTGTGACGGAGCACTTTACATACATTCCATTTTCTCAAGGTTGGAAACAGACAGTGATATAAATCCAAGTTTAAAGAATGATTCAATATGTAGTGACCTATTTCTGACAATCGATCCCTACAGGTGTACACTGCTTCATAAACATTCCTTGAAGTGTTAATTTACGTGCAGTGATATAGTTATTCTTTGACTTAGCTTTTGTTAGGTATTCCGTGCTGTTCATGTCTACACAATTCATTCATGTGTGTAGTGTTAAGTTATTGCTAAATATATGTGGGAATAAAGGAATTGTTTTCTCCAACACCCACATTTGGTGACCCCAACGTGATCTCGGGATATCCTTTCAGTAATCGTATATATATGGTGTGCCGCCTGTGACTGTGCGTACCTCTAGTGGTGTGATACAGTGGTGTCCACAGTAGCAGATGACATCGCACAGATGGAAGCAGTGACAAAGGCCATTGATTACGATGCCCTCGCGCATGCGCAACAATGTGATAGTGAGTTCGTGATCTATTGCAACAAGAAAAAGGATTGAAGCTACAGATCGTGACATTTCCTGAAGCAACCATTGAGTTGTACTGCGACGTAGCAAGAGGGAAGATACGTCCATTTGTGCCACAGCCATTCAGAATACAAGCAATTGCATCAGTGCACAATCTGTCACACCCAGGAGTAAGAGCCACACTCAAATTGGTCAAACAAAAATTTGTATGGCCAGGTATGCACACAGACTGTAAAACATTTGTAAAGCAATGCTTGGCATGCCAGAGGAATAAAATCACACAGCACATCAGGACACCATTAGGCACATTTCTTCCACCAAATCAGCATTTTGACCATGTGCATGTTGACATCATCGGCCCACTCTCGACATCGGAAGGCTACAGTTATTGCCTCATTGCGATTGACAGATCTACTAGGTGGCCTGAGGCATTTCCAATGAAGGACATCACTGCAGAAACTATAGCTCAAACATTTTTTCGTGGTTGGATTGCTCGGTTTGGAGTTCCACTGAGAATTACAACTGATCATGGACGACAATTTGAAGCCTACGTTTTCAAAGCATTGGCTACATTATTAGGTACGAAATGCATATGCACCACGGAATACCGCCCCGCATCAAATGGCATGGTTGAGCGCCTTCATCGACAGTTAAAGGCAGCACTGAGATGTCACGCAACACCGAATTGGACAGAGGGACTACCTATCGTACTTTTGGGTCTACGAACGTCATTCAAAAGTGATCTGAAAGCAACAGTAGCCGAACTGGTGTATGGACAAACGTTACGCCTACCTGGAGAATTTCTGCACAGCATGACAGATGATACAATCACAGCCTCAGAATTCGCCACAAGATTAAGAGAGCATATACACCAATTGAGACCAACAATGCCTAGAAACCAGCTTGGAAGACACTCGTTCGTTTTTGCGGAGCTAGACAAGTGCACGCATGTATTCTTACACAATGATACTATGCGTAAACCACTGCAGCCACCATATGACGGACCATATCTGGTAGTCAGTAGGGATACCAATACTTTCCGTATAATGATTAACTGTACACCAAGCACAGTTGCAGTGGACCGTATCAAGCCTGCATTTCTGGACGCAACAGACACCACAGCTACCACTGAACACAAACCAGAGAAGACAGGAGAAGCTACAAGATGTGTTCCTGTACCCCATGAACACCACAACGTTCAGCGAACACCAGTCACTGCAACACCAAGACCGACGTCGAGGACTACTACACCATTCCCTGACACAACCACTGACACATGTGACGCACCACCCGGTTTCAAGAAAGTAGTAGTTACAAGAGCTGGACGGCGTGTGAAATTTAATCTGCGGTATCGTTAGCATTAAAGGGGGGAGTTTCTGACAATCGATCCCTACAAGTGTACAGTGCTTCATAAACATTCCCTGAAGTGTTAATTTACGTGCAGTGATATAGTTATTCTTTGACTTAGCTTTTGTTAGTTATTCTGTGCTGTTCATGTCTACACAATTCATTCATGTGTGTAGTGTTAAGTTATTGCTAAATATATGTGGGAATAAAGGAATTGTTTTCTCCAACACCCACATTTGGTGACCCACAAATATATTATCTTCATTTAATACACAGCAATATATAACCTAACAATCACCAAACACAAATTTATAGCAACACCTATTTTTCACTGCAAATTAAGAATTTCTAGCAGTACTAGCAGCAGTTACCTACTAATGAAATATCACAATAACTATGGCCATTAAGGAAATGATAGGCGTTGCATCATGAAACTGAATAATTAAACTTTAAGATGTTTGAGAATGTGAGTTTATTACCCATTGGCTTCTTTAAAAAGTGTTTGGGAAAGATCGCAGCTCACTCTCGAATGAGCTGCTGATGTGCCGTGCACACACCGGCAACTATGCTTCCCTCCACTCGCTCCATACTAAAATGTCAAAAGTCGCATCTTATTTTAAATGCCCTATAGCATCCTATATGCAGTCTCTTTTACAGATGAACCACACTTCCCAAAATTCTTCCAATAAACTAAAGTTGACCATTTGTATTTCCTACCACAATCCTCATATGTATGTTCCATTTGATATTGCTTTGCTGTGTTACACCCAGATATTTAAATGACATTATTGTGTCAAGCAGGACACTGCTAATGCTGTATCTAAACAGTACAGGTTTACGTTTCCCTCATCCACATTAACTTACGTTTTTTTAGATTTAGAACAAGCTGCCATTTATCACAGAAATTTTGTCTAAGTTGTTTGGTACATTCCGAGGGTCACTCAACTACAACGACTTCCCATACACCACAGCATCATCAGCAGAAAACCACAGATTACTGCCCCCCCCCCCCCCACCCCCCTCCAGATCATTTATATAGAAAATATTAGCAGCCATATCACACCTTAGAAGGTTGGTTAAAGAATGGCAAACCTACATTTATAGCACTTGTAGATTTATAGAAAGCTTTTGATATTGTTTACTGAAATACAGCTTCTGAAATTCCGAAGGTCGCAGGGGTAAAATACAGGGAACCATAGGTTATGCACAACTTGTACAGAAACCAGACTGCAATTTTAGGAGTTGAAGGACATGAAATGGAAGCAGTGGTTGAGAAGGGAGTAAAAAATGTCGTGTGACTACGGCCTCCCATCGGGTAGACCGTTCGCCATGTGCAAGTCTTTCGATTTGACACCACTTTGGCGACTTGCGCGTCGATGGGGCCGAAATGATGATGATTAGGACAACACAACACCCAGTCCCTGAGCGGAGAAAATCTTTGACCCAGCCAGGAATCAAACCTGGGTCCTTAGGATTGACATTCTGTCGCGCTGACCACTCAGCTACCGAAGGCGGACGAGAAGGGAGTGAGACAGGCTTATCCCCAATGTTGTCTGATCTGTACATCCCCGATGTTATCCAGTCTATATGTTGAGCAAGTAGAAAAGGGAAAAAGGGAATTCAGGGCGAATAAATAAAACTTTAAGGTTTACTGATAATATTGTAATTCTGTCAGAGGGGCCAAAGGGCTTGGAAGAGCAATTGAATGGAATGGAATGGATATTGTCTTTAAAGGAAGTTGTAAAATGAAAATCAATAAAAGTAAAATGACGGTAATGGTATGAAGCAAGATTAAATTAGGCAAAGCTTTGAGACACTAACAGATGACTTTTGTTATTTGGACAGCGGAATAAGCGGCTGTGTCCAAAGAAGAGAGAATATAGTATACAGACTCACAATAGCAAGAAAACATTTCTGAAAAAAAGAACTAAATGTGCTATGAAGCCTTTTCCTAAGGTATCTGTCTGGAATACAGCCTTGTATGGAAGTGAAACATGGAAGGTAAGCTGTTCCAGACAGGAAGACAATTGAAGATTTTGAAATTTGGTGCTACACAAGAATGCTGAAAATTAAGTGGATAAGCTGAAAAACGAGTGAAGAGGCACTGAATCATAATTCGGGAGAAAAGAAATTTATGGTGCAACTTGACTGAAAGAAGGTACTGACTGATTGGTCACATCCTGAGGCATTGCAGAGTTATCAGTTGTGTAACACAGGTAAGTATAGGGGTAACAACTGTAGTGGGAAACCAAGAGATGAACACAGTAAGTAAATTCAGAAGGAGTAGGTTGCAGTATTTACTTGGAGATGAAGAGTTCTGCACAGGGTAGACTAGTCTGAAGAGCTACCTAAGTAGTCTTTGACAGAAGATCACAACAGCAACAGTTGGGTAGTTATGAGCTCACAGTGTCTGCTTATCATAAACAGGCCTACTTGCATACTGTTCTATTATGTGTGCTATTGTACTATAAATTGCTCATTATTTATCATGTTACCTTTAATATTTTAAGTAGTTGGTCTTGTTCCATGAGTAATTTGTTTTAATGTTTATAGCTGTGAGCTGTACTGAATCGACAGTGAGTTCTCTCAAACCACCAACAAAGCCACCAAGACCTGGACCTCCACCTCCACAGCCACCACCTCGCAGAGACAGCATAGAGAGCACAGATCTTTGACATTGGTAAGAATGTAGGGACATTTCGAGGTAGTGTGTGTCTCAGTTTTATAATGGCAGTATTTGTGTGTTCTCACAAAGAGAAGTTAAATGAAGTAACTGCAACCATTTTGTAAGTAATCAAAACGTATTTGTCCTGGTGCTGATTTGATTTCTTTGCTTCCTATTGGTCCCTGCAGTTACCCAGCTAGTCAGATTCACAAGTAAATTTCCATTTCACTTTAGCTATTGTAGTGTGCCCCTGTTAGATGTATACAGTGCATCCAGCAAAGGAGTCTGTAATTTCAAAATTAAATAAGATCTATAAATGATTGCAATGAAAGGTATGTTTATTGTGAAAGAATGTTATATGGAAGCTAAACAGAAGTTTCAAAATAGTCGAAAAGCTGCTAATAGATGGTGCTGTAATCGCACTACCTATTACCTATAAATAGTGTGCAGCAGCTCATAGCAATTAGTTCCACCATTGAAACTTGAAAGGAGGTTAGCATACTGGAGGAAGAGGTTGAAATCATGTATTTCATTTAACAACATCTTTTTGTGCTAATGGAATGCCATGGTTTGGAACGCAGTCCTAAGGCAATAAGGCACAGTTTTCAAATAGAATTTAATGTTCCAAAAAGACCCAATGTGAAAACCATACGCAAGCTCTTCACCAAATTCCAATGGAAAGACAGTGCGGCTTATAATAGAAGGGAACATTGGCCCCAGGCAAACTGTCGTTCCTCCTGAAAATGTCACCATGGTTTCTGGAATTATTCAGCAAAATCCAAGGAAATCCATTGGAAGAATTGCAGCAGAGACTGGTTTGAGCTTTCCAGCACTCAGAAGGTGTAGACGCAGGGCCAACACATTTCCATTCAAAATATGAAGCCATCAGGTCATACCTGTACGAGCTGTGTCACAGAGGGCTGACTTCACGATTCAGATTCTCACAGTGATTGATAATGAAGGATTTGGCATTGGTTACTTCTGGTTCACAGATGAAGCTCACTTCCAAGTGAACGGAGTTGTGAATAAGCAAAACTGGTGATTTTGGTGTTCTGAAAACTCCCATTTGTCTGAAGTGAAACAACCGCATTTCCCCAAAGTTACTGTTTGGGCAGCAGTATACAGCACAGGCATTATTGGCTCTGTTTTCATGCAAGAAATGATCACTAGTGCACGTCACATTGCAGTTTTTGAACAATTTGTCACCACACCAGGCACTGAGTGGTTCACCCAAGATAGGGCTAGACTACGTATCACCAATGATAAATACTGCAGAAATAGAGTCATTGTGTTGGAGTATTGCAAATTTACTGATGCAGGGTTGGATTGGCCTCCATATTCGCCTGATCTGACTTCTTGTGACCACTTTTTGTGGGGCACATTAAAAGGCACTGTCTACAAGAACCATCCTGCCATTCTGGACGATCTAGAATCAGCAGTCTTGTGTGGCATCTGAATCCATTTCGGATGAGACACTGCTAGATGTGATGTCAAATTTCATTTTTGCTTTGTGCTGCCTCCATCCAGCGAATGGTGGACATTTCAAAAACACTGTGGTGTGCTTGCAGAGGATGAATTTAGTTATGCATGCTGATACTGTACAAACTACACAGTGTACAATGCCATCAGTCATCAGCTTTTCGAACTGTTTTGGAACTTCTGTATAAAGTTCTTACAGCTTTTACAATAAACGTACCTCTTGTTGCACTTGTTATTGATCTTAATTTCTGAGATATTTAATTTTGAAATCAGGGACTTCTTTGCTGTACCCCCCCCCCCCCCTCTCTCTCTCTCTCTCTCTCTCTCTCTCTCTCTCTCTCTCTCTCTCTCTCTCTCTCTCTCTCTGTGTGTGTGTGTGTGTGTGTGTGTGTGTGTGTGTGTGTGTGTGTTCGTGTTCAGAGTAGAGTTTGTTGATTTCTAGTAGCTCTGAACAAATCCACATGAAATACAATTATCTTGTGACTGTGCTACTGCAAATTAATTGGACTACTACAGCATTGCAGTGTTCAAAATACTTCAACAAATGAATAACCTTCTCAAGTAAATCAGAAGTGTTTCTTCTGGAATAATCTTTGTATATTATCCACTAAGATACAACAACTTCTTCCATCCACAATTTAGAAACACAGCATGACATCTTCTTCTTCTTCTTCTTCTTCCTCTTCCTCCTCTTCTTCTTTTGAAGGGGCCAGCTAAGGACCATGATCCTGGTGTGGTTGTCTTCTGTACTCACCATCTGTTTTGACCTGTCACAGATTTTTTTTCAAGGTCTTCCTCTCCTGACTCTCTAGTTTATCTGTCAAGCCTTTCCTGTTCAGATTCAAGCATTCTGAGGCATATAGGACTTCAGGGCGGATAACTGTTTGGTAATGTTTTAGTTTGGAATTGTAAGGTAGGCATTTCTTATTATAGATGTTCCTGGTTAATCGATATGCTAATTGTTACATATTAATCCGAGTTGCTAGTGCCGTTCCTTCTGATAGATTAGATTCCAACCATTCTCCTAGATACTTGAATGTGTCAACTTTCTCTATTTGACCTTGTCCCAGCTGTAGTTCGCTGAGAGTATCACTGATGTTGGAGAGGTATTTTGTCTTTTCTAGTGACAATTGAAGTCCTACCTTGGCAGCCTGGAGTTTTAGCATATTGAGCTGCTTTACTGCTACTTCCACTGGGCTTCCTGTAAGTGCCAGATCATCTGCAAAGGCTAAACAGTCTACCACTAGTGCCTTCTGTTTGTTTCCCAGGTAAATACTGCTCGGTCTGTTTTGTACTTCCATTTCTTTTTGCCACTCTCTGGTCACCTTGTCCAGCGCACTGTTGAAGAGAAGAAGTGAAAGTCCATCTCCCTGTCTAACCTCCTGTCTTCATCTCAAAGCTTTCTGAAGTGTTCCTGTGAACTTTACTCGTGACCTAGTGTTACTCAGGGTCTTTTGGATAGGGCTGTGGGTTTTTTGGTCCAGGCCAGTTTCCTGCAAAATTCTCATAAGGGTATGTCTGCCTATTGTATTGTATGCTTTCTTGAAGTCAACGAAAGTAACTACGTACTGTTTATTTGCTAGTTTAATTTGGCTTCAAGTTAAGGATCCGCTCAGCACAAGAACATCCTTTTCTAGAAACACCTGGATAATCTCCAAGTTTTGAGTCCAATTTTGTTCAATAATGCCTTAGATAATATCTTATAGGAACGTATCAATGAGAGCCCTCTATAATTGTTGATGTCAGTCAAATCACCCTTCTTGGGTAAGGGATGGATCAGATCAGATGTCCAGTCATCTGGTAACTTCTCAGTATCCCAAATGTTCTGTAGGATATCAGCCTGCTTCCACAGCTCTGCAACTATAACGTCTTCTCCTGGTGCTTTGTTATTCTTCAGGGACTGAGTTATGTATTTTACTACTTTTTCTGTTGGAGAGTGAGAGTTTGTTTGTCTGGGACTGTCTTGATAGATAAAGGAGGTTTTAGGGGACTCACAGTTGAGATTCTCAAAATATTTGGCCAATATGCGGCAGTTGTATTTGTCATTATAGGCTATGTTTCCATCTGGTCTTCTGAAGTGTGAGCTGGGTGGGGCATCGCTTTTAAGGTTTCGCTTGAAGGTTTAATAAAAGTTTCTAGTGTTATTCTTCTTGAAGTCTTCGTGTAATTGAGTCAATTGGTCCTGAGTGTACTGATGTTTAACCTGCCTTGTGGTTTTGGCAGTTAGCCTGCACTGTTCTATGAATTACTCCTTATTTGTTTCGGACTTTTGTGAGCTCCATCTTAGCCAAGCTGCTTGTCTCTTTGCGAGCGCTTGGTCACAGGTACTTTCTGTTTATTTAGTGGGGTGACTTCTGTTGTGGCTTTTACTAATTTGTCCCTTAGTTGGTCCCATTCTGTTCCATGATAATGTGCATCCACGCATCTCCGAGGTCACACAAAGTTTAATGGCCAAGTTCAAGTGGCAGCAGCTTGAGCATCCACCCTACAGCCCAGACACGTTGCCCTGAGACCTCCGTGTGTTTAGTCTGCTGAAAAAAACTTCAAAGGGAAGCTCTTCAGTTCGAATGACGAACAGGAGGACACAATGGACGACTAGCTCCTGTCACAGCCACAGGACTTCTGGAAACAGGGAATCCTAAGGCTCATGAAACAGTGGTATACTTTTGCTTGGCCTCTGGTGACTGCTTTTGAATAAAGACTTTAATTATGACCACAGTGTTGTTTTGTACCTTTCTTTTGAACACCCCTCATACAGCTCAAGTTCTGAGATTAGAGTGAAATTGATTAAATTTCAGTATTCTTCTTCTGTTTTGCATCAATGTCACAGTGTTTTGTAATGTTGTGTGCAGTTATTTGGTGGTGGGCTTCATTACTCAAATTCAGGATGACAGCACAAGGAACATACACAAAGCCGACACAGGTAGCTCATCCTCACGGTGATATTGCAATTGACGACTCATCTCTCAAGAGGTGCGCTGACTCTCCAGGAATTTGTTACAAGCAAAAAGAGAGATAACAAACTCTCCAAGCAGATTCATATTCTCGATTACTAAATCGTTATATAGGTAAACAACTGCAACCATAGTATATCAGCTAGGTAGACATTACATTACATGTTGTGTTACAATTTGTTACCTGCTGTATCACTGTTAACCCCCTCCAAATTCTGTCCTGTATTTGTCCTGCCTGATCTACTGTCTTCAGAAACACAAACAGTTTCATATATTCATGATTATAACAACCTTTCTATATACAATTTCTTATGCAGGAGCATGTAATGCAGCTTGTGATGTGTGTATTTTGAATTATCTAAATGAGGTGTCCATAGTGTTCTTCTGTTGCAGATTTCAAGAGCTTGCAGGAAGCTCATCTGCCTTATACCAAATGAAGCATTTGTAACCATCAAAAGCATTTTTTTACGTTCATAATGTATATGGGTAATATAAAATATAAACGAAGCAAACCACAAAAAGATCCAGCATGATAGCAAAGACTCAGGAACTTTGGTGCAGACCGTTGTTGTACCCTTCTGTTTCATTGTAACTTGTAAATTAGCGATGTAACATATTGAACACAACTGAGGTTGGTTACTATAGAAAACTGTACCCCGACAGAATGTTAAAAGAACTGTATATTTATGAATGTAAAGTAGTTCAAATTTGTAGTTTCTTTGCATATATACTGTGATTATAATTTAATATCTTTTTGTAAAATACATCTCTTTTTGTGGATGTGTCCTATGCAATCTGACTGGATAACAGTATTTATCCTATAAATACTGAATGTGATATGTGCAATTATTGTCTTATATAAAATTTTATTTTGTATTAGTTTAAAGTTTCTTTTCTGACTCCCATAGTGGTTGTATTACACTGCAAGACTGTTTACACTAATGAATGTCATTTATAATGAGTCATTTTACACATTGTTAATTTAATGTGTATGGACATTTGATGGCTATTTTAAATTAAATATGGCATTTTTGTAGGGAGTAGGTCTTTTTAGTCATATAACAAATGACCCTTATGTAAACAATCTTAAAGAAGTCTAGAAAGGAAACTTTCAATAAATATTTTTGTTATGCATTTATTAGCAACTACAGGAGCTCAAAAAAATTTTGTTTGAAGTGGAAGCTTGTAAATTTGTGTGTTTGTTTATTAGAAAAAACTAATTTGCTCATATTTCTTGTGTGTGGTTGAACATACCCAGCAATATCCTCCATCCTATCTGACTTCACTAATTCCAGAGCTGCAGTTAACTTGACAGGCAATGCTAATTCCCAGTGCGTTCTTTTAGAAGTACATTGTTATAGAATGTAATATTATGAAAACTTAAATTTAAAATTTGGACTTTAGGTTCATCTCAGGAGACTGTGTGCTTGCATAGAAAATGTGCTGCTCGTATATGGAAGTAATATCAACATTGCAACTCCAGATAATTGTGGAAATGAGATGTCACTTGTGAACTGCAAGAAGAGCCCAAATAAAGTTCATGCAACATTTATTATTTCCTCAAAATCCAAGAAAATGTTGGACTGGCGCACACATTCTACATAATTATCTGATTGCAGTTCCTTTCTGCACTGATAGTGATACCTTGGACAACTGCATGGTCCCCTTTGACCATGCAGTATTGCACAAGGATACCAGGTGCAAGGTAGGTTGATGGAGTCAACCGAACTGACAATCAACATGGCCTCTTTAAAAGGTAGCTCTTGGTTGCAAGGTTGAAATTAAGGATGATCCTATGATGAAATGAGTACTGATTAAGGTGCTGTCTCTGCCCCCCCCCCCCCCCCCCTCCCCTCTGTGGCAGGGCTTTAGTCTGGATGTAGATAACAAAGAAAGAAAAAGCGAAAACAAGAACCTCTGATTTGCAGATTGCAGACTAGTTACGAGTGATACTTAAATCTGGTTGTTGAACAACATATTATGAGAACATATATGTTTAGACAGAAGACAGGAATAGCATGTAAGGCCAAAATCTAATGTGTGCTGTCGGTTAATGTTATTTGGATCAAGCTGATTCCAGACAGTGAAGGCTGATTTGTTGGCCAGTGAAGCAGGGACAGGGAATATTAGATGTTTGGGATGTTATTCCTTGACCTGGAATTGCAGGCAACATCAGATATTTGTAGCCTGAGGGGACTTTGATGAAGCCAGTTCCCAGCATAGCACATAACAGCTTTGGGAAGAATTATGCATACACGAAATTTTCCCTTTTGTAGGATCAGTAGCTGGCAGAAGTGGCACTGTCACTTTTGAGTTGCTCAACCTTGGTGGTGGGAGAGGGGTAGGGATTAATAAAGAAGCTGACCTGGCAGGTGTCATAGTTACTGGCCACTGATGTCCCACAAGCCTTCTGGATAACTATTCTCCAGAGACTGACAGTGGTAGTTGTTTTGTAGCATAAAACACTTCGTTTCCCAGAAAGAACTGATTAATTTCACTGTTAAGAAATCATCAGCTATCTTTAAGGACCATGTCTCTTAATCCATACTTCTTGATACTGTTGACTGGTGTTTTAAAATACCATTCTGCTTTGTTGTTGTATCACTCCCTTTAAAATCGATAATTGTATATTCCGACTCTCAGTATATTACAAAGTATTCAATTTCACTTCATTTAATCAGTATAAGATATGCATCACTTTGTGTTCTGATATTATGAAGTAGTGAGCCAATACGTTTCTGTAAACAGAATAATATATTCTGAATATACATTTGAAAATTTAAGAGTAGAAGTGGAAATAATTTCTTCTAATTGAAACAAGTTTAATTTACAGCTTCACCATTGTACATGCCGCCTGAGCTTCTATTTGTACGGAAAAAGTGCCTTTCCACTTTGCTATTTTGTTCCTGTTGTTGAAAAAGTCAAGTATAGCATTTAAAGAAACAATTCTCTCTTTTTATTGTCTAAAATAGTACTATGGCCAACTTTTTTAAATATGTTATGTGCCTCTCTAAATACTAATGTAAGGACAATAAGCTGTTTGCTGAATACTCTGACAGTACTGTATGTAAAATGCCACACATTTATAAATTCTCTAGATTCCATGTCACTTACGAATAACGGTTTTATGATGGTTGTCCTTTGATATTGTTCTAGAATAAAGATGTGTGGTGTTAACATTTTGTCTTTATTTAGCAAAAAATCTCCCATAATAAGAAAAACCATCAAAATAATGGTGTATCCTCACAAAAACTGAGGTAGTTTTGCCTTGGACAACAGCTTTTGCCCCAAAACTCATACCAGTGTAAGTATTGCTTGGGATGAAATGTTAAATTAAAAAAAGAATTGTAATAAGAGCAGCAAATAAAACAGGAATCAGTTTGCAGTTTGAGTAAAAGACACACACACAGAATTTAGACTGGCAATGTAATTCAAAGAAAATGAAAGACACCACAAGAGAGATCAGTGAGCTAAGTTCCAGAATAACCACATGATTCCATAATGGTAGCAAGTGTGCATGTGGTGAGCAGTGGGTATTGTGATGAGCAGTGGGATATGTGATGTTGCTGCTCAGAATGCTACAGGTGGATTGTGAGCTGGAGAGCATATTCATAATGAGGAGAAAATAACTTCAAAATAAAGAACGTGTGCCATGATTGACCTCACACTTAAATGTCTTGTAGCCCTTTTTTTCCGTATAATCCTCTGCAAAAAAAATTCTTGTGACCAATGTGGTCACACATTAATGATTCATTGTGAGAAAGAGTGAGCGTTACTCCTTCCAGTTAAGTTAATTACTACACCATTGTGGACTTATCATCTTGTGTTGCAATGCAGTCAAAGAGATTCTCAAAACCAAAATCAACCTTTTCCCAGAAATGGAGGCAGGAGTCTTTTCTTAGATAATCTGCTTTGCAAGACCTTATGACCAGTAGAAATGACACATTAATTATACATTTTTCTTCGCGTGTTTATTCCTAGCAGCGGGACTCAGCAAGCTGCAGGTACACTGTCCATAGAGGTGTCTGCAAGGGGGGCATTCCCCCCCCCCCCCCCCCCCTTCCCTTCCCTTCCTCCAGGAATCTGGAGTATAGAGTTTTTATTTATTACACAATTTTCACAAACTTCTGAATGTGATTTGCTTGCCTTTTAAGTGTCAAAGTTATCTACCTATAACAAGTACTGAGTGGGCTATATTAAGTATTTGTATCGCCTGTAAAATTTATTTCTTGTGGCTTGACTCGCCTCAGAGCTGACCAACTCATTTCACTCTAGGAATCAGGAGGTAAAAATAGCACCTCATATGAGTATGAGGACAATATGGCAGTTAAACCACATTACTTCATCTGGAAGAGTCTGGAATGAATGAGAGGCAGTCTGAATAGACATTCATCTGTCTTAAAGGGGGAAATATATAGGTATCAGAATGATGACATCAGCAGTTTGATCCCATAGAAGTTACCAAAAGCCGGCCGCGGTGGTCTAGCAGTTCTAGGCGCTCAGTCCGGAACCGCGCGACTGCTACAGTCGCAGGTTCGAATCCTGCCTCGGGCATGGATGTGTGTGATGTCCTTAGGTTAGTTAGGTTTAAGTAGTTCTAAGTTCTAGGGGACTGATGACCACAGATGTTAAGTCCCATAGTGCTCAGAGCCATTTGAACCACGTTGTTGTTGTTGTGGTCTTCAGTCCTGAGACTGGTTTGATGCAGCTCTCCATGCTACTCTATCCTGTGCAAGCTGCTTCATCTCCCAGTACCTACTGCAACCTACATCCTTCTGAATCTGCTTAGTGTATTGATCTCTTGGTCTCCCTCTACGATTTTTACCCTCCACGCTGCCCTCCAATGCTAAATTTGTGATCCCTTGATGCCTCAAAACATGTCCTACCAACCGATCCCTTCTTCTAGTCAAGTTGTGCCACAAACTTCTCTTCTCCCCAATCCTATTCAATACCTCCTCAATAGTTACGTGATCTACCCACC